>NC_071574.1:38906642-39211803 GCF_024509145.1 Vidua macroura | reverse complement strand
GTGAAAATGCCTCAACTTTACACTAAGAATGGTAATGTTATATCTTTAGCTACTGACTGTAGGCAGGGGCAAGTTGACCAAACTAATTGCTAGTACCTCCCATGAAGGTTACCCTACACTTCATGGAATTATTTCTGTATCCTATGAAACAAGATTCAGAGAGATTTACTACTCAGAGCAGAGAGAAAAGAGTACTCCTTCTTCCATCTTCCTTCTCATTCTGGCAGAAGTTCAGTCTGGCATCAGCACTGCCTTGATGATCAAAACAGAGGTTTTGACAAGCAGAAGCAACTCAAAATAGGCTCATGAGCTTCACTGTGTGATTTGTTGCTGATATAGATCCCAGCTGAGTTAAGCTAATGAAGCCACTGCCTAATTAA
The DNA here is from genome assembly GCF_024509145.1 of Vidua macroura. Lineage (NCBI taxonomy): Eukaryota > Metazoa > Chordata > Aves > Passeriformes > Viduidae > Vidua > Vidua macroura. The sequence goes on along the minus strand of NC_071574.1, from coordinate 39,211,423 downwards.
ACCTTATCTTTTGCTTTTTTTCCTTCCTGCCACAGACAACATATGGGTTTGACCAGTACCCACCCTGGTGTACTCATTGTTTCCACTGGTAGCTTCGTTCCAGTGGCTCTGTGTTGTTGAAAATAAAAGTAAGATCTTGTAAAAGGTGACCGAATTCTTGTTTGAATTTATTTTCCTTCAGTTTCCTGTCACTGGTTCTTCTTATGACTTACCTCCAACGAAAAAAAGCCAGTATCCAATGGCACTGCTAACACACTTTATTCAGGTCACTTGTCAGTCTTACTTCTGCCATTCTAAACAGGTGCCGTTGCCACTGCATAGCAAGCCATTCTTGTGCAGTACCTAGACAATATTTGTGCCCCTGATTTGTACTATCTTCACTTTTACAAGTGAACCACACATCTGTGTGGAGAAATATAGCTTGATTCCAGCAGCACTGAACATACAGGCAAACTCCCTGCCTTCCTTGTCTTCACTTACATGTTCACTGACCACTGACTCCCACAGTTGTTTTCAGTAAACTTATTTCCCATTCTGTAGATCTAGTTCTCATTCTGTGCTTTCTTGAGCTTTATTCTTTGTGCAAAATTTTTTCTGTATTATTTAAAATGTCTGTTTAAGCTGCCTTGTCATTTTAAGAGAGACCAAGATTTAAAAGATTCATCTTTTAAACTCACTGCCATGCTTTATGTCCTCCATGAATTATACCAAATCTATCTATCTATCTATCTATCTATCTATCTATCTATCTATCTATCATTTATCATTTATCATTTATCATTTAACATGAAATTGTTGAGAAAGGTATTAAATATCTTTAGATTCAATATCAAAACCTTGCAGCAACTCCCTAAGCAAAACCCCTTTAACAACAATTTCCCATTATGGGTTATTTTTTCATCAGCATGTTAATTAAGTTTTGAATTAGCTACATATTTATCTTTTATTTCTTACAGCATTAATCTTTTTGTCAGATTTTTAGTTATTAAATACATCAAAATTATACATTCATACATTAATGCCTCATTCATACTTGCTAAATGCCTTAGTAATAACTCAAAGATATAGTTACCTTTTCTAGGGAAATTTGTAAAAGGTTGGTTTGACAAGACTTACTTGCTATAAACCCACATTGAATGGCACTAATTATATTCCTAAACAATACTTGCAGTAAACAGCTAGTGGACAATCCATCAAATAAAATATATTTGCGCACTGTATTTAGCCTCTGTCAAGAGAAGTCAGTAGCAATGTTTCCATCCATTCTTTAGTCTTTGGATAAGACCTTTCTCAAACACTCTAAAATTTGCACATTAATTTCAAAGGCAGTCTGTTCAGTGACACTTCATAAACATGTAGAAGACTATATTTAGTGAAAAAGCTCACTTGCTACAAGTGATTCATCCAGCTTTAGAGAAGCTATATCTATAGAGTACTGAAATACTGGAGTTAACACTATTTCAAGGTCTTCCCTTTGCACTTCAAGTTTATAATCACTGTTCATATTTGGTTGGCTTTTCACAGACGGCATTGCTAAAAAGAAGTGGAATCCTTCCAATGCAAGTAAGCAGATAAATAGCACAAGGCTCATGGGTTGGCCTCTGTAGGAATTCTTTAGAAAATGCTAGATGAGAAAAGGAATACCTTGTTGCTAAGTTACCTTTGTTTCATTTAGTGCCATAATTATTTGTTGCTTAAAGAAAAAGCATTGACATTTTCCCCCTTACTCCCTGCCATATGGAAGATAGGCTTTCGAGATTCTCTTATGAGAGGTGCATGTTTATAATATACACCTTTATGTTCTCCAAGTGGAAGAATCAACATGCTGGGGGATAATCAAGACATTTCAGTTTTCAAAAACTTCTGCTTTTTCAAAATCATTCTCATATTCCTGACAGTTTATTTTTAGAAGCAAATATAGTTCCTAACTACTTGATTATATATTTCCCTACTTTTCAATCAATCAGGAAATGTGCAGATAAAATTATCTGTCATACACTTTAATCACTATGTAGAACTGTTTCTCCCTTCTAGAGGGTTAACAAAACAGATGGTATGAGTGAATAGGCTCATATTTCAGTTTTTAATCACACTCACAAGCAGAGGTCTTATTTGGGTCCTTATGATTTTGATATATTTACCTTAAAAACAATAAAGAAATACAGTAAATTATAAATGATGCCAAAGAGAATGCCATTGTAAATATGTTCAGTTGAAGATGTGTAGAAATGCTTTCCTGAATCTTGCGGCAAGCGATTTTTACCTGAAGACCTTAAAAAAACTTTGAAGATCACAGAGTTTTTGTATATATGTATATATGTGTAGAAATATTAATATTTTGTTCTTGAAACAGAGACAGGAAAAGGCTACTTGAACGATATAGATAGAGATTAAGTGATGCAACCTATGTCACAAACAAAGCCAGTAGCAGAGTTAAGGACAGTACCTGGATACAGTATTTAGTTGTGGTTCTTAATAACGTATATTAAACAAATTCTGAAGACAAGATATGGAACTTTTGCACTCTCTTCTTCTTCCAGTGTCAATTACAGCCTGGTATCACAAGTATGTGGGATGAGATACGCTTAGGGTGGTGCGAGCCATGGGATAGAGTGTTCTGTGGCTGTCAGCCCAAAGCACTGATGTACCTCTTCAGTACTTATACACAGTAATAGTGGAAGCTACAGAAAGTGTCAATAAGAGCAAATTAATCCTTCCTTTCTATACTGTCTCTTGAATCACATCTAAAAATGGTAAGCATATTTTTTTCCAGTTTTGGGGATTTTTGTTTGTTTGTTTGTTCTGGTTTTATTTCATTCTGTTTTGTTTTGTTTTGTTCTTTGGAGTTTATCCAATCAGATTCAGAAAGACCTATGCTCAGATAGAGATGTGATGAGTCTGTAGTACCAACATAGTATGAAACCATCCATGACCCAGAGCAGCAATGTATGTTGAATAATACAGATTTGGCCAGTAATTTTAGTTAAAAAAATCCTTAGGAGGGAGGGGGCAGTGGGGAAAGGATCCCTAGTAACATTTTTTCTGTCTAATGTCAAGGAGAGGAGACAATATTGCTTCCTTCATTCAAATTCCTGATTGCAATGTCCAAAAGCTAAATACCTGAGCAATGACCAAAGAGACACTGGGATAAACACGTAAAAGAACATAACCTATTTCTTCAATTAAATATGTACCTTGTCCTTCCCGGTGAAGCTCTTACTTACACATCAGAGCTGGCTACCTTATTCCTTGTTATGTGTCTCTGTAAAGAGCAACCATTTTACTGTAATTTAACAATAGACATAAGCTCGTTGTTTGACAAGCAGTCAGAAATAAGGAGCTATACCCTTGAAAAATAAACAGTGTGCTAGTACATAAAGAACCACCAAGAGAGAGAAAAACCCTTAAAATATTTCATCTCTTTAATCACTTCCCTTACAGTGTTACTGAATCAAAGAGAAAGTCCTGGTTTTATTTCAGTATCATTTCACCTTGCTTTCATCAACTCCCATGCTGAATTTTTACATTTTCTACCTATTTAAGGACCCACTGAGGACCATGTTCACACATTCTTGCTCATTTATCTTTGTCACTTGTAATTACCAGAGTGGCCATTTCCTTGCTTGTGCATATTCCCGCTCTATTCCTCTTTCTTTCTTTCCTCCTAGGAGGAGTGTGACACTCTTTATTCTAGGCATCCTTGGCTGTACCATCTGTAGGAAGATCAAAGACAGGGTCATATCCATCTAATAACAAGAGAGGAAACAATACTGTAGGTGAACACTCTATTAGCCTCCTTCTTCATTTTATTCAGGTCAGTGCTCAGGGACTTTCAGATGTCTTTGAACAAATGGATGTGAAAATGAAAGACAAGTTATAAAGAAATAAGTTTCTTTTCTTACGCAAGTTAGGCTGATAGGTTGAACCACGCTAGTGTTATAATAGTCTTTTCCCTGGGCAGCTCAGGAAGTATCTTTTCTGAACAATCCTTACCCTTCAAAATAAAGCATAAAAATCTGCTTCCATCTTGAGACTTGCAGCTATTAAAAAATGTCCGGAGGCAATAAACTGAAGACTTGTGTAGGATACTGAGGACATTTATTATTGACAGGAAATCAGTCTTCCATGATAGCCGAACTCCAAGATCTCTCTATAGAGAGGAATAATTTCTCCACTGGTGTAAACAGGCAAAGCTTTACTGACTCTGGTAGTGCTGCATTAGTTTATACCAGCAGAGAATTTCAACTAAAATTTTAATTTGTTTTGGAACCAAAAATTTGTGTCACTATGCTGTGAGAGCACCCTGAGCACAGGGCTACAGTGGACAGGGGCTTCTGGCAGGGTCATGAAGTCTTTCTTCTGCACCACAACTGCACAGCACAAAAACACAGCAGGAAGAACAGGAAAAGCAGCAGCCATTTAGTTTCACCTTATGATACTTTCTCATTTCTATCTCCTTCTGTGAATTTTTGGTTCAGCTGACTGCCCTAAAGACTAAAGTAGCTGTTGTGATCCTTTTTAGCACATCTGAGTGCTATGTACTGTGAGAAAGACTGTGTGTGTCTTATTGAAAAACAGTTATAAAACTAAAAAATCAGACACTGCATTTCTTGCCTGAACAAAACTTATGTACATGAAAATATTTGGAATAAAAATTCCAAATGCTTTTGTCAGGTGTTCTTTTATGTTTTGGTTTTTTTTTTTTCTAAGCATAATATTTCTTATATATTACAGAGAAAGTCATTGAAAGCATGGAGAAATATTTTCAAAAGAGGAGACAGAAAAAAACCCACAAAAATTCAGTTATGTCAATATATGTGCATATGAAACATTTTCTAGTGCTGATAATGTTGTCTCAGACACTTTGCTTAATGCTGGTAATATTGAGTGTTGCATTAAAATCCTATAAAGAAGTGTGTCTTCAGCATGTGCAAAGTTTCTAAAAATGCCATTGCTATTGACTTTAGCATCCCCTAGCTGAGGTCTTGCTCCTTTATTGGATTATTTTTTCCCCAGATGGAATTATATAAACTCAACTTTTCATCTGTGGAAAGGTCCCAGGCAGTTTAATAGAAAACATATTCCTACTGCGGTATTCTAGAGGATATTTCAGTGTTTCTTTTGGTAGCAGCTTATTCTCCACTAAACTCAGTTTTTCAGTGGGGTCTCAAAAACTACAAATGATTAATTTCTCAATTCAGTAGGGCCTCTAAATAAATGCCTAACTTCATGAATATTGGTAGTTTACTTGAAGATACGAGAGTGCTTTACTATGTGGTTAACTCTAAGACTCTAACTTAATGGTAAGAGTTTTGCTAAATTAGGTCCATTGTACATATAGATAAGCTTTTTCTACCTATATTCCCTTAATGTAGTAAAACATATAATATTTATAACATATTATAAATCATATAAATATAAAGTAATAAAATAGAAACAAATATAGTAATGTTATATTATATAATAAATATATATTTCTGTTGCTACATTAACACTGTTTAAGGAAATCAGTTGATGCATTCAATGATCTTGTCTTGAAAAAGAACAATCTTTCCAGATTTCTTTGGGTAGTTGTTGTAGTTCATGATAAGTTCTGGTTTTCTATCTAATTTTGTTGCTGTGGATCAGTAGAAGGGTAAGATGAGTTTTTCTAGGCCTTCTTGACTGAGTAGAACTTGGCTAAGAAAACTAAAAATATCATATAACTTATTGTTTAGTGCCTACCATACTTTAATATGTCCTGCTATTAGTTACAAACTAATTTCAAAAAAGAAAATAAAAAAGAAAAAAAGAAAATAAAAGGCAGTATTAAACAAGGCATTCCCCTAATCAAGCTTTGTTATACAGCTCCTTGCCACATTTTAGAGCACCAAATGTCTCATTTTCATTTATACAAATGTTGAAGTAGCAATCGTTGTACAGGAATCACTGGTGAGGCCAATGTTTTTGTGGGTTTTTACGTTTTTTAAAGCTTGTCTTCTTTGAAATAACCCACTAAAATCTGGAAAACTACTGCTAAGCAAGTACCAGACTATCATGGGCCTACATTTGTTTTACAGACTGACTTGAAACAGAGCCCGAGGTAGAAGCATAGTGATATAGACTATAGCTGCAGCACACAATAAATAATAATAAAAAATTGAATTAGTTAGTTTAATAGACAAAGAAATTACAAGATGTGGATAAACAGACCTTCAACAAAACTATATCCCTTGCCACATTAAAATGAGAATAAGCTGTCTTTTTCCTCCAGGATGTAAAGAAATAGATGCTGGTAATAGGAGTCTAAGAATTGATGCTGATGCGAAATACTCCTTTCAGAGTTGAGATATTTTGAACATGATGACAAAAGTCTATTATTTTCAGGGCAGCTCATTAAAATGTATGAAGGTGTTGCCAGTATTAGAAAGATACCACTTACAATAAAGTCAGTAAATTTCAGAGAAGGTCATACCAAAGATCCTATATCAGGTGAAAAATACCGATATGGTGCTATAATGGGACTCAAGAATATGCTGGCAGAAGTTCAAGTTTCTTAGGTCACCTGTCATCATAACAGTGACTGCTGGTTCTAAGAGAAGGATGAACGTATTTTAAGAGATCTCTCTGTGGATTCAGCAATTGTCTTCAGCTGCAGAGTGTCAGAGTCCTTGTCTCTTCCAAAATAAGTTCAGATTAGTAGCACAGAGGTATTTTACCAAGTGCTGTGGGCCATGCAATTCAGTGGGCAATAAAATAATGTGGTCAGAGATGCACATTTTGCAGTCATGCATATTCTGACACTCTGGAGCTCAAAAATCCATATTTATGGTTAGAGTTGTTGAAGGATTTTGTTGAATTACTTTTGCATTCTGTTGGAAAAGGGCTGTCATTATTAATTGGTCTTTTATTTTGCTATTTTACAGGCAGTTCTCTAAATTGTCACAAATCATAGGCAAATTTTAAATTATTTAGGACAGGAGCTGTCATTGGCTTTCTATTTGTAAAGTGCCTAACACAGTAGTTTGCCTTTTGGTCCACCTAGAATATCAGTTTCAAGTAAAATAACCATTACCTATCTCAGCTAACCTTTACCTGGGATAAACATAAATAATACAACATACACACACTTGCCATAATAAGGTAAAAATCAGCACATATTCTCCATATGAACTCTCCTTACACAGATTTATGACCCAGGAGAGATGTTGGTAAAGTTCAAACCTTGAAAAGGATGGAGAAGCACTTAATGTCTTGAATAAAAACTTTTCTTAATCCTGGATAAACTGTTTCCACAACACTTGCAAGGAGGACCATATGATAAAATTTCCCACAAAGTGTTATGAAATGAGCCAGAAACATGTCTGACTGTTCAGCATTGATAGCATATCCTTTTCCAGAAGAATAATAAAAGCAAAAGCAATCACAACAGCACACTACAGTACATGTAACCTATCACAAGTGTTTTAACAAGCAAATTCAAATTCATGTTGATGTATGAGCTACAGTGTCTATTTGAATTACTGTGCCATGTAATTTCAAAAAAGACAAGCCTTCCAAAATTTGCTTAAAAATACAGGAACTAAAGCAAATGAACAAACTGTTTCAGTTTGAAAATTGCTAATTTTCTCAATTGTTATAGTTTTAGTCAATCAAGGGACTTTTCATGCAAACTAAAACAAGCTCCAATTCAGATCACAAAAGGCAGGTGTCATTTTCAGATGACTTTCAATCCTCTGATCACCAATGGATTTCCAGTAGCCTCTGAAGTCACAGAACAGGACTCAGGAATATGAGTGTCCAGGATGATTGGCCAGTCCAAATGTTTCTTTTAAATTATAACAAAAAAAAAAAAAAAAAAAAAAAAAAAAAAAAAAAAAAAAAAAAAAAAATATCAAGAAGCCACAGAATCACAGAATATTTTGAGTTGGAAGGCCTTACTCTTTGACATCTGTTGATACATTTTAAAAAGTCTACTTTCAAAAGCAAATGGAAAGCAATGTTCCTGGTTAAGTCTATTGACAGGATGGGTAATAAAGTGCTTTTCATTACAATTTTTTTCTTAGGAAATAATCTTAGTCAACAAAACACTGGAATAAATGAACAGAAAAAACAATTTTGGACTTTGGATTAAATAAAGGCTACAGTTTCACAAGTCTTTTCCTTTAATTTTGGAAATAGGGCAGTCCTATTTTACTGTACTTTTACATTGTTCATATTGTACTTGAACAAACATCTGATTAAACTAAATCCTTGGATCATTTGTGTGGTTGATCATAATGGACTCCTGAAAAGTGAATTTCAGGTATTGAATACTGAAATGTCTCTAACTAATATCTGTAAATATCTCCATGAAACTTTAACTTTCCTCACAACAAAATCGGCAGATATAACTTTGATCAGGTGGCTTGCCAGCAGAAATGGTGATTCTCTGATAAGAAAATCTATTCTAATTTACTGGACAAACCACATGTCCTGGACTTCTGTCTGACTCCCTGATAACTTATTTGGAAAATCTTACAGCAAATAACTAAAGGCCAAGGTCCATATGTAATTTTCCATTAAAATAAAATTTTAAAAAAAATTTAAAAAGGTCTTAGATATTCCTGAGGACTATTAGAAGGAGATATTTCCCTCTTCATACTTGTGTATTTATCTCCCAGACAGCTAAGCTTTGTGATTGAAGTGTATTGCGCAAGAATGCTCTCAACTGTGTGTAGTTTTGGGCACAAACTTAAGATATTAAACTGTTGGAGAGCACCCAAAGGAGGACACCAAAGATGGTAAAGGGCCTTGAGGGCAAGCTGCATGAGGAGCATCTGAGGTCACTTGGTCTGTTCACAGCCTGGAGAAAAAGAGACTGAGGGGAAACATCATTCCAGTCTGCACCTTCCTTGTAAGAGGAAGATGAGAAGCAGGCACTGATGTCTTCTCTGTGGTGACCAGTGACAAGACCTGAGAGAATGTCCTGAAGTTGCATCAATAGAGGTTTAAATTGGATATTAAAAAAAAAAAATCACCCAGAGTGTGGTTGGGCACTGGAACAGGCTCCCAGGGAAGCAGTCACAGCACCAAGCCTGACAGTTCAATAAGCATTTGGACAATACTCCCACAGTGTCATCCTTGGAAGGGTCTTGTGCAGGGCCATGAGCTGGATTTTGGTGTTTTGTGTGGCCCCTTCAAACTCATGATATTTTATGATTCTATGAACTGCACCTTGGTCTTCAGAAGACCTAGAAAGAGTTTTCCTGTTATCCCAACTTATAGCCAACTAGGCAAAGTATCTCTTCTGACCTTGGCTTTTGTCATGATTTAATGAAAAAATAAGTGGCTTGTTATTATGAATTTGTTGCACTTTGTAGTGATCAGTCTTACCCTTACTAATGTTGACATGGAGGCCAAAAAACTGAAACAATAGAACAATGAAAAGCAAATTAACTTTAGTAACATTATGTTCAAGGGGTTTTTTTCCATGACTTTGAATAGTAAAAGAAAAGAAATGCATCACATTTATGGAAAAATGAAGATGACACAAAATTTTGTGTGTCAGTTTCATAGAAAAATTTGATAGTCATGCAGACATGCAAATACAGTAGATGTCATATTTTTAAATAGTTATTCATGTGAAAGGCTTTGTTCCATTTGAAAAATCCATTACATTCAGTCAAGCAATGTCAGCAGCAGGTAATCAAATTCGACCCCCACAAAAATATTTTAAAGTTAGTTTTTGCAAATCTCTCATGTTATCCTGGCTTCCAAGAATGTCAAATGATAAAAAAATTTTCCTCTTCATTATCTGGTTTATTTGCATTCAGTATCTAAAATTACCCCACTCAAAAAAAAAAAAAAAAAAAAAAAAAAAAAAGGATGAAGTATTTCTAACTCTTAGAGATCTCAGATAATTTAGCCTCCAGCTGCATACATTTTTAATATCACAGACAACATGATAATTGACATATGTGATTCTGGATCGCACTTTAGGTTTTAAATTATTTCACTCAACTGAAATATATTTAAGTGCACTATTGAGACACTTTCAGCAATTCAGCTTTTAATGATTATCTGTCTCGCCAGTTCTACCTTTGATGTTAAAATAGTCTAAGAAATAATGTAATTTTCCCACATTCTCATTGGGCTATATTCAGATGTTTCTTAAATATTTTATTTAAGAACTCTTCCTGACCCCAACCACAGTAAAAATTTGAAAATATTTTACTTATATTAATTTCATGTCTTGTAGTTTGCTAAATTAATTCAGATGATCACGACCTCAAAACCAGCATTGATTGATGAATCTGAAATAATATGAAAGGAATAAATCAAGAAGTTACAGCAGACATAAAAATACAAGATGTAGCAATGAGTTTCTAAGAATGAGTGTTTCCAAGATTACACTGTCTGAGACCTTAAAGATATATGATCATGTTCCCACGAATCAAAACTGGTAGCTTGAGAAGTTTTGTTAGCCATTGTGCCATGGTCCAGCACGTCAAAATGGAGCATGTATAGTCCTGTGCCATATAGTATTTAATTCACTGGCAGTTAATAGATGCTTAATTGACTGCTTCAGATCCATCACACTTGGTCATAGAAATCTCCACATTTTATAGGCAAATAAAAAGACTTAAAAGACTATATAAGCAGCAAAGTTAAAAGAACCAGATCCATGCTTTCATTCAGTATTTTACATTTCCTGTGACAGTGAGAATATGTGAGGGTTTTACCTATTAAAAAAAAAAAAAACAAAAAAACAAGAAACAAACAAAAACCAACCAAACAAAAAAAACCCAAACCAGAGAGTAACCTTGAGTAATGGTCTAAAGCACTCCAATATAAATGCTATTACAAATGGAAAAATTTTAAACCATTGCTGTAATTTCCTCATTAAAAAGAGACTGATCACAACCTTATTCAATAACTCTGGTTTTAAGCTTTCCTTAAATTCTCTATGTCAAATTAACCTGGCAGCCAGGGCACAGTTTTAAAAGCTACATTTTCTTTTGCTGAGAGAAATAGTTTTCATTAAGATGTTGCCTACTTTTGCTAATGCTTTCAGACAATGCAAACACTAGAAATAAGATTCCACTGAAAAGTGCAGATTAATTTTAAAGGTTTTCTTCAATATGAAAAATTTTTAACTTTCTTACTGCCTCCTGTCATCTTGCCTTTTAAGATCCACTCTCCCCTTTAGAACTGCTAAAGTCCAGGGTATCCAGAAAGTTATGTTCTATCACCAACACTAATTTTTTTTTTAATGTATTGAATTTGGTTTAGAGAATGTTGTTTTTCTTTACATGATATTTTTTACTACAATCAGCCTGGGATCACTTTATCGATTTTTCCCTAAAGATTTTGTTTTGTTGTTAACCAAGATGCATGACCTTCTGCTTCAGGCTACCTTTTAATTAATCACTATGAGTAGAAATAGTTCAGAAAATAAAGACTTCATTTGACAAGTGGTTTTTCTCCATTGCATTTTAGTTTATTTGTTTTCTGATCTGTTTTTTTCTAAAGAATATTTAACAGTATCTAAGTGTGGAAGCTCAACTAATCTCCATGAGATTCCCACTTTGGACAAAGAGTCCCCACAAACCTTAGACAGAAAGACAATCCTTTTTTAAAAAGACAAGTGTTGTAATATGTCCTGCAAGTCAACTAAGCACTTCACAAGGTGAACCTAAAGTTGCCTAAGAATAAATGTCATCTAGTCATTTAGTCATCTGACAGAAATTCATTGTGAGAAGATGACACATTTCCACTCCTCAGAATGGATATCCTATTATAGAAATAACCAATCCATTTCTTCCAATAAGTTTCATTTAAAAAATATGGAAAAAAACATAAAAAGAAAGTCATGTCTCACTATGCTGGCACTGATAGCAGCAGAATTCCCATTATTACTGTTATCATCTTTACCCTCACATCCACGATTCTCTGTTGCAGAGGATGTCTCACTTCTGTAGAAACACTGTGGTACCACCATGATCACATAATACTTTTCATAACACTTGTTGAAAAAGAGAGATGACAATTTGAACAGAAATGGTCTGAAGAAAGAATGGAGGGCAAATACAAAGAACATCAGTAAAGTTTGAGCAAGTATGCAGAACCTCTTTCCTGGAGGTTAGATAGCTTAGTAGCAGGGTTTTTTTCCTAAGATCTGTGATTACCTGGCTGCCACTAGAGCAAGTCAAGGAATTACCCATCAGTTACAGACTGGTGTGTGTACAGAGGGTGCAGAACTAACCTGAATGTCTGTGACTTCAGCTTGCAGTTGCAATGGCTGGAGATGGCAAGAATGAATTAGTATCAAAGTACTGCAAGCAACTCCACAGGGAGTGAGAGAGAAAGAGAGGGAGAGACAGAGTTCAGCAGAGCTTGATCCATGACACTTACTTGCCTTTATCTTACCAAAGTAATGTGCATGACTGGTATTCAAGACACTGATATGAGATGAGTTTTAAAACCTGGAGGGTAAGTAGGACACACAACACCTTGTACATGCTGAATTTGTATAACTTCTCCAGGCAGCAGGCAGGCTATTATAACTTTATTGTTTCAGGATATAAGCCTATTATACTCTGCAAATGAATACAGTGACATTTTGCTGTATCGGTTGAAAAGATTAACAGTTCACAAAGCAAACTGCCGAGTGCGGCAAATTAAATACATTAAAATGTGCAAGCTTAAAATTCTGTACTCCCTGTGCTATAAACTTATATACAATACAGTTTAAAGGGTCTCAGTGGCTCAGTTAATAATGGAGTGGCCTGTCAGCTTTCTGGATGCAATTTAAGTCTTTTCGGTTGCAGTAAGCCATGACAGGGTGTGTTTTTCTCAGCCATTAATGAATACTGTAGGTAAATTGTGCAGTAAGAAGGTGGCCCTGGGGTATATTAGTGTCACAGTAAATGTGCTAGGATTACTTTAGATGTTATTATTAAAAAGAAAAAAAAAGGGTATTTTGGATAAATATCAAATAGCTGAAAAGTTCATTGTGGAGAAGGACTGGAACATTCTGACACATTAACAGACTAAAACCATGAGAGATTTAGCAGAGCCTCTTGTCACATTACTTGTCATTTTAAAATATTTTCTCTAACGCTCATCTGACAGAAGAGCTAGACCTTAGAACTCTCTGTAACTTCAAGAAAATTAACATTAGAAAGACCACAAATCCTTATGAGTCCCAAGGATTTAACATGAGGTTTCCTCCAGTAGCTAATAGAAACAGTCTCCAACATAGGAAACACAAATATTTCAAACAAATGGCTTGACCTCAGCTAATATTAATTGCCATTAATATGGCTGGAAATGCCCTGTTTCCTGGGGCAACAGCTATTTGATCATTTAAGTGCCCACACAAAATCCATGGCCCTTTAGACTGAAACTCTTTAGTAAAACAGAATGGTGTTGAGCAATCAGATTAAAAATGCTTACAGAACAAATCCAAGGAGACACACAGAAAAATATTCAAGGCTTCATTTTAAAAAGACACTAAAGATTTTGTTTGCACTTAGTCCTTTGGATCAAGCTGTCAATTTTTCAGGTTCTGAAAAGGCTTATTTTTAACAAGTAGAGAGATAGGCAGATTCTATCAAATTGAATCAGTGCTAGAAAATTATGCTCACAGTTTTTGCATTTATCAAATACTATCTAGAAGTTCTTATCCCAGCTGTAGCTCTAGACCACAGCTGAAAAATGGGTTAGCTAGAACAAGAAGATGATAAAACTGTAGGAATAAGTAAGTTTGCAGAGCTGCTTTCCTACTGTCATGAAAGTCCAGATTTGGTTCTACTGCCAAATCAGACAGAGGATTTGGCAATTTTAGCAATGCTAATTGGTTACATATTCCCCTAAATATTGCTTAATAGCTCTTTGAGTATGTGGATAAAGCCTTTTCCCCACTCTGGCTTTCATTGCTCTGGCTCAGCAACACAGTTGCTGTGACATTGTTGACTGGTAGGAGCTTGCGTTTTGCAAGGATGAAATAGAGCTTAGCAGATCCTCAGCCACTTTCATAAATCTCTTGCTGCCACCTCTGACATTGGTACAAAAATGTCTTGAGATTAAGAATTTGTTGAGTACAATTTGGAATTCAAATAATTCTGAATATGTGTAGGTCTGGTTGTCCAATCTGTGTCAAAAATTATGCTTCTACAGTATTCCTGAGTTCAAGTATCCCAGCTGCCAGGATGGTAAGTCTGGCTCAAGTATCTTAAGCATGACTGGTTTTCAAGGCACTCATATGAGAAGATGAGTTTTAAACTTTCATTTCAGCAGAAATCAGGACAGTTGAAGCAGGTCACAGGATGAGTCCAGGCTCAAGAATGTGGCATGATTCTCAGGGTTTTCAATGTTTTCTTATATACCCAAATAGTCTAACCCACTTTTAAGAGTGAAACCACAGATATCATCTTGGTTTGAATGTTATTTTGTTTTTTGAAGTATTCTACAAATTCACAGAATCACAGAATAATCTGAGTTGGAGGCAACCCAGAGGGATGATTGAGTCCAGCTCTTAAGTGAATGGCTCATACAGGGATGGAACACACAACCTTGATGTTATCAGCACTGTGCTCTAATGAACTGAGTTAATCTGGGCCAATTTCTGCTGTGATAAGGATACTTATTTTACGTTCTATTTATTGTTCTATTTCTGTCCCCACCATGTGAACAACCATGACCTAAACCAGAGTGGTATAACCAAAACATTCCAGACTATCTTTAAAATACACTTATGAAGTAAGAATTTCTATGAAGTTGATAACAATTTGGATTCATTTGGACTTCTGTGAAAACTGAAAGAATGGTTTTACACAGCAAATGTTTAACATTTCTGACAGAAAAAGTAGAAAATAAATGCATTTTTTTCTCTTCCACTAAAATGTATTTAACATTTTCCTCTGCAGTCCTAAGGTTTCCTGAATCCTGTGTGGACATTCTGTGTGTCTTTCCACCCATCTGGTGTCTTTTTGACACCATTTTTCAAATGTCCAGCCTTACTGGCTGTATCTTCAAACCTCAGTTACCTGAATATCACTCCCTAGCACTAGTGCTGGTTGCCTCTGCCAGGCTTCACTGATCTATGTTAGACATCCTAGTCTCTATAAAAAATGCCACATGATAAATTTCATGAAATTTAGTGTACAGTAGGATTCTGAGAGAAGACAGAAGATACAGCTTATAGGAATCCCTTGGAAATCAGTCCAATGCCTTTATTTTCTATACAGGGATCAGCAATTTGAGTCAAGCTTCTAAAAGATTTTCTAGGATGGAAAGTCATGCTACTTTACTAAAACTAAAGCCAAGACTATTCCAAAATATGTGCATAAGTTTAGCTGCATGAAACATGAGTTTTGTCTATGCTTGCAATGAGGTTTTTTCATGTGACTAACCTTTGCACAAAGGCCTACAGGAATATCTGCAAAAACTAATAGAATTTATCAGCGAATGTCACATTTTCTACTTTCTTATTTTAAAAGTAAGATGAATTATTTATTACTATTGAACACCCATTACAATATTTTACAGTTTAATATATTTGCAGAAAGGCTGTCATTCCTCACTATGTATTTATGTCTTTTTGAGAAGACAGGGCTTAGAATCTGACTAATTTTGACTTTTCCTACCAGTCAGCTTTGTAACCTTTATACTTTATATACTTTTATATAAGAGGTGTGCAGGTTGCTTTCGAGGAACAGTGATGGTAATTGTTGACCTAAAGTACTACTATAGCTTCCTAAGGATGAAAAATTTTCTTGTGAATTTTATACATGTTTTCATAATTCAGAAGGAAGAAATATATATTTTAAAAAAGTATCTAAGGTAAATTGTAAGAAAATCTAGATAAAATTAAGTTATACCGATGATGATGATGAGGATGATGATGATTATTCATTTTTTTAAATCTTACCAATATTAGTAGAAACCTGTGTTGCTGTACTCTGTATCAAGATTGTACAGTACACAAACACTTTTACAGAAGAGGAGAAGTTTAGGGTTTTTCCTAAAGAATGGTAATTTTGCACTGATAGTATAATGAAAGTAGCTCCTCTTCCGGAATAACTCCAGCCACATTGATTTCCATGGATCTGATTGAGCTCTCAGAAGTAGAATGAGTATAAGGCAGGAGGAAGAAAAACAGAGTTAGGGAGTTGCACAAAAAAAAAAGGATCTCAGACTGCAGAAGAAATAACTAAAAATCAAAATTACAAAGTATCTACCTGTGTCAAATAAAACCTATTTTTTTTCCTAGGCTATATTACTAGTCAATGGGAAATCTCTCTTTGGTTTCAGGTTTCTGATTTGGGGATTAAATGCTTGTCCTAGTGATTTTAAATTATCTTTTATGGATTTTTTTCCACCTGTACATGAAATTTAAAGTATCAGTTCTTATTTTTCTAAAGCAGCAAGAACCTCTGATCTTCTCTAGATATTGCCCAAATTGCTATTGTCCCCTATATTACCTTTACAATGCCTCTTATTTGATTAGCAAATAAAAGAACTTGAGTCTTGCCAGCAGTTGAAATAAATGATAATTTTTAATTGCTTTTTAGTCCAGTGTGATTTCTATTTGGGTTTCAGCAGGATGGAATTTGCTTAAGAACAAAAGTCTTATTGCAAAAACTCAATTTATTTTGATTTAACATCTCCCAGAGGCTTTCTGCTGTGAAAATCGAGCCTGATAACAATGAAAATCTTGGCTCATGCCAGAGATCTCCAGCTAGATCCTTGCCATTAATATGATATCCTGGAATTCATGATGCTAGATGTAAAGCTCATTTTATTAGACTATTAGATTTTCAGCAAGGCAAAACACTTCAGCTGAATTAATATTTTCCAGTTTTATCTACGGATAATTTGGAAAAAAAATATTTTTTTTCTTTCTAGGAATTTTTGCTCTTTCAAAAATTTAACAAAGGGACATTTTTGTTTCCAAGTACATTGACATCTTTTAAATTACAATTAATTTCAGACAAGAGTCATGAAATTGAATGTTCCTGAATGTGGGGGACACTTTTTGAAGGTGCCAGAGAAAAGGCAGCTGCTTGTGTTATGACTGGATATGTTAGTAAGGGTAAAAAGAAGAAATTCATACTTATAAGATGAAAATCATAAGGGAAGAATAAACAGGAGAGATTGCTAATTCTAATACAACTTATAACTCATGGTCAATTCTACCCTGAGTCACAAGACTTATGCTATTTAAAATGCACAGCCTTGTATATTCTCTACTTGAAAAATCACAGTATGGCAAAATCCCTACATACTTTCTAGATCAAATACAGGATTTATAAAAGCTGGCATTTTTTAACAGACACATTTTAAAAGACATCTTCAATAGTCAAGGATGTGATCTTTTACCAGGCTCTTCCTGAAGAATGTTTCAAATATAAATTGTATAAGCCTTTTAACTGTACTTGTAATTCTGATGGAAATGGAAATAAGTAGTTTTATTAGCTTGAGTTTAAAAACAACTTAACTGCAAGAAAAGGGTTATTTATTCACACACATGACACAGAAAATGCTTTGGATTAAAGTACTTTCATTACAAAAGAGTTGGAGAGGTAAAATAAAATTAGGTTCAGCTAGATCATTTTAATGTTTGATTATAACCTACTGAACTGGGATAAAAATTTTTGTGCCAGCATCAGTGATAATAGGGTTACATACCCTCTGTAAAATAAAATGTGAAATTTACATGCAAAGTGGTGTGTTCTCCTGCTGCACACATATAATTCCCATTAGCATTAATGGGAAATATATGTGCCTATCAAGAAGAAAATATACCCCATTAAATTCCCAACCATCATGTCAGTTTCTGACATCTTCTAATATGATCTATGCTCATACAGCAAAAAAAGTATTAATAACTCAGCTCAAATACACTGGGTTTCATATGTAGACCTCAAAGGATTTTATGAAGAATAAGTCCATGCAACTCAAAGATTCCTCAAACCTGTGAGGAAACTGGAACTTCAGTTATGCCTGTGGCAATCAACGCCTGGCAGGCATACCCCAAAAATCCCTGCAACAGATACTGAAAGCTAAAGAGCATAGAAATCAACACAGGTGAATATAGCACAACTCATCACAGATCAAGGATATTATACACAAAACTAGCTTCTCTCTGAAAAGAAACCCCTGCTGGATTTGACCTGGCTAAATTCCAAATGTCCATGCAGCTTCTCACATTCCTCCTTCATGGGATGGTGCAGGGGGTGGAGGTGAATATGAATAGAAAACTTAGACAGGGAAATTGCTTACAAATTAGTGCAACGGGCAAAATAGACTAATTTGGGTAAAAATTCATTTAATTTATAGGCAATTAAAATAGATTTATGTGGTGAAAATTTAAGACACCCATTTAAACAACACCTTTCCTCTCCACTTCCTCAAGCCCAACTTCACAGTTTTATTCCTGACTTTTCCCCACTGTCCCAAGTGACACAGAGCAGCTAGAGGGTGGAGGGGGCTACAGTTTCTCTCTGCAGATCCTTTCTTCATATATTTTTCCCCGGCTCCAATGTGTTCTCTCCATGGGCTGCAGTTCTTTAATGAAATCCCCTCCTGCTCCAACATGGAATCCTCCTCAGGCTGCAGCAGAGATACCTGCTGTGGCACCTAAGTGCCTCCTTTGCCTTTGCCTTTGCCTTTGCCTTTGCCTTTGCCTTTGCCTTTGCCTTTGCCTTTGCCTTTGCCTTTGCTCCTGCTCCTACTCCTGCTCCTGCTCCTAATCCTACTCCTGCTCCTGCTCCTACTCTTGCTCCTGCTGCAATGGGTCTGTTGGCACTGCCTCCTGGCCTCTTCCCACAGAGGCCACTTCTGCAGCCTTTCTGCTGCCAACACCTTGGACATTTAAACACAATACAGAAGCAAAGCATGTAGATCAGGATTACTGTGTTGGGCCAGGTAGACATATTCCTTAAAGCAGCTGAACCTACTTCAGGCTGGACCCACTTTCTGGCTAAGGCTGAAGTTTTCAACTTTAGAAATTTTGTAAGTATCTGGGCAAATACACCCTTCAAGAGGCTTAAAATCCCATGCATATTTGTTGTCCACAGGATTCCAGTCCTTTGCTCCAGCTGACTCACAAAGTAATCTGTTCTCAGTGTACTCAGTTCTTACCAATAAATTTAATTTTTCACTGGTTAAAAACAGATCATGTCCTGTGTGAATATGCCTTGTGTAAAGGACTGTGACACAACAGTCTTATCCTGAAGTAAAGTAATTGCAACTGGATGAGCTGACTGCTATTAGAGTATATTAGGTGTAGTAAATAGTTCATACCACTGACAATGGATAGGATATCTAGATGAGAGATGAACTAAGTATTTTGGCAGGAAACATGGAAAACTAAATGGGTTGCCATGATTTTTTCAGACATGAGAGAAAATATGGTGTTATTTGTTATTGTTATTAAATATTAAAAGGCAGTCTATAAACACATATCCACAGAATATCAAAACAAAAATAACTGATTATTCAGAAAAGTCTGGTCATTCAGCAATCTTCAATATTTAAGTATTCCTTTGTATTGAATCCTATAAGTCTAATTCTGACTCTACTGCAAAATATAGAAAAAGTGAGAAGCAAACATTTGCTTCATAGATTTTATTTTGCATTAACATACCTGCAGATTATTTGAAATAGCCCAAAATAAAGAGGAAAATTCACTAAACTATGATTTCAAATCTTGTGTTATTTTTGTATTTTTCACTTTCCTTTGCCCTACCTTTTTCACATTACATAGATTTTTACATTTTATCATTTATAACAGAATAAACCCAAATGTCTTAGGGCAAGAATCTATGAAGTAGGCAATGTCCCGAGAAAAGAGAGTAATTTCCTTTCTTCACCATCTTAGCCTTCAAGGAATTGATTTTAGGAGCATGGCAAAAATAGCTCAGGAAATAGGTCCAGGCTCTGATGTAACACAGCAGTTCTATGATTTCAGCAGACATATGCCAATTCACACCTGCCAGGAAATCTGGCCTTCACCCCTG
This sequence comes from Vidua macroura, assembly GCF_024509145.1. Classification (NCBI taxonomy): domain Eukaryota; kingdom Metazoa; phylum Chordata; class Aves; order Passeriformes; family Viduidae; genus Vidua; species Vidua macroura. The sequence continues at coordinate 39,191,435 of NC_071574.1, read as the reverse complement.
AAGTGGCAATTACAGGATGTATATGTCTTCATGATGAGATTTATATTATCAAGCACATTCTGTGGAGTTTTCCTTGCTAGCTTCAGGGGAATAGATATTTACAGATGAGTCATTGACATGTCTTGAGCTATCACAGAATCTCCAGAGAATCATCAACCTTTTCTTCACAGCAGCAAAGGTAAGAGAAGTCACATTTTCAGGTTTAAAATGTTGCTGGTTTATTTGAGATCATGTCCTCTACACCCTTTCAGCACTTTGATTAATATATTTGGATAATACTTAACTTTTATGCATATATATCAAGCTTCCATTTCAAATTGTTTATATGACTATGTTATGATTCATAATTATTTTCCTTAAAAAAGGCCAAAAAAATGGATTATGTAAAAAATCTACAAAACACCACAAAGACAGAATGAAAAAATACCAGGAAGTTAAAAAGACAGTAGTGAAAGGTTTTTAGAAATGTTGGAAGTCCTCATTCAAACGTCTCCCAGTACTGCAATAATGGTCTTTTCTTATATTTGTATCTGTTTTCTTTGTAAAGGTCTTCATAACCTTTTCTCCTTTGTAGTTCAACATTATTAAATCCCCTACTGAAAAAACTGCAGCCACAAGTGTCAATGAAAATATGTATCCTTTGACAAATTCCACAGTACATCTGAATTATGTCCTTCAGATTTTCAAGTCTGTAATAGTGGCTTTGGCAATAAAATGCAATGGTGTTCAGGTGCAGCTATTGTTCAGGCAGAACAAAAATATGAATATTTTACTATATGTTGAAGTACATGTTCTTCTTTCCTTCTCAATGCATAACTTTAAATAAAGATTAAACAGTGTGTTCCCAATTTTTTCTCAAAGCCATATGAAATAAATGGCAATTGTATATTATTTTTACCCAACAATACTTATTTCCCCAAATAAATGACCAAAAAAAAAAAAAAAAAAAAGAAAAACTATTGAAACAGGTGGAAAGCTGCTAAAAGTCTCAAAGCAATTGTTGTTTGCCTGTAAAATGAAATTTTAGAGAGACTAATGGGTCATATAAGCAATCCTATTCTACTTATGACAGAAATAGTAAAACAAAACTCAGTGTAAAACAAGCCCTTAGCTGACTAAAAGCAGTTTGATTCATAATTTTGAGTATTGTGAACATAAGTCAGGTGCGGATTTTGGCCTGATCCAAACTGTCATTTGACTATTACTTCTCTCTTTTTATCTGCTATGAGGCTCTAATTTTCATTGAATAAAACTAAAATGATTTTTCCAAATACTGAAGCAAAGAATAACAAAATTGGAAACTTTGCAATTTGTCATGTTAATGAATGGAGTATAATTAAAAGCAAGAATTAAAAGAACAGAGACATAGTACAATAGCTCAATTCATCACAATATCGGTAAGTCCATTTAGTGAAGCAGAATAGAGGGAAATTACAGGCTTCAGAAATATGTGAATTAATATGACCATCATGAGAGTCTAATGTTTGTATGAATAAAAATAATAACTGTTCTGGATAATGGAAGAAACAAGTAGGTAGATATGTAGTATTAACATATAGAGCAAAATTTTGGAAAAAAGTGACAATTAAGAGCTCCACACTTAGACATGACTTTAAAGCTATACCAAGCAAAACTAACCATAGGGTGTTACAAAATGTCTCACCAGCTTTGCAATTATAAGTAAAATAACATGCTATCCATTAGGAAATTGAAAAATGTATTCTCTTCTGGATTGATGTTCTTGCCTTCATTGATGTGTAGTTTTTTTTTAATTACCTACCTAAGCATTTTCTGACAAAAAGAAAATACCCAGGAAAGGGAGAATGATGACTAAAAGAAAACATAATTTCATTTAAAATCTACCCTTCCCTTTTATTTTAATCTGAAAATGTAGCAGTTAAAATAATTGCTGAAAGATAAGAGGTGGAATTAATTTCTCTTCTACATGAAAGATTGTATCTGGCACCTCCTGGAAGTGCCCTGTCATCAAGGGTTGAGCTAAGAGGAAAGGTATTTCTAAAACTTTTTTCGAGGCTTTTCCATTCCATCAAACCAAACCAGAGCAAATGACCAGAATTCCCTTGTCCTGTGACTGCTGTCTATAAGAATGGAGATGAAATTTTAAATTCTGCTCCAGGAAGAAGTTTGTGGTTTAAAAGCAGTTTTTGCAGTGAATATTTGCATAGTTGCCCAGCAAGGACTGTCATCAGGATCTTGACTGTCACGGGTGATTTTAGAAACCGTGAGCCTACAAAATCCTGGCTGTATTCTTTATCTCTGTCTTTTCCTTGATTAAAAACTTAGCTATTTTTTCACATGTCTCTAGGATTAGATGTAACTCAGCAGAATTTTGATTTGTACTGAGTTACCTATGGGGAGGAGAGGGTAAGGAGCACTTCGGCACCTGTATCTTGCTGTAGATTTACAATGTACTTAGTATCCTGTGGCAAATGATAATTATAAAATTATGATTTCATGTGGTACAAGAGGAAATCCTTACTCTTACTCCACTAATTGTCAAAATAAAGGATTCAAGTTATACCATTTAGCATTTTAATTGCAGGCTTTGTTCTTAGCGTGGATTAATTTTATGCCATATTATGTTCTTATAATAATTTTCCCATGAAATGAAGTATTGGGGAATGGAAAATATAGCTTCTTATGTACAATATTCTATGAATTTGAATAATGTACTCTAGTACTTTGACCTTTTCTATATTCTGTAATTTGACTGAATGGTCATTTCACTTTTCCCTCATTAACAAACTGAATAACCAATTGCTGAATTGATGACATGGGCATGAAGTCAAGAAACAGAATAATGAAATAGTCACAGCAGTGTAGTATATAGGTGACTATGTCTAAGAGAACACATGAGCCACTAAATCTCAGAATCAGTGAGAGGGACTGGAATAAGAGCAGAAAGCACACAAGACCGAAGACCTTTTCCTGACAGTAGAGCTAGCTTAGCCTATTCCTATTAAGCCCTTGTAAAATTCTATTGCTATATAAAATATTAGAGCAATTAAAATATTAAGGTTTAATTTAGACAATAAACACATCACTAGACTAGACAAGGCTTAAAGTTTCTTTAATAAAGAACTTAGCATCAAAATATTTATAAGCGGATTTAAGGTCTAATGAACTGACAGTCATCATATACACACAATAGTACAATGATGGAAGTATTACAAATTAACCATAGAAGACCATTGTCTAGGCCTACCCTTTCAACCAGACTGTAGCCACAAGGACAGCATTTCCCTCATAATACTCTGTTAGTATCATAAAAGCATAATGCACATACTAGAATTGAGAAAATTAGGTCACAAGAAAATTGAAGAGATGTTATAGTTGTATAATATAGAGCAGTATATTTAAAATTTCCAGAACTGCCTCAGAGGTAAGTGGCATCCAAATATTTTTCTGTAAAAATAAAATATGTACAGTGTCAGTGGTATTTGGCTGTGGATTGATGATGTATGGCACAAGGATATAGAGACATCATTGCTATGAAACTTGTAACACTGTAGTTTAGGGTATATTTAACCTTTAATACAAATAATTTTTATTTCCCCTGTTTGGAATTCAAAGCACTTATATATATATATATATATATATATATATATATATATATATATTTAGTTTGTTGTTTGCAGGTATTTTTTCCCTATGTTTGCCTATATTGTGGCTGCTACAATTTTTTTCCTTTAACAGAACTAGAATAGTGGACTTGATTGCAAACAACAAGAGTAATATAAAGAACTCCAAAAGCACCAGCTTAAGTTGAATAGATTTCAGTGTAAATGAGTCTGAAATTGGGCTTTCAGTAGGAACTGGTGAAAATATATTTTACATTGGAACTGTCATCCAAATCAGTCTTGAGAAGAGGCTAAGTCTGTAATTTAAATTCATGAAACTTCCCAGAAAACAGACTGGCACAAATACCCTGAAATTCTGGTTTCTGATTTTTCTCTGTACTTCCTTGATGTGTCTCTCTCTTCCACTCAGGTCCCATACCATGATTAGTCACCAATTCCTTTCATGCATAAATATATATAGATATTGGAGAGAATTTGCCTTCTGACAATGTTTTCTGAGTAATCAAAATGCATAGTGGTTTTCTGTTATGTGTGACTAGTTGCTTGATCTTCATCCCAAAAAACAAAAGGATCTTTCGAGACACCAAGGAGTAACATTTACTTAAATGTCCTTCCAGTAGCAAAGGTAACATTTGGTCTTGGTAATCCGCCCTTTGCAAATGTGCTGCCTATCAGTACAATGACTTTATCAAGAGGTATTCCTCTGATCCATATCTGACTCCAGAGGCAGTGGCATTTGGTGGTTAGGCAAAGACCCAGGTTGCTGATCCTCCAGCCAAAATTTGTGTAGTCTGAGACGAAGACCTCTTGGCTCTGAGTTATAATTGAGTCAGAACTGCAGCAAATTAGGCAAAGACCTTGAAAAATGAAGCCATTAAAAGCCTCACAACATCTGAAAGGTAATAAAGGGAAGGCAATTTAGCAATAGGTGCTGGAGAAAAGGAAGACAGGGAGCTATTTGGAACAATAGGTGTCTGGCTTTAAAGCTTTGGTATTTTAAAATTTTTTAGTTAATTCAGAGCTGAGGAGGTTAACTATGAAATTCTATCACTGAAATTTTAGGAGTCTTACTCCGAATAAAAACTAAACTTTAGGTATTTTCTTTCCCTCTTTCTTTCTTTCTTTCTCTTCTTTCTCTTCTTTCTCTTCTTTCTCTTCTTTCTCTTATTTTTTTTTTTTTTTTAATCAGAGGCTTTGAAGAGCAAACAAGAACTTGAGCAGTTTGCGAGTATATCTAAGCTTCAATAAAACAATTTTAAAAGAGCATGAAACTGTTGCCATAATTACTGTGCTGATAGGGAAGACGTGTGCTAAAGTCTTTACAAACAATGCCATGGGTGAAGGTATGGACATTAATGTCTTTGGACTGGGTCTTAATGTCTCTACTAATTTAAAGCAGCAGGTTTGTTACAGTGCCCAGGCAGTCTGGCTCCTGAAACAGAACAGGGGGTCCCTACAAGCCTGAATTTCTGAACTTTGAGGTAAAAGGGCAGGTTCAAGGGGAGATATGTGGTAGGTGGTTCAGGAAGGTTGGACCTTCCCAGTACCTCAGCCAGTGGGGAAAGGAAGAGGGCAATGTGTGGCTGAGAGTTTAGGATCAAAGGAGGCTGCACCCTCCGAAACCTCCAGAAAACCCTGTGGGCGTGTGCACCAGTGGACTCTCCCTTTATTCAAATAAATTTGCCGGACTCCTCTGTCTCCTTTTTGGACACTGGTTTTTCATAGTGTGATTTTCCATACAGTGCTAACTACCATTAGCCGAGCATAGAAGTCACTAGATGAAGCTGAACAGTGGTTAGTTTCATACCTGGAGATATATTGGAGAACTCAAAATAACTCCAGCAGAGAGACATGTGTTTGAGTCATCTACAGAAAGGAGTAGTGAGCCTTCTGCAGTCAGACTTCCTCCAAAATTGGTGGTCAGAAAAAGCTGCAGGCAGTGAAAGGTCTCACAGCCAGCATATGAACTATTGAGCAGAGGCTGATCTCATACTTTGGCAGAAGTCTCGAACCACAAAGCATAGAATAAAGTAGATGCTGCTGTCAGAACCAAACCCTTCAAACCCCTGTATTAATAAATCAGATTTAAAACAAGAGCACATAATGTCCAGCAACACAATAATTTCTCTTAAAACTTCTATGAAAATTGAAAATTTTGCAACTTGAATACCACAGCTGCTTTATTGGTTAATGTGAATTAGAGATTTGTGTTAAACTAGGTAATTCAGACTGTGCCTAATTTGCAGAATGGGGAAAGAACTATGATGGATTGTGCAGCTGAAACCAAGAGATGATTCACGTATTGCTTAAAAGTGGAACATCATCAGCCCAATAGAATTCCTCATAGCAGGACTAGTGAGCACTGCTAAAATATCATGTCAGTCAAGGAGTATGATACAAAACCCATTATTTAACATTAATTAATGTCATGCTGCTACACCAGCTACCAAGACATCCAAATTGGTAATACTAATACTTGAAGGAGACACAAATAATAAAGGGTAAATAGATGAAATGTGACCTTTCAAATGATGCACTTCTTACTTCCTAAGGAGCTCTACCTTGTAAATGTATAGGTCAAGTGTAGAGGACCAGAACTAAGCATTTTTTGTCTCAAATATTCTGACTGTTATGACAGGAAAGATGTTATTAGAAAATAAGGTCCTCTGGAGATGGGGCAGAGCTGTCTGAGCCAACTTCCTGCTCCACCTTGAGACTCAGGTTCAGTCCCCCCTCCTCAACTGACTTCCTGAAGGAGGGCTTCAAGGGTTGGTAGCATATGTGTGAACAGGGAGAAAAATCCTGATCATATATTCAGTGTGCACCAGGTTAACTATAAAAGGAAGCCAATCTCTCCCTGTCCACCACTAGTCTGGACTTGATTTCTGCCTTTTAAGTTTTTCTCTCAACTGCTAATCTTCATTCAGTACCAATACTAAAATACTCACACCCTTTTATATAGGACATACCTAAATGACCTTGAGTTACAAGAGTTAGCACCTACAAGTCATATATCTGCCCTCTACCTTCCATTTGTCATTCATTTCCAGTAAGATTATAACTGTTCTCAAGTGAGGATTTTTTTCTACTATATAATCTAAACTAGTAAAAGGGACCTTGATCCCAAAGGTGGACTAAAATATCACTGTAAACAATTACAGTGCCAAAAGCAAACACATTTTTCCCCATACTTTTTTCAGTGTTGGGCATCCATTACTCACTATGTGTCAGAGGAAGCAAAGAGGAAAATCTAGGTCTCTGGATGGAATTACCAAACATAAAGCAAGATGATTGTCTAGAGAAGAAGTTGAAACTTATTGTATCAATCTACTTTTGATAATTTTGTTTACTGTTTAGTTGAAATTGAAGGAAGGGGGGGAAAAAGGCACAGATCTGTTCTACAAAGCTTGATGAAGGAATTGCAAATCTCACATCACCACATTGTAAATATCATTTTACAAATCTCAGTTTTTCTTCAGTCCAAGGATTTGAGGAACAATTTGCAGAAAGTACTTTAATGACCTGAGAGAAGGACTTTATGGGCGCATTTTATATTTGTTATATGTTTCATTAGATTTCTTGTGAGTTTGAGTTTTTGAGTTTAGGAGAACCTTAAGAGTTTTTTAATATTTCCATGAAGAAAGAGTAAGTTATCTGATTTCTGCTCCTCCCCAGTTCAGGATATATAAGCTTTACAGCCCATTTCACATTTAACTGTTCAAAGATATTTCTTTACAGATATTTCAGTTTAAGACAGAAAACAGCTGTGTCTGCACCAGTTCTGTCTTCCAGACAATCTTAAAGGACAAACCTATGTTTACTAAATTACAAGATGAAAGTTACCTCTGTCTCTTGCTTTAGTTACAGTTACATTTATCTAGTTCTTAGAAATAATTTCTTAAAATATTTTGAAGATTGCAGTGCAGACTTAAAAACTTTGCCCTCGTTATAACTGGCAGAAAAATTAGGGTTAATATTTTTCTTCTTATAACTGTTATTTAACTACCTAACTCCTGTTATGCTTTTTAATATCGAGTATTCAAAAAATCCTATTATTTCATGAAAGTTAAAAACAATGTCATTCAGAATTAAAACAAAAGAGTCACAGTCCTGTCACCATTCACCTGGCTCACATTTCAACTGAACCTGAATCCCGCCTAAGCAATTGAGTGGGGAAGGGCAACTTCAGATCTGGCTGAGATCATCTGTCTCCCATTTCTTGGAAACAGGCTTCAGAATGTGATAAGTAATGTCAGCAAATGCCTTTTAATATATCTCTCAGCAATGACATACCTCTAACTTAATTGCCTAACAGAGATCAGCAGGACTGGCAGGTTCAGAAGTACTCTGATCTCAGGAATCAGGACAAGAAGCACCCTAGCACACTGGTAGCAGAGTTGAAATGTAAAGGGAGGTGGTACTTTGAGGACATCACAAGTTACGTGTGCATGCATCCAACAGTCAAGGGGGTTCAGCAGTCACCTCAGGTGGGGGAGACTGAGTGAGCATCATATGTCAAGAATTAAATTTTTTGAGGGATGGAGGAATTAAGAACTGGATTAGTTGACATTGTTAATAGCAAGGCTGTGGCAAGACAGTTTCAAGCCTATTCAATTATTAATACAAGGCAGAAAGGTTTCAGCAAGAGAGTGAGAAACCACCCAGCAATTTGGTGGTTTCAATATGCAAGCCTCATTTTTCATCACACAGGACACAAATTTAAATCTGTATCTCCTATACCAGGATATTAATAAAAATATTTATTCCAAAAGCTATTTCTCTGTTTGTAAGTAGGTGTAGATACTGAATGACAGAAGGAATTTTATAACACAGAGGAATAGCATTCATTTAGTCATCATTGAGACCTCTCCTTTGCATTTCACTGGTGCTGAGCAGATTATTGAGTCTCCCATTCTGAATCTAATCCAATTCCCTGTGCACTTTATGCACAATGGGTGGCTGCACTTGCATCATGTGTAGGCGCCCATTTTAGGACCTCCTACCTTTAATAATCTGTAATCAGGTGAAACTGGCAGACTTTGCAGCTTGAGAGACTTCCATCTGATTTGTTTGCAAGTAAATCACTTTTTTTTCCTACAAAACTGAAATTTCCTCTAGAAACATGTATGAGTGTTTCCCAACCAATTCCCCTCTAGAGGGCAAAAGCATCTTTGCTTATATGCAGTGTATTGTGTGGAGTAGTCTGTGTTCAGTCATGCCCACAGCAAATGCAGATGAAGCCAGGCACGCATATCCATAGCCAAACATATGCACATTGAATAGCACCAGTTTAGTTACAGACAGCAAGGTCCATTAACTCTTACAGCATATGAAGCTCAGAGCTTTATCTGTCAGATTTTTTGGTCCTAGAGGTGCAAAATAAATGTATTGTAACACAGGGTTCTGCTTTGGGATTTTTTTTTTAATTAGTTTTAATGTATTTACCAAGCAATAGTTAAATCAACACTGCATCCTGTGCAAGGAGAGAAAGGCACTGCTGTCTCTGGGGAGAGTTTTCCATCTATTATGCCAGAGAAGAGGAAGAGTATGTATCAGCTAGATCATGTTCCCTGTTCTAAAAAAGCAGATGCAACTCTGGTTTATGCACTGAGCAGAAAATTAGTATGAGGTAATGCTATCATAAATAATTTCTTTTAGCATCTCGATAATATGGAGGTTGAAATTTAAAAAAAAAAAAAAAGGAGAAAGGCCAGTAAATGTAAAAGCATGGAGAAGGGTAGCTTTTAAAGTAATTGAGGATTTTTCATTGGATGGTAGCTTTCTACAATACATTATTTAAAATCTAAGTGTGGAGTACCCTCTAGCTGATATCTGAAGATCAAAGCTGCTATTAGATTTTTTTAAAACTGCTGTAAAGGTTCAGCTATTATAAAGGAAATTAAAGGAACTAATGGAACAAATAACATAAAATAGTCTTCCATCGAACATAGCAGATCAGTATAACTTGTGAAAGGGTGTTTGTTACAAAAGGCCCCAAAGCTTTTAAATACATTTTTGGTCTAAAAATTGAATTTCAGGTAGCACAGTTGAAAAATCAAACATTGACTTTAATAAGTGCCATTAAAGATTCACCATTGTTATTGTCAGGATTTATTCTCTCTTCTCTCTGGAAACTAAATTTGAAGCTGAAATGCAAAGGAAACAAGCTACTGCGCTCTGGACAAGAACTCTTTGATCACAGAGGCAAACACAAAATGGCTTATTAATGATTGCAGCTCAGTGCTCTGCCTGACCTCAGGGCGAGCAGATTTTTTAGAATAAGCCTCAATTACATGATATAGTTTAACCCTTGATGGGAAAGCAATTTTTGGGTCTATAACCTACCGTAATTTGACAGGAGGCCACAGCAGCCATTCAAAGTGTCAGTCAAATACGAGGCTCTGCAGGATTAGCACATCGTCATCAGAGAGTACAGCAGTGCCTGGCTCTGCTGTTGGACTGAAGAACTGTTGGATGGTATTACCTGTTACGCTGTAAATTAATGAACCATGAAGATAGTCTGGTTTACCTCCTGAATGAGGTAAAGCATCAAGCCACCTGTGAAATGAGAATATTCCTGTTTTCATGAAGACTGCACTGAAATAAAGTCATTGGTACCTGATGAGATGCAATTAATTTTATAGATCCCTTCATTCACTGCACGGCTTAGCAGAAATGATTAATCATAATGGCTCATAAGAAATTAACTAGCAGCTCCAGTTCTTTATCTGGTTTTGACTAAGTCTAAAGTAAATCTTTGTAAACAAACTCACATTTAATTGCAAACAGAATTGCTTTATTCTGAATGCCATGTTCACGGTCCTTTATGAGAGAAAATACAACAATCATGTGATATAAAACTTTGAAAATGATACATGAAAATGATACAACCACAAGGTACTGAAAGCTGGACTGGGACATCACTTGTAGACAAAAGGAAAATCATTCTTCTAAATGCTTTTATTTTTTCTCTTTCAGCTTGATCTTTCTTTTTTTCATTTTTCTAGTTCAGAAAGCTGACTCTTCTATATATGAAGCCCTGAAAGACAGATATGCAAAACTTGGCCCCAGATTTCATTGTATTTATGAACCGAACAAGAATAAATATTAGACTATGAAACAACTTTAAGAGAAAAGAATTAAAAATTACATTTTTCCCTAGCTTAACTAACACAAACATTGAGTATCTATTCTTTCCTCTGCAACTGCAATTCATTTTTTTTGACCAGAGCTCAAGACATGTTTCTACAAAGGGTGGCATATCTTAAGAATATGTTTATCACATTTTATACATGTGCCATTACTCTGACTTTGATGTGCAATGTTTCAATAGAACCATTAAGCAGGATTGTCCAAAAAAAGAAGGAAACATAGTAAAAATGTGGAAATTAAGCACCGATTAATAAGTGGTGTAGGAATTTGGAAACTTGTGGAATCTTTGTTGAGATGAGAGACCAATTGTTTGAGTTGCCTTTATGTGATAAAAAAAAGGAAGCATTGTGGTGGGACAGAAGTCTGCAGAGCACTAACAGACTGGATGGGCACGGAGGAATACGAATCAAGCAATTAGTTCCAAAGAAAGATATTGATTATAAAATTAGCCAAGGCACTAAGGGAACACAAGGGAATGATTCTTATTAACTATGTATATGCCACTGCTGAGAATAAGTAGTAAATAAGAAATCTTGAAATTGCTCATTTGTCAGTATACATTTGTCTCAATGAGAATTAGAGAAACCTGAAAGATTAATGACGTAAATATTAAAATCAGTGGTTATATGTCATTACAAAAACAGTATAGGGAAGACATAAGAGACATTCCTTGTCCAGAATGGTCCTTTTTTGAATTTTTAAATAATTGATAGGTTGGTGCCATTGATTTTGAATCTGTATAGATTATTTTTCCATCTTGTGCTTCTGCTTAGATCAATAACTTGCATCATTTACTGATTCACAGATGTAGGTCTTGTAAACCCCAAAGATTGGTTATGACCTGGTTATGACCTTTACAGGTACACATGATGATGATTTGGTTATGTCTATTCTATAAACAGGATTAAATGAATGTATTACTATAAACTACTACATGCATACTATACAATCCCCCCAAATACCTATGTTCATTGGGGAGGAGAAAAATTTAAACACAAAAATGTGAAATTAGTAAAAATACAACACTGAAAATTTGTCTAAGACAAATTTTAAGAAAAAATTGAATATTAATAAAAAAGTAACACTGAAATCATAAAGAAGGATGACGTCTGCTTTTAAAAGGTAGCAATTAACTAGAGGATAGAAAAAAGGTAAGCTTTTAGTCAATAGCTAAGCTAATAACAATAAATACAGACATGATGTTAGAAATCATGGAAAATTCACAAGGAATGTGGAAAGGAAAATACTACATGAGGAAAAATCTATCATTATCAGACTGAAAATAAAGGCTTTTCTTCAAGGAAAATATGGATCAAAAAGGATCCTAGCAATGAAATTGCCCAGCAGCTAGATAAAAAGGTTATTTATTTCAATTATAATGGAGAAGAAAACAAATTTTCCTTAAATACTTGTTGTGCATTTGGGAAAGATACTCAGTATGTATAACACATATGTATCATATTATCATTATGAAATCCACATTAGTCAAAAGTCAGGAAAATAATTTATGTTTTGATATGACCAACAATACAGTTGTTCATGAAAGAACAAAGAATGAAAATAGAAGGGGTTTCTATGTTCAGACAGCTGATTTTGCCAAAGACTCAAGGATGCTACTGAATTGCCAACTTTACAAAAATTTTAAGTCAAAAAGGAGCATCTTCATTACAACTAATCCTCAGTAGAGTTCCTCTTGCTTCAGCGGGTTGTGACCACTGGAACACTATGGCCATTTCTTTGTAAGTTTGTACTTCTAAGACAATGTTGACAAATGGAAAATGTTCAAAGAAAAGTCATAAAATTAAAAAGAATAGTGCAGACCATATAATATAGAGACAGATGTCAGGACCACAGTATATTTGGTGAGTGACTCAGTCCCAGTCAGTGGGAAGGAATGTTTGTCATAAATGTCCATAACAGCATTCATAGAAATGATTGATAGTACTTCTAAGAACTGACTTAGTGGGACATGATAACAACTTTCAGAAGTCTGCTCCCTTGTGAAGTTTTAAAAGTCCAATATTCCAAGGTTTTCAGTACAAATTGTCATTAAGTAAAGAGAAGATAGATACCCAGTGGCTTTTTTTTTAAATCATGCTAAGATATAAAAAAATGCCTGAGATTAGAATGACATATGTATCAATTTACAGAATAGCTGTATTGATATATAATGGCAGTATTAACAGAGAGACTTAAGAAAAGTATTTATTTTGGATGGAGCACTGAGGAAGGAAAGGACTGGAACTGTATGTAGGTTAACTATTCCAGGCTGCTGAATGCCTCCTGTGTTCTAGATAACAGGATATATCATGTTGGGCAGCAACCATCCTGGTTGGGTCAGGGGTTATGTTGGGCATATTCTATTTCACAATCAGGTTTTCTCCTGTCAGAAACTACCTATTGACTTCAGTTCCAGGCAATTTCTGCAATGTGAGAAGCACAGAAAACATACTAACAAGTCATCCAGACCGATCAATTTTGGGGAATGCTCTGATCTAAAATATAGTTTCAAAGCCAAAGAATCCATGACTAAATTTCTGTTACGTGAATAACTCGGCGCTGATCAATCATGATCCCTTTAAGAAGGAAAATCATGTCCAGCATTTCCTGTTTCAGCTACACTTGAAATAATCATTACTAATACAGGCTGAGAAAATGCTCTTGCAATGCTCATTGAATGTAAAGATAAGTGAAGCCATGTGAAGTTGGAGTTTTGTTCTAATAGAAGGAGCTACAGAGCACACCTAGGAATACCTGTCTACCTTCATTGATTTGCAGTTCTAGTTAAAGCTTCTTTTGAATTTACAGACTCCTGTTTTCTAGAATTCTATCTCCTTCAGAGACAATTTCATAGATGGATTTTTTATCAGATGTCAAAATCCTTCATCAAGAACTTAGGCTCTCCCCAAATTTATCACTTGTTGATTATTTGCAATAAATTGTTGGAAGGTCCAAAAGTTGCACAGTGTTTGTAAAAATATTTCTCTTACCACTTACACTGAAAAATTCAATAAGGCAAATATCACATGAGCAAAAATAATTCTGAATGCTGTATTGTAATATATCAGAGTATTCACTCCACCATGCCTATCAAGGGAATGAATGGTAAAATCAGAATTATATTAAAGACAGCAGCAGATCCAGTTTGTATGTTAGGGAAGCAGATGAAACAATGTTCAGCGTATAGACACAGTAGCACTCTAAATACTCCAACAGGAAACCTGGCATTCAGGCAATTAATCTGATAAGAGAGACGAAGACCAGTGAGCAAATCCTTGGCAATTAGTGGTGTGTTCATATAAATACAATTACTCTATGTGATTGTGACAAGACTAAAAGGAGCGTATATTTTGTAAACAGCCAGCTCAAACAAGATAGTTTATATATTTTTATTTCTAGAATGGAAAGGGAATTAAGTTTTTACATCCCAAGTCATCATGTATCAACATATATGATGTATTCCTTAGGGAGAAAAATAAACAAGCAAACAAACCAAAATAAAGAAAATAAGCTCTCTCTGAAACACTGAACTGCTCCTAGCTATTTGGGTGTGCAGGTATCAAAGACTCTTTCCTGCAGTCCTCACATGTATTTGCGTAATGTTTAGGCGCAGAACCAATATTGTGTGACTAATTGCACAAAACAGATAATGAATTCTAGACACTACTGGCTAGAAAAAATAGGCAGGCAGCTACTTACTTTCTCCACGATTCCATAATACATCTTTCTTTGTAGTATCTCAGATCTTGATCAAAAGAATCTGTAGGGTAAAAAAATGTTCTCTTAAAATACTCAGTGAGACAAACTCTCTAAGATTTGCATCTATTTACTGATTATTTGTAAACAAGAAGAAAGCTGAAATTTAACATTTCCCAACACATTATTGAAATAGCTCTAACATTGAGAGTCGTCTTTATCTCCTTAGCAGTCTCAGCATTTTTCAAAGTGTTAATTGTACTGAAAATTCAATGCCTGTGTACTATTTTTAGATGGTTTTTCCGGGCTTGGCTGCAGGGATGAAGGGATTCTTGTTAATGCACCATCGATGCTAAGGATATGCCTAGTTTGACTTTGTATTAAGAACCGTTTCAGTATTCTGGGATGAGCAGTAGATCTTGGATGTGAATTTTGTTCCCTCCTACCACATAAATGGTTTCTTGTAAACTCAAGTGCTGCTGCTGTGCTTCACTGATGTGCTTGGAATGAGTTTGTGAGAAACAAAGTGTTCTACCAAGTATAGATAGGATACAGAGATGCAGTTTCTTCAGAAAATCTTTTGCACTTATTACTCTTTTTACTAAGATGCTGAGCTAAACAGACAGAAAGGGATGCAACTCAATCCCAGACAAACAGTACAGCAGCATATTGATGTCTGTGCCAAAAAATAACAAGTATAATATAATGCCATTATAAACTCTTGAAAAATAAATCATATACCTTCTGAATTCTATTGCTGCTTTCACACTTCAGTCCTCAGCACAGAAACTTCTAATTCTGCAGCACAATTTGCAGAAGGCAGTCACTGTATTTCTCAAGGTAATGGTTGTTTATATTACTTCTATACTATACAGTAAATTCAAATTGAGTACCTTACAGTCTGATTTCACTGTTTATATCATTTGCCCCCATTGAAAAGAAAATAGGATTTGTTGTGAAACCTGGGGAAATAACTCAAGGCTCTTTTTTAAAGGGTTTCAGATTCCAAGACTAAGATTTGCCACTGATGAATTCATTATAAACCAAGACACTTGTGCACAGAATATGTGATTACCCAGCCTCTATCCATGTGGACTTAGCAGAGCCAATACTGATAAGTTTTATCTAGGTGCTTGCTAGTGCAATCTTCTACCTTGTGAAATCTTGCAGGGGGCTGTTTGGCCCTGAGACATTCCACTCAGCAGAAAACAGGCGTAAGGTGTGTTTCCTTGTAATCAATGCACACCATAGGAAGAGAAGGAGGATGTTTCACAGCAAAGTCTTTTTGAGCATATCCTGCTGGAACAGTAGAACCATGAGAGTTATCCAATACCTTGAAATGTTTGTAGCCAGATTCTTCAGTGAAAACAGAGCCACACTGACCACTCATTCTCTTTACAGAATGAGTGGTAGTATTTTAATAAATACTGACACAATTAGCAGTGTTATCTTTCAGGAGTAGTGTCTTTGTCTATTGTTCTGCCTTGAAAGAGGCTATTAAATAAATAATTTAAGCCAAAAAGATATGATTATGCTAAATATATTCTATCAATATAAAGTTGGCCAATAAAAGGAAAATCTCGGTCAGGACTTGAATGTGAAAGTAAGCTGGGTACAGGAAAAGTATTACAAAGAATAATAAGCCTTTGATTTAAGTGTCTGAGTGCTTGCCATTAATGTCCTATCAGTCAAACCTGGATTTATTCAGACTGCTCCTGGCAGGGATGTTTTCAGTAATTTGAACAACAAATTAACGGTATCTTTTATTTATATCAAGATACCAACTAGAATTTTCATTCAGATTAATTGTATGCCTGGGAGACTGTTCTGCAGTCTTTAAGCTTGTCTTTTCATACAGTCAGCATATTAAAACTAATCTCTTTTTATCTCTGGAAAGTGGAAAATATTGCTGGTTTAATGGACTGATCGCTTAGAGAATTTTACTTTAAACGAACAAACACTTCAGATGGAGTTTCTTAAGTGTCTCTTAAAAACTTATATTTTTATATTCTCCAGATATTTTCAATAGTTTCTAAAAAAACAGTATTATTTTGTGAAAATGTGGAAAGAATGAAGAAACAGTGGAAACTTTAGAAAAATGCAGTTTCAAGCTTTAAAAAGTCATAGTTTGATGATTACTTTCAGCACAGTGATCTTTTATCTCTCTGATGTACAACATCATTTTTTTCTGCTTTGTATCTCTAGAGATAGAGAGTTCTTTTATCAGCAGCACACTTTAAGTAGAACATTCTCCTATGCTGAACATTTTAAAGGACTCTTTTCTAGGTTGATGATTTCTGGCTTCCAAAACACCAGGCATTTCTTCTGTTGGGAGGGTTTCATTTTAAGAATTAGAAGAGTTACCCTGTGTAGTTCTCCACAATAAAGGTTATAAGAGATGAAAATTCAAGTTATTCAATAAGCTCCTAGATGTCAAGGTCCAGATGCATGGTAAAGCACTCACAAACAAAAATAGCAGATGCTTGTAAGTCAAAACATTTATAATGTGGTTGTGTACAAATGTCCTTTTCTTGTCATTTTTTCCATAGGTAGCTTAGGTAACAATATATTTGAGCCTAGTTTCTTGTATACGTGACTGACTGCTGGTGGTGCTGTGCCTAAGAGAGAGATGGTGGACTTTTTTTCACTCTGATTAAACTTTTGCAATAATTAGTTCAGGATGAAATACAGCAGATGTCAAACAATAGCAACAACACATTTCTGCTTAGTAGAAAAAAAGCAATACTGTCTTCGTTTGAAAAGACAGGATTCTGTGAAGGAAGGCAAGGGCCTCCCATGAAATGGAAAAGGTAAACCCCCTCCCTCCAAATTACCACAATTTCAAAATAAAAAGGCTCTCAGGCAAAGATATGGGAATGGGAATAACAGTTCTTTATTAGGAAAAAAACTAAATTAAAAAAAAAAGTAATTAGTGCAAACAAAACCACTGATAGAGTCAGAAACCTGACACCCTGAGGAGTCACGATGTTAGTGATAGTCCAGTTAAATGGTGGCTGCTCCTCCTGCTCCTGGAGTGGCAGATGAAATGCTGCTGAAGTGATGATCCAGTAGAAGGGTGTAGTTTTCTCTGAAGGTCTGGTGATAGAGTAGATGGGCCTGGTCTTCCTCTGGGAATCCAGTGAAGAGGCTGAGTTGCTGACTCAAGAAATGCTGATTTTATGCAGGCAGAGATGCTTGGCTCCTCCCTCTGGGTGGAGCATCTTACAATGGGATGATGTAACTTTATCAGTCATGCAGTGAGAAATTCAATGGCCCATTAACAGAAGATATCTCCCCGGAGGGAGGCATTGTTCTTGGAAGAGATAAGAAAACTGCGAACAGAAGTTACCTGCCCCACCTCAGACAGATGGCAAATAGAATATATGCTGATCTTACAAGCCAGGACAAATACTGAATAGTCAATATATAGAATCAGCAAATTTACAGGAAACAGTATTCATTCTGTATTTTTTTCAATACTTGTTCATTTTTTTGCACCACTATTAACACAGATTTCTTACTGTACCTTTTATAAATGACCATTGCTACTCATACTTCTCACCCATCATGTACCAGTTTGTACCAGTTTTTCCCTCAACAGAGGAAAATAGCTCTACCTCTTCAGGTTGAAAGTAGTACTATATCTTAGGTCACCTAAGAATCATGTAGTTGCCTGATGAAAATGTTATTATGTCTTAAAGAAATGACCTAATGCTACTCTAGGAAGTATAATGCCATAACAAAGAGCAGGAAAGACAAAATGGACGGCTTACTATTTACTGCACTACAGAATTGGACAAGTGGTGCCTGCTTTGGATCTTCTTGCTTTTTTTAACCTATGCTTTTCTCAACTTTTCACTGAAAAATAACTCTCCACTTATCCCTGCTATACTCAGAATTCCCAGATTATTTTCCTGGGTCTTACAGGATTATGTCTCTGAAAAAAGTCTTCCTCTGGAATACAAAAGCCGGAAAACAAAATCATTAATTTCTGAAAAGGAGGACAGTTTTTCCTGTACTGATTCCTATGGGGTTTGGATTACATACAAGGTAAATGCCTTGTAGCATACATAGCAAGTTTCTTTTATTGCAGTCAGAACAAAAAAAAAAAAAAAATAGTTCATATTAAGCTCCTCAGATGGATAAAACTCTTATTGTCAAATTAGATTTCAATATGTTTCAAAGAATCTTGCAAAAGTATTTGGTTAGGGTAGCGGATTTATCATGTGTGAGCTCAAACTGAAATTCCTTCTACTTCAGAGCCACTGTAGATATTTTACTTTGCTCTGTGCTATAGCATGAATTTCAGGTTAAACTGGTCAGCTGGAACAGTGACATGGCTTTAAGTAGAACAATATTTTTTTTCTGGATTGAAGCTTGACAATACCTATTACTACTGTAGCTGTCTAGAAGGATTCTAGAATCTACATCCATTTAATTCATTAGAAAGTGATTACAGCTAATATGAAAAACAGACAGAAAAACTCTGACCTCCTTTCTTTGCTTAATCTTGTGTATCTGATAAAAGGTATAATGAATACTGCCACCAAAAGTATCGTGTATGTTTTCCTTATATAACAAAGGATGCATGAGGCACATAAAGAGTCCCCAGCCAAGATATATTTATATATGGTTAGCTAAACAGAGGTTGAGTTAAACATTTGTTCTGGAAAGATAATTTAAAAATGAGGTGAACTTAAGAAGTATTTCCCTTTATTGTAAAGATATATTTGTCAACACAATGCAGTCAACTGAAATTTTATAGAATTTCACAAGACACAAAACTCCCATCCCCCAGAAAGTCTGAAAGTATTTTTTTACAAGAGCAATGAGACCATACAATTTTTGCTGGGTAATATTCAATATTTTGCAGAAATCACACCTGAAATATTACGTTATGACTCAAATTATTTTTGCTTAAGCATTAGTATAAATTTCATTTCCAAAATGATGAAAATAAATAGAAATAATCAGATTCAATTGGAAAACTGCAACTGTAAGTGTTGGTGAAACATTGGAACAAGGAGCCTAGAGGCTGTAGATGCCCCATTCCTGGAAATGTTCAAGGTCAGGCTGGTTCTTGGGGGATTGGACTCAACGACCTTTAAAGGTGCCTTCCATACCAAGTCATTCTATGATTCTGTGATTCACTTTAGGAGCAGTAGACATTAAGCAATAGGATGGGATGGGCTTCACTTTGTCTTCCCATCCACAGGGTTCCGTCACATTCCTTAAACAACACCACCTTGTTCCTTTCCTAGGAATCTTGGATCTGCCTAATAAATATCTTAATTTCAGAACCTTCCTTCTCTCATTGACTTAAGCAACTCCAGACAAATTCATGACCATATTTTTTCCTGCAAACAGATTCTTTGGTCTTCTATCTCACTAGATACCAATCTAAAGTAGCAACATAAGTATTTTTAAGAACTGCTTGTCTAACAAGGTGAAAATAATTCATTACATCATTATCAGTGTGGCAATAATGTCAGAAAAACTGTCTCCTCTCATCCATAGCACGTCAATCCAAACTGTGTTAAATAATACAGAGCCCAAGGAGAAGGAATGCAGATTAGGGAGAACTACCACACAGAGGAGTTAAGGAGATGATACAGAAGAAAGGGTTGATCAGTTGTGTTTTACTCTGAGCAGCAGGGGAATGTTGAGTACAACTGGAAAAAAGGGTTTAATGTTGCTTTATCCTGCAATAGCAAAGAATAGAGTGACAAAAACAAGCAATATATTTCTGAAAGAAGCTGCTTCTGAAGCAACTTAATGTTTTAGTAGTTTTCAATTAAATCAGGCAGAGGAAATTAACAATGGACTTCTGTATCAATGGTCTGGAAAGTGCTGTGCTTCCTGTGAAAATGAAGTATAAAGGTGATTTGATTTCTATTTCAGTGGTATTTTGGAAAAAGATGACCACAGAAGAACATTAATGATAATGATAAAGTGGCACAAAGGAGGAATGAAGGAGTTATAAATGCTTCATTAAGAAATCAGATTTTTTTTTGTAAAGAAAAAGCCTGGAGGTGTGGTGCCATGAAAGACTCAGGACAAATCCTTAGAAGTCCTGCATGAACTATCACAAAGACTGCACAATATGAAGAAAGACTCACCATGGCCAACACAAAAGAAACCAAACTAATTCAAAAAAGGACATTTGTGTTAAAAAGACAATGACCTCAGTATTTATTAAAGAAAAAAAAAAAAAAATCTGCATATTTTGTGGTAAAAGCCAGAATCTGGGAGGGAGTCTGAGATAGAAAGGACTACACTGAACTACATGATATACTACATGTATCCATAGCAAGAGACAAAGAAAGGTGTTTAGAAAGGACAAAGTGTCCTGCATGCTCTGGGAGAATATTCAAAAAAACAATATTTGGCAATACAAGACTATCAGGCTGCAAATGGGACAGCTTTTCTTTTTAACATCTCACACACCTTTTAAAGACAGGAGAGTCCTGAGGATGCTGTTACTACTAGGTAAGTCAGCAGCAGGTGGGTGGCTAAGGTGAAACTGATGTTTTGCAGAGATGAGTTTAGCCCATCTCACTGAGTATGTCACTTAAATACAAGGGTGTAGAAAAAAAGTTTGTAGTAGCAGAAGGAAAAAAAATAAATCCTTTTTTTTTTTTTAATTAAAAAGTCACTGAACTTGTCAAAGGACAGAAATCATGAAAAATTATGGAAAACCTGACATTGAATTTACAAGCACAGGACAACTGCTTCAGACAGCTCCCAGGAAAAAAAAATTCCAGCTTGCAGAGGCTGAGGAGGAGCTGAAAGTGCATGTGCTTTGACAGAGTCATCAGAGGAAACAGGAGGAATGCTTACTGCTCAAGTAAAGCCCAGAACTGAGATGGAGTGATTTATGTCAGGAAAACTGTACCTGCAGATACAAAGGATTGAACTGAGTAGTTATAACATGGATGTCTCTCTAGTAAAGGGTTTAATGCCAATAAATGTGTTGTGCTGGATCTTTCATTAAGGCTGTGATAAGCAGTAACACATCTGCAGGTATTGTTTCCAAGTCTGCATTAGAAATGCTGTTTCTACAGACAATTTAAATTTTGAGCAGCATGAAAGATATAGTTGATAAAAATTGATTTTCATATTATATATATTGCAGAATACGAAGGTCTACATAGTCTGCCTTTAGGTCTGAGGGAAACAAACCAAAACAAGGGAATAAACAAAAATTTTAAAAATTTTAGATAGAATCAGGTGTAGGTCTTGAACTAAACAATTAAATCCTTGTGAGATAACTTATTTACCAGACTGGTTACCTCAACAGTGTTATGCACAGTAGTGAATTTCTCAGAGTAATTGTCATTAGATGGAAAATTAAATAACCATCAAAACTAAAAATATTCTGAGATGGAAGAGCTATTGGCAATGCATGGGAAAGGAAAATTATGAAAGATAAAGGAAAGTCAATTAATGGCCACTATAAGCTAGATGTAATATTAACAAGAAGAAGAAGGAATTTAGTGAGATAAAGAGTGTGTCAGTTAATGTATTCAGTGACATTTCCATACTAATTAAGGAAAAAAAGAAAGAAAGAAAATACCTGAAAATACCAGCAAAGGTAGGTATAATTTTTGACATAGATATTTAAGTCTTTTAAAAGTCCCATTTTTAATATTCACAGAATAAAAGAAGGAAAAGGTCACTCAGTTCTCATGCCAGTTCAGGCACAGACACTTCCCAGGATTTTCAACATTTCTCTTCCTGTATAGTTTCAAGTGCTTCAGGCAATGAGAGTCTCACCACCTCTCTTTAGAAACTGCAGCTTCATATATCTCACTGTCAGAGAACACTTTCTAATATTCTGTTTAAGTATTTTTTATCTTAATTTCATTCAATTTTTCATAATTATTACACCATTTACTACTATAAATAATCACTTTCTTTCAATTTGAGCAACCTCAATTAATGCAACTGTCCTTTCCTCTAATTTTTTCCTTTCCTATAATTTGTAAATAGCTTTCTCATAAAATGATATCCACAAATGAACTCAATGTTGTGGACATAACATAGTGATATGCCTACACCAGCTGCATTCAAGAGAGGGGTATGGGAGCTGACTCTAAGTGGGTACTGAGACCTCTCATAAATACCCCTTTCCTTTTCCCTAACCTTGCTCAGAAGTGGTCTGTATTAGTGTGTGAGAAGCATGGTGCTAAAAAACCACGGTGCTTTGGAGTGGTCTCTTAGTGGAGCACAGCACTGATATGTCCTGGAGGTATGGAGATAAGCAGGTAGGCCAGACTTGAATGAAGCAGAAAGGCAATTCCACACATTGAGTGAGAATCTAAGACATTCCAGGGCAATGTCTATGTGTGCTGTAGCACTGCTTCCCGGGTAGAATCTGAACATTTCTTGCTGATGGGAAGTAGATAAGAAACCTATTTGGTTTTGTGTTTACACCCAAACTTTTGCTTCCGCTGTAGTAAACAGCATTATCTCAACCTAAAAGTCACTTTCCTGTCTTATTTTCTCTCCCCTGTCCAGCAGGAATGGGGAGAGATAAAACAGCTTGGTGGGCATCTGGCATCCAGCCAAGGTCAACCTACCACACTGCTTTACCAACAGGACATCATTCTTGAAGAGCAACAAAGATAACTTTCCCATATTTTCCTCCTGACTTTTTTTTTTCCTTTTGAATGAAAAAAACCAAACAAACAAACAAACAACAACAACAAAAAAAAAAAAAAAAAAAAAAAAAAAAAAAAAAAAAAAAAAAACAACACCAAAAGAACCTCTGATTCCTGATTCTTCAAGCCTTTTTGGTTATTCTAGCTCCAGTCAAGAAAATAAGATAAAACCCACAAATTACGTAAGTATAATTTTGGAATGTGTTAAGCTGAGGAATTAGTCTGTATTTTATTTTTTATTATGAAGAAAGCATATCTTCAGTAAAAGAAAAAATATCAATTACAAATATCTAACAAATTTTAGAATAACTCCCATCTCCCAGACTATAGGCAAGAGATTGCAATTGAAGAGTTGTTTGAGTGCATGGTGAAGCAGGAGGTATCAGATGGAGATCTTTTATTTATAAAATGAGAGAAGTATTTCAGGAAATAGATAAAAAATATAAAAGGATAGGCAAGGGAAAAGTTCAAAATGACAACGGAAAAAGTGTGCAAAGCAAAGCAGAATAATCATCTAGAGGGTCACCAAGGTCACAATAATATATTTTAAAATAGCCTGCAGACAGTGCATAAAAGGCACTATAAGCATTCAAAACAAACTAAAAGGTATATTTCACAAAAAAAAAGTTGAGTTTGAAAGCACAGGCTCTGGAGTTCCCTGTACCACTGTGACTTTCTATTATCCAATGCTCAACTTTTTCTCAGCTGTCATACCCATAATAATCTGCTGCCCAAAGCCTGGAGGATGTGAGTAAAAGCAAAACACTCCCACTCCAGTTCACCAGACAGCATCACATTCCTACTAATGTTTTAACCCAGAGCATCCTCACAGTGAACCTGAGTAGTGTTCAAATTACTTAATGCCATTATTTGATCTGTGCCGGCATGGATAGCTAAGAGGTTTCTCCTTACTCTCAAAAAATCTATTTGACTGGATTTTTGGAGTTGACATGCTTGGTGTTTTCCCTTGGTTTTATATTTTTAACAGACTTTTCTGTAACAACAAAAGTTACCTCAGTACTTGCAGACCTACCTTACTCACAGCTAAAAGGAATGAGACCAGAAAGAGCTAGCTATCACAAAGCAAGAAAGTTAAAAAGAGGAGTAAAAAAAAAAAAAAATCAAACTAGTAGGAACAGTAGAGAAACCCAAAGAAATAATTTTATGGAGGGATAACCAAGCTTTGTATAAAGCTGAAACTTTATACAAACTTTATTTGGAGAAAAAGCTTTTCTGTTGAAAAATATATATAAACCTTTGCCCCAAATAAGGCACAAGAAAATTAATTTTAAAAAATGTAAAACCATGGGAAAAATTCCCAGGCAGTTTCTTTGGAAATTAAATCAAATCAGCAAATTTGGATTATATTAATATTAATGTGAAAAAGTAATTTACATATTGGTTTCATTGAAAAGCATTTAAAAAAAAGTATAATTTCACTAGACAATAGGAACCATTACCATAACGCTTGATAAAACATGAAGGTATTATATATGTCAATTAATGCAAAGGTCACCAGATAATTTTAATTTTGATTGTGTATTTCTGCATAATAGAGACCTTTGTGATTAAAAAGGACTCCTTATTTACTTACACTTCATTGCATGCTTAGGTGTTTTGCTGGACCAGGTCTCAGTTTCTCAGTTATTATCTTCACCTTCAGCTATTCATCCTTAAGAATAAAGCAGTGCACATGTGAACCAGTAAGTCTCTGGTGAGAACATCTGGTCAACAGAGGAGATACAATAACTAGCCTATTGTAAGAGAATACCTGAATCCATCCCATAAATAGTGAGTCATAGTTTCCTGCTGACTAGATACCAGATTTTATAAATATTCTTGGCCCTGACACTCAGAGGTGGTTAGAGGCTAAAGGTCAATAACTTGCAAATATGTAAATAGTGAAATCATTTAAATATTTATGTCAGCAGCTAGGAAGTCAAGCAAACAATCACAGCTTGGTGGTCTGCTAAGGAGATAACCATGCATTAAATACCTGTTTCACATGTCAATCAATAGAGTATAATTTCTTACTCAGAAGTTGCATTATCTGTTTTGGAACTGGTATCACACAAGCTTAAGGCTTAAAGCACTCAATAGTTATGTTGTGGACTTGTGCAGGGCACATATTTGTCAAAGACAACAACATATATTTTGTTTATCCTTCATTATTTTCTGCTTAGAGCCATATATACAATTTTTTCTCACAGATTTCTCAAAGAAGGTCTGGTTACTTAAAATGTCTACTGAAATAATACATTGACAGGTTCTCAGGTCTATTTGCTCTTTACAATATTTTGTTTAACTACTTTATTTTGATTTCCCTGACAGCAAAACACTATTTTTGCTCTGAAAAATGCAGTGAAACCTGTATAGGCTCCTTTTATTTTTGTTGACTTACACTGTGCTATCTATAAATATTTTAAAAGATGAAGTAGATGGATTACATCCCACCCACTCTTTTTTTTTTTTTTTTTTTTTTTTTCTCAGACATGTACACATTTAAAATTGCACGAATGTCTGTTGAGTGGGGCTTGAGAGTCTCCCTGGATCTCTATTTCCTATTCAGAAGGAGCAGGGAATAGTCAGAAGTGAGCCTGTCTGTGTAACCATGACAACAAGCACTTGTGTATAATGCTTATCTATATAGTCTAGTTTCTGATTCCTTCAAGAGTTCATGCAGCCATAGGCTGAATTCTTTGGTAGGCTGCCTGAGCTGTGTCAAATGGTTCAGAGGAATCAAGTTAGAATTGCTGGGCATTGTAAACACTGTTTGCACTGAAGAATTAATGAGAAAATGGGCTAAATGGTGGAACAAAGTCAGGGCTGGGTCTGGAATGTGAAAGAAAGAAAGTCAAAAGAAGTGTCAGTAATTTTCCAGTGATTAATATTTGGTGGATTGATTTGGAATTGTTAAGAGAGATCTTCTGTTGCTATTGCACATCAGATTAGTGCCTAGCAGATAATATATATGGATTTTTGGAGATTTGGGATTTTGTAGAGATAGTAGACAGTGAGAGGCATTATGCCAGCTGAGTGTAAACGACTAGTTGATCAATAATTAAAAGAAACATATTGAGTTGAGGTTAGCATTAAGTTATTTGGGGAATGAAGAATTCTCAGTTTTGCAACCGTCATTCTTTTTTTTTTTTTTCCCAAATGAATTGTTTATTGTTTTTTGTAAAACAAGGATGAATTCTTGTAATATTTTTAAGTAATACATAAAATTACCAGTGTTTGCAACCTCAGAGGTTATTCTGCCTTTAACATTGCTAAAATTTATTGTTATTACTGAGAAAATATTATACTCCTTTTACATATAAATATTTAGTCTCAGGTAAACATTTATGTTATTTTATAATCTACCATGTTCCAAATATCTTCATAGCTCCCTGTCTGGTGCTTGAGGAGATGGTCTCCAAAATTATGCCTGCTTCAAATTTCAGGTACTGGGATTTTTCAGCAGTTTCGTAAGTCTGCGCTCACACTTTCAGACTTTCTGAAGTCTGCCCTCACACTTTCATACAAATGTCAAAGAATACAATACAATAAAAAATTAGACTTTTCAGAATAATCTTGTTGCTTTTTTATTCTTCTTTTCCCTTTCTTTTCTTCATCTAAAAAGTTTAGCCCAATTAACTTTTGGCTCCT
This sequence comes from Vidua macroura, assembly GCF_024509145.1. Taxonomy (NCBI): domain Eukaryota; kingdom Metazoa; phylum Chordata; class Aves; order Passeriformes; family Viduidae; genus Vidua; species Vidua macroura. Next base: position 39,164,671 of record NC_071574.1, on the reverse strand, counting down.
AGAGGATTTCTCTTGGTAAGAACCATGGCCAAAAGGGTTTTGCCTTGAAGAATTTAAATAGAATAAATAGGTCAAAAATCAGACTAATAATTACAGAGCTAATTGTAACATTAATAGAAGAAATTGTGCTACCACAACTTGATAGCTGAGTAATTCTCACAGCTAGACGATGAGAAAAAAGACCCAGAAAGACAGACAAAGAAATTAGATTTTCAATCTGCTTTAAGCAAAAAGAGATAAATATTGACATAAATCATGCAATATTTAAAGGTTAAAAGAAAGAACAGAATATAAAACCTTTGCATTCCTTCCTTTGTTTCATAGAGGCAGAATGAATATCTCCAAAGTTAAAATTAAGTAATTACTCTAGAACTATTTTTTATACTTTTGATATGACAAAATATATTCTCTTGCTTTAATACATAAAGTATTCAATAGGTTTCAAATGACTTTTCACTGAAGATCACACAAAAATCAAATTTAGGAAAAAATTATGTCTTCAAGGGAAAAAAGTCTGCTAGGCCACCAAAAAGGCTTCTGAAAAGACAAAGAGACACTCTAACACCTCAAGCAGATATATTTTTTTTTTTTCTTTTCAGAAAATGCAGTAATTAAGGGAGAAAAATCTATTCATTTATACATTAAGCTAATTTTAACTTGGGTAATATGTCACTTACTAGGCCAAGCAATTTCTGAGCTTGAGCAAGAGGGTGAAAAACATTTTTCTTGGCTCTCTAGAGATTCTTAGCTTGATTTCCAATGTGGATATAAGGAAAGATGAGTGACAAAAAATCAATTGGCAGAATTGTTTTCTACCTTTTTTCTTCTTCTCTACCTGAAGATATGTAATTCAGAGTTCTGAATGCTAGTCATCAGGGCAAGTGTGACCTCATTTCATTTATGAAGCTTTGGTACAGTCAGATCCCAACCTGCCCAGTCAAACATACCTACTCAAGTAATTATACTGTAACATCCTACTACTTTTCTTAAAAAGTTATTGATGCTGAACCTGCCTGTAGGAAGCAGCTGAAACTTTTATAAGTGCTGTAGTTGTTTGTAAAGAAATGAATGCCACCAAAAATATAAAAAGTAGAAGACAATTGGATTCAGACTGTGTGACTTATTGTTACCATGTCGACTGAGATCATCTCAGGTCCAGTAGAAAGGGATAGATCAGAACCCTGTTTGAAAATGTTAACTTAGTGAGCAAAGAGTGAGAAAACTGTCTATTCTACCCATCTAACCTTTTGAGGCCAAACCAAGTGAAATCACTCCTGGACAATCTCATGGAGGAAGTTAGTTTACTCTTTGTTTGCAAAGGCTGCCCTATATTGGTGATCTTTAGGATGTACAGAGCAAAAGAATGTGTTTGACCTTTGTTACCAAACCAGCAAGGATTCCTTCCACTTTGATCCTCTTTTCTGTGACTTTGTACATATTTCCCTTCCTCTGCCATTTCTTACTCTTGTCTTCAAAATTATTCCTGCATATGAGCAGGTAAACTGTCTACCTCTGTAATGCCTGAGAAGGGTGAGTTGAAGAAGGGCCAACCAGACCAGCCAAAAAATGCCTTAAACAAAATAAGTGCACCAGGTCCTAGGGGAATAGCTGCGAGAGGCAACTTGTCAGTTCTAAGTATCTACCTGTGACTGATAAACCATCTTAAAATCTGATATTTAGAGATAACTTTTTTCTAAATTATACTACCTGCACTTCTCTTTCTGGCTGTCTATTTTGTCAAAATTAGAAAAGTAACTGATGCGCTCGTGCGGTGTGGGTTTTTGCTCTCCCCGGCTGCACGCGGCTCTTGGGAGCCCGGCTGTGGTGTAGCTTCCACGTGCTGCCGGGGTTTTCTGCTGCGGGTTCCTGGACACGGCTCCGTGTCTCGGGCGTGTGGGCTGGCCAGCCTCTGTTATCATGCGCTAGGGATCCGGTAAAGAGGTAAGGAATTTGTCCATTTACTCCGTGCTTGGCAGGAATGGTTTATTGGTCACGTGGCACGGTTCGATGGAAAGACACGACCGCTCCCGGCACTCGCATGGGAGAAAATGGCGCCTGGGTGCCGGCGGGATGGGGCTTTATGGAGGGGCGGGGCGAGAGGATCCATGGCCTGTCGGCCAACAGGGGCGGCTGCCGTGGTGGTGACTCCAGCAACTGCGACCAACCAGAGAACCCCGCAGGGGTGGGCACTGAGCCTCAGGCTGAGCGGGATCGTGTGGCTTGGGGTGGCCAGCACGGGGTTTCCCGGGGCCGGACAGCGGGGTGGTTACAGGAGCGGCAGAGGGGGAAGATCCGGCAGCAGGCAGCATGGGGCCAGAAACTGCAGGGGGGAACAACACGGGGGTCCGAGGCATTACAGAACTTGACTTATTTTAACATAAATTAAAAACCCTAATCTAAACCTGAACTCCAGGATGCCACATGCTCGTGGTTGTTTCAGGGTTAAAATTAATATCTTCTTTCCTGCTCATATGGGTTGCTTAGGAAAGATAAAACTTTATAAAGTAACCTCTGTGTGGCAAACAGGCTTGAATTTTAATTGCTTTGCATAATTTCTGTATTTCCTTTTCTTCTCTTCTTTTGCTCCACATTACTTTTCTCAGTTTTGGATTTGGGCTTCTTTTGCTTATGTTTTCCTTAGGAGTAAGTAAAGAAGCCCCAAACTAAAATCTTGAACTATGTTTAACTGCTTAATATTACCTCGTGAAAAATCTGTGTTAATACTTTTGAGCTTTCTGGGTTCATTTAGTTTTCCTGAATTAAGAACGTGTCATCTTGCCAACCTTGACAAGTTCAAGATTTACAAAATATCCTCAGGAACCTATACTACACTTTTCGTTTGATTAAAAATTATTTTCATATTCCAACTGCTAGTTATATTAAGGCAAGATTTGGCATTTTGAATTGTAATCAAATGAGGCCAAAGGTAATTCAACACAGATATCTCACCATGTTCAATAGAACTGTGTATTTGGTTGTAGTAAAAATGCTGAAATGTGTAAATGTAGTAAAAATGTGAAATGTTCTGTTTATGCATTTTATTATAAAACATGAGTTTGCTCACCTGTAGTTTTTATCTTCTTTAGCCACCAGCCTTAATGTCTCACTCTGCTAGATTCTTACTTTAAGAACATGGGATGAATTAAGTATTCTTGGCTGCATAACCAAAGCATGAGCTCAGAGTCCTCGCAATATCTACCTTTTGATAACCCTGCTATTTTCCTAACTTCTGACCAGCTTTTCCCATGCCATGTTGATCAATACCCAGATGTCATAACAAGAGCTTACCTACCTGTTGTTGCATCCTGGGTTTGGGTTCAGATTAGGGGTTCTGATCTATGTTAGCTAGTTGAGTTCTGTGTACCCCCATGCACCCCCCCCATGTTTCCCCCTCCCCACGGTGGTTTGCTCCAGGCTGCCTGCTATTGGAGCTTCCCCCTGTCACTTCTGTAACCACTCCCTGTCCCGTCCAGAGAATTCTGTGTCTGTCACCCTGATCCCGCGACCCTGTTCACCCCGGAGCCCGGGGTCCGCCCTGTTGCATCCCCATTGGGCGCTGTGGTCCACGTCATCGCCACGGCGCCTGTCCCCAGTGGGCAGGGGGGCTCCTGCTCCCCTCGCCCCGCCCCTGATAAAACCCCACACCTCCCCGGTCCCATCGCCATTTCCCCCACACGGGCGCTGGGAGCTCAGGTCGCAGCCTCTCCGCTGCAGCTCACCGTGGCCATTAAAGCCTTTCAGCCCCTCTTGTGGGTGAATTGGACTTTCCTTCGCCTCTTTGCCAACGTCCCTCACACGTGGCAGTAGAAAGCCTGGCCAGCCCACCTTCCCGGAGCGTGCAGCGCCTGGGAACAAGTGGCAAACCTGGTGTCCGGAGGAAAGTGGTGCCACTCCAGGCGCCAGAGCTGCCCGGAGCCGGGAGAAACAATGGAGAGCCGCAAGCTGTCAGATGTATTTGATTTGCCTATGAATTTTTCTATTTCATAGATATGATCCTCTGTAATGGAATTCTGGCAGAAGACATTACATTCAAGGAGTCTGTAGTCTTGAGCAAGCCATGTCTTCTTTACTAGGCCCTGTACTTAGCACTTGGCAAGCCCATATGTTAGCATGAGTGACCATAGTAAAATCCCACATGTATATAAGTACAAAAAATATGGTGGAATGTGCTGGAATACCCTGGATACATGCCATTCCTGGATACAGTTGCTAGATGCTCGTAGATAGATATGCTCTGGTGGGCATGAAGAGACAAAATCCCTATGTCCCCAGACAAGATATATAGTTGTGTTTGTGTTTGCTACATTAAAGAGCAGAGGTATGGGTAGGTCAGTGAACCTTTCCACAGCCACACTCTAGATGTCCACCTGGATTCCACCCAGCGCTGCACAAAAGTCTTGTTCCAGCATCTGCAAGGATGTAAGGCTTAGTTTCAGTGTATAATTCCCTTCCTCTTTCAATCTCATTATTATTAAAGCAATTTCACTATGTTATTTGTTGCCTGTTACAAAACAGTTCTGGGTGCTGTGTTTACACCAGGGTGTTCTGAGATGAAATGGGGACAACAGCATTTAGACCACTCAAAGCCCTCTTCTCTGATTTATTACCTTCCATTTATATGTCTGGTTTTGACAAATAGTAGCATTTCTTATAACCTTCTTGTAACTGGATCCTAAGAGCAAACTGAACCAACTCTGCACTGGTGGTTGGACAGGTAGGGAACTTAGAATGGCTGTAGATATGTGTCATATTAACATAAAGGCTTTTACTTATGTAAAAGCAGAGTCTTTCCCTACTAAACTTCAGTGCCTTGTGCTCCTTTATTTTCATGCACAGATATTGCAACCCTTGCCTATCCACACTTTTTTTTTCCAGGCAGAGCATGAGGGTTCTTGGCCTGGAAGCTCTGAATTCTGAATTTAGTCCTTCCTAAAGGAAGGGTTACACTGAAAAATGCAGAAGGCTGAACAGAAGGGAAGAAAGCATCATCCTGGCAAATGCATTTCTCTGCTTTCTCCCTGGGTCACTAAAAATTAATTTATCAGAGTGAAAAAAAAACCTGTCAAAAGTATTTCCTGAGTTAACCCTGTCTTCATACAAAGGAGCCATCACACTGGCTTTGCCTTGGCTTGTAGAACTTGTATATACTTTTACAGCTTTTGTCTTTTTCCTCGATTTATCCCAGAACTGCAACTATTCTACAGTGCAAATGACCTTTGACAATTCAGCTGTGCTGGTAAGGAGTGAATTGATAATTGGTGAATTTGTAAACCCTGGTTATGGAGGTAAGAATGGACACTGACTGCTGGAATTAGTGGTCCTACACAGATTACATAGTCCTCCCTTGCTTCATGTCAGAACAGATATGTCCCTGTAATTCTCGTAGTACAAAGCTAATTTTTTAAACTTTTTTTTTTTTTTTTCTGAGGAAGAATTAAACAAGCAAACAAAAAACCACAAACAATCAAAACTGAAATTCCTAATCCCACCTTGATGCAAATCTGTCACGTTATAACAGTGGTTAAATTTTTCTAGCAGTCTCATGTGTGTTAGCATTTTACTTTTGCTGTCTTTATTCCTCACTAGTGTTGCTGTGATAGTGTAACAGCACACATATCTATGAACTTTTGTCTTGAACAACATTTCATCAAAACATTCTCAAACACAATTTTGTAAGACTTGAAGTTAACTTCAGGCCTTGGATATGAAATGTTCCAATCTATTTTCAGGAATTTTGAAAACATGCAAAAGGCAGTTCTCCTGCATTTAATTCTGCTTCTTTTACTGCTTTGTGTTTTTAGGCACTTTACAATGCTGCAAAATGCTGTCTAATTTCCTGTGAAGACCAGTAACTGGATACTTTCCCATGTTAGGTCTGCAAGTAGTTTAATCTTCTGCATAACCCTTCTTCTAGATTATGGCTGTTTTCAGCAAAGGCAATGGATGTTTTGCCTTTAACTGAGGTCTTGGATATGCAATGGGAATCAAAATGTGCAGCAATGCTTTACCAGGCTTCTGCTTCAAAAATTGTTCTCCTAATCATTAACTATACAGTGATCACACAGATTTGAATAATTTTAGATCTTAAATTTATATTTTGACTTTACAACAAGCAAAAATAAACAAACTTTTTAAGGAAAAAATATAGTTTTTACTGTTAGCATTTATTTTATGATATTGAAAAATATGAAAATAATTGTATTTTCCTTTCTGAACAATTTTTCCATATTAAATTGTTATTTTATATTAAAACACATCTTAAAGCATTTAAGGCATTATAATAGAAACCAAGTATTCAGTTGCATCAAAGGAAAAGCTCCTCTTGATCCTGCAAGGGCATATAGCAATGCCATTATTTCCCATTTTGCATTTGTTTCAATCAAAAAAGGTCACCATTGAATTCCACATGGAAAGAAAATAACTTATAGTGTTTGATACACACAAAATACTGAACTGGCTATGGCCACAAGTTTCTGTACATACAGTAAATGGGTTTTTGTTGAAACAAAAAAAAAATTCATTACATGTGTACTGTTACTGCTGCCTTGAATTCTGTGGTTGGTTTTGGCCTGTGGACTTTATGCACTCTAAGCCTCTGTCATATCAAATCTGTTTTTCTCAAACTGCATTGCAGGCAAACTCATGTTTCTGATGATTTAGATGGAAAGTAACTGCTGAGTATTTGGACATGAGCTGCAGTGGAGGGTACTGTGGCGAGTCAAACTCCTGATATTATATCAAAGAGCAAACTCACACTCAGTAAACTCTGAGAAATCCCTAAAATCTCTCAGTGCTTTCTTTTTCCTAGTAAGGCACTCAGCATCACAATTCTCCATTTTGGCTGGACTGCCTGTCAGTTTTGGGTAGAGCTCACACCTCAGCCAGGAGGATCCTCTTGCCAAGCAGAGAATCTGCACCCTGGCAGGGCTCAGAAAGCACCTACAGACCTTCTTGCAAAAAAAGCAGTTTTTCTCTGTTATATAGCAACAGCCACAGCTTAATGAATCTGAATAGGAAAAGGTTCAACTGCTTTATCTGACTGAGGATTTTGCAGTCCTGGAGAATGCTCTAATTACTGAGCTGTGCTGGGCATGGACATTTTCCTATCATTATCCTGAAAGTGTACCAGGACATTTTTTTCCATTTATACACATAGTAAGTAGATTTATACACATAATAAGTGGAAAACAAAACTATTTCTCATAAAGAGAAAACATGTAACTAAATCCCATTTTATCACTAGGATAAAAAGTCCATAAGCTTGTATAGGATGTTTTACCTAAAAATATTATCTGAGAGGGAAAAGAGGCCATATTGATGCTCAGGAAACTTAGAACTTTTTTTAGGGTGGGACAGGATATCTGATTTATAGTAGCATAGCAGAAGTTATGGGGAAACAAATTAACAAATTGAAATTAAAATCAAAAGACTCCAACTTTACATTATGTTTGTGAAAGCAAGCTGAATTTTGTATGACTTGAAGGCTTTCACCAGACTATTTCACCTAAGAGGGAAATAAAACATGAAAAGTTAGTAGTAAAAATAAGAGCTAGAAAACATAGATATGCCTACAGAAGAAGAACTGAAATAATAAAGAAAAGCTAAAAGACCTTTCTCAGGAATGAAGGAAATAAATAAAAAATAATTAAGACCTTGCTTGGGGCTAGATAGTATAAATCAAAAAAAGCCCTTAAGTTGTAAAGAAAATTTAATTTAATTTAAAAAATCTTTCCTTGTGCCAAAGATTTATAATTTTTAATGCCCATTGGGGCCAGAATAGGTTTTTCTTCCCTTAACCCTAAAGAGATGTTTTTGTTGATAAGTCGAGGTGACTTGTATGTTACTAAGCCTTCTGAATTTTTTAAACCTCATTTTTCTTTCATCTTTAAGAAAGAAAAAAGTATTTTAATATCTCAATATCTTGTATTTGATTGGTTACTGTTAGAAATAATTAGCCATGAAAAAGTGAAATTTGAAGATTCTTTTCCAAGATACTTTTAGTTCTCCAACATGCCTATCACCTCACTTTACATCACTCCGTTTTAAACGATTTTACAAATCTGAGTCTAGAAATCAGGCAGCACTACCAGCTGATAAGTACAATTCTGTAATTGTTACATACTCAGTAGTAAATGTTGCAAATCAGACTAATTTGAGAACAAAACTCTCATTATTATCATTCAAGGAAATCTCATTTGAGTGCATAAGACAGAATTTCAGTCAAATTAATGGTGCTGCCATGACTAGAGATGTGGCTGGGAAATGCAATCTGAAAAACACCCAAGACCATGAACAGAAATGTGATTAGTGAAATCTGTAATGTCCTGATATTTGCGCTTCAAATGGTCATTTCTACCTAACAAGTCGCAAATGAAAAAGCATGCCAAGGTGCAAAAAAGGAACGAAGACAGAATAGTGTAAGTAAGGCAGCAATAGCATGGGAGGGGGCAGAATTAAGGTTTTCCTGCTTTTATTTCTGTAAGCAATGCCATCACTGCAAGAAAACTGCAAAAGAAGTCAGCAAATAACAGCTATGGAATATGAAGGAGAAGATAGAACTATAATACGAAGGAGAGGCAGTCACAGAGGGAGAAGGGAACCATCAGGTGTATACGTCTGAGATGAGACAGGTCTGATTATCCAAGGCATGATCAGCCCGCTGAGAAAGGTAGAAAAGCCAGTGAGAAAGAACTTGATTGTTCTTTATGATTAAGTACTTGAATTATAAGACTGTTCAGTGGGAGAAAACAATGAACAATTCAGTGTGTCTGGCTCAGAATAACTTCTGTGATCCCTGGACACTAACTCATATCACCCCCATTGTCAGGCAACTCCAGTGGCTGCTCATTAATTTCAGGACCCAGTGCAAAAAGAACTTCTTGATTATAAAACTCTCCATGAGCTTGTTTCAGTCTCTCTCTACTTCCTTTGCACATCTAGCACTGGCTTACTCTTTTTCCCTCCAGACAACACTGCTGGTGTGATTAAAAGCTCTTGTTTCTACTATGCCACAACATCACTTGCTTTCCTGGTTTGCCAGTAGCCGTATGAACAGATTATTAATAGCGCTTGTGCTGTCAGAGCAGGAAAACAAACCACCACTGAGAAACTGTAATGTGCTGGATTTTGAGCAAAGAACAATTCATGCCTGAAGATGCATTTTCAGTCCTGCAGCTGGATATGCAATGTTTAACAAATGTAGAAGTTTGTGGCCGTGATGTAGCTGCTATAGTGCATGATGTCAAGTGATATTGCAATTCATTTCTTGTCTCTAACCAGTGAAAACAATCTGATAGATTAGGTACTAATACCTTTAAATTAGCTTGGGGTTAACTTAGTGTACCAAAAAACAGGAATATCTAAAGTAGGCCTTCAAAAACACCTGAGGAGGAGCCATACTTTAATTTGTGAAAGACTGTCAAGTTCCTGTTACTTCCATTGCATATCTGTTGCTTGTTACAAATCTGTTAGCTGTCACACCTTGTTAAGTACCTTGCTAAGGTTCTCTGGTGTCCATATTTAAGCTCTTAGTTTGATTTTTGATACTGCTTTTGGGCCAATATGTGGATTGATTTTTAGGATTAATTTCTTTTTGTTGTTGTTGTTAGTAAAAAATATGATAAAGATGCAAACAGAAACAGATCATCTCAGAAATAAGTTTGTTTTCCAAATACAAATGCCATTAAAGGCAGATAACCCCATTACACATTTTTCTTACAGCCACAAGCAACCCTGGTTTAGAAAGATTCCAAAGGAATGAAAAATAATTGAGATTAGCTTTTTTGTATCACATGTCATGAGGAGGTAGGTGCCAACACCTGCCCAAGGTATCTTTCACTAAAATATAGTCCCTCTCTAAAGAAAACAGAAGAACGGAATTTCAACATACTGTTCTACTTTAAAAATGCTTTACTGCAGCCTCTTTATGTCATTCTTTGGTTATAAGTCCTGACAACAGCCATACACAACTAATCCAGACTTCTGCCCAGCCCAGAACTCTTTGACCCCTACAGAATTTGGACTTGGAACAATCAATCAAAATACACTTCTGCATTCTATGACTGCAAAAGGACTGAAGATTAAAAATGATAGAATATGTGACAATTTATGTTTTCCTGCTTCCGCACAAGCACAGGAGTGCGGTTATTACACTGTCTCTGATGCATAAAGTAAAATTATTTTATTTCAATTGAAAGTCTCCCTAAGATCATTAAAGAGCTGTGATCTAAAATAAAGAGTTGATCCAAAATAACTTTTTTCCATGCTATGGAGAAACACAAGCAGGATCTCAGATAAATGTGAGACCTGGAGAGGCAATATCCCAGCCAGAACTTTCCATATGACAGAAGGAAATGACTGAATCAGATCTTAATTCTCCACCCACACAAATGAACCCTAGCTGCTGGTTTAAATGCTAAGGTCACATGAAGAAATGGCTGTCGGCATATCATGGAGAGCTGTCCCTTTGAGAGGTGCTTAAAAACCAGCCAGACCAAGCTGCTATATTGTCACTGACTCATGTAAAGAATGACTTGGAAGATAGGTGCTGCATGAAGCAAACACCTGCCATCTAACTTGGTGCTGAGAAGGTTCCCAACCAAACCTGATATGGAACACTTGGGTTATAATTGCCTGTGGTGTGTCATTAAGGCAGCCCTCCAATGCAATGTTCCCTTTGAGTAGAGCTACCATTTTCTGTCAGACAGGTTATTGACAAGAAATGAATTTATATTCAGAGGTGAGGCAAAGTATGTAAGGAATTAATCTGAAAGACCCTACTGAAATCACAGGGTTGGGAGACATTTTTCCTGAAAAATATAGATGTGTCCTAACAAAATCTGTTGACAGAATGAAGTAGAGAGGTATTATGAACAGAGGATAGACTGTACAGAAAGAACATAAGCATCACCTTAAAGCTGAAATAAAAATGGGGTGAAAGGTACAGAATATGAGAATAGACTAGTGCAGAAAGAGTCAGAATGCAAAGCCTCACACTGGGAGAATAAAATAATGTTGATTTCTGCAATGAGCCTGGAGATAATGGACTGTGATGACTGAATAAAATAAATTGGTCCTTGTTTTGATCTCATTATGTGTATAATTCATCAATGCAGTGCCTGTGAAAAGTGAAAGTTTAAAATGCAGCCATCAAGCTATTTTCAAGTAAGCTTAGGAAATCTTCAGCCTATTGTGCAGAAAGCCAGTAAGAGTTCAGTGAACACTGTGCAGAGCCATTACCACAAAAGAGGGATTCGGATTGGAATTGGTACAGACACATAAGAATGATTAAGGGACTGTATGGCCTGTCTTACTAAGGCACACTAGGAGACTGGGTTTGTCCAGCAGCCCAAAATGTACAACAAAAGGGAGAAGACTGATTTGTCTTTGTGCATCAAGAAGAGAATGTCAAGCACTCACATTAAAGACAAGGACAGTGCTGAAACAAGGACAAATGGAGATAAAAAATCCTGTGCATACATATATCATAACTCAGAAAAAAGTTTTTAACCTACAAAGCAACTGGGGGATCAAAGAGTAAGACATCAAAAAGAAAGTGCTTGGCATGTTTTCAGAAGGATTCTCCTGTCCTTAATACAGAATCACATAATTGATGACGCTGGTATTTTGCACCATTCCAGCCTTCATGCTAAACCCCATGGGACAGTTTCTGGTATCTTTGCTTGTGTTTGACAATTGATCAGTCTTGCTTCTGTTATAAATTTTGCTGTACTGTTCCCTGTCTGACCCGAAGAAGCGCCCAAATACTCTAGTTCAATCTGTTTGTGTCACAGGACCTGGGCAGAAACAGAAGTGCAACTTACTTACAGGGTTCCAGTATACTCCATACAACTACCTCAAGGAAATCATAGGTGAAAGCAAGGCACTATCATAAGTGAACAAAAGTGAGTGAACAAAAGGGGTTGATCCCATAAGACACTTAATAGAGACAGATAGGTGAGTTCAAGCCGACACTGAAGACAGACTTTAAAAGGAGGAAATCAGAAGGTATTCAGTGCACCTGTGAATAGAGGACTAAGATTATTTTTTTCAGGCTGAGAGTCAGGGACACAGTAAAATGTTAGAGTATATCAAATGACTGGCATCTGATGCTAAAGGCAAAAGTTTTAGCCATTTGTTGATTTTGTGAAATAACCAGATATGTCTTGTCTCTACCCAGAAAAAGCTCAAACATATCCAACATGCAATTTATGTACTGAACTATGTATATATATATACACACACACACACACAATCTATATATATGCTATTTATGTATAACTAAAGGAAGAGAAAAATATAAATACTGATGTACAAAATAAAAAAAAAAGGCAAATAGAAATAAACATGCCAGGTGTCCACTGATATTTATACACATTCAGTGAATTTGCAGTTTTATAAGGTTTTTACTTCTGTTCTACACCAAAACATTAGTAACACGTAATAAAATTTGTTCATTATTTATTATTGACGAACAAATTATGCACATGCTCCCCTAGAGTGAGAAAACTGGAGATAAACAATCTGCAAAGAGGAAACATAGGAAAATCTAGGCAAACAAGGAAGGAATGCTTTAACAATTGGAAAAACATACTGATACAAGATAAACAGCCACCCGGGAGTTAGACAGATGATTTGGAGATAAATTAAATAGCTTCCCAAGAGAGATCAAGTGTTGGTACATATTCGTCAATAACCATTCAGAAGTGATAAGGAACTCTCCACGGCCATCTGGAAATGGCTCTAGCCAGCCTGGCCTGATTGATTTTATTAGCTGCACAATCTCATTTTTGTTTGATTGCTTTGTATCTGTATATGCATTAGGGAAGAAAGCATTTGCAATTTTCTCAAGTCTGCTGTTTGCTCCTCTGGACTATGCTCCTCTCAATTTTCAAAGTCAATAATTTTTTTTTCCCCCTTTAAGATAAGGCCTATTTTGCTCTACTGTTCATACAGAGATTTCAAAGTAGTATCCTCCTGAAAAAGGGTGGAGGGGACAAAGAGCAGGATTTCACATTTACCCTGAGGATATAAAACAGAAAGGCAAGTTTGGTATGTAGTGATGAAAAGGCCTTCCCCAGTGCAATCCTGGGTGATCCTAGCTGTTAACACTTGCACTGCAGAATTTACACTTATTTCTCACACCAAGGAATGTCTTACCCCCAGGAATATTTGAAGTTTCTGTTCATAGCCATGGAGAATAGGATTTGGCATTTCACAAAAGATGCAATATAAAAGTCACTCTGTCAAATATCAGGGAAAATCATCTAATGCTTTAATGCATCTGAAAAGGAGAAATTTCACAATACCCCTCCATCTAATTAGGCCTCTAACATTTTATAAATCCATTCTCCTTGTACACTTCTTCAGTGATTGCAATCTTAATTCCAAAACACATTTGAAACACTTTGGAGTATTTTCAATAGAATCCCTGCTCTCACAGCAATAAGCCATAAAATGTACATTTGAATTTACTGGTTAGAGCTATCAGTCCTGCTGAAGAGGGAAGGAGCAAAGAAAAGAAAACCAGATGAATAATTTGGATAATATTTTTTATTATATTAGCTCACTAAAGCAGATGCAGTAAGAGTGATCAGTGTGGGTATATACAAATTGAAACAGGCTGTAAAGTTACAAGAGTATACAGCATGGATGACACATTTACATTTTTAAGAAATAAATATTTTGTCCAAATATGCTCAGGAGGGTTCTTTAAAATATGCTAGTGCTTTTTTACTAGATGAATAACTATTATTCTATGTATAAGACAAAAGTAGTGACACTTATAGGAGGTTTTTTCTATATTCATTAAAATAGCTATAAAAATTAATGTAAAAATGTGATTATAAAGCATCCTGTAGAGGAAAAGTAGAAGAACTGAGAATACAGGAGCTATAGGCAGACATACAATTAATAGGGTTTTTTTTTAATTATGTTTACAGAACACTCATTGCTGTGATAGCTACGGGCATCTCAGTGCCAGATATTTCAAAAGCAATCTTTATAAAACTGAGATGACAGTTAGTAATGCTGATATTCAAATAGTATGTAGACCATTTTCAAGCAGTTTGGGTATTCAGACAAATACCTGAAGACTGAGTGCTTCAGTCTTTTGAGGAATTAGGCCATTTGTGTAGCTCTCTTGGCCAGTTTCTTTGGAAAGTTTTGGTCTTAGTGGTTTATTTTTGGGGCCAGATTCATGTCTGAATCTGTCACTTACTCCAGCTGTCCGGGTTTTGTCTGACGGGGCAAGAGAAATCTGAGGCTGGTGGGAGGGAGGATGCAGAGAGAAATCAGGATGGCAGCTCCTGCCCCTGGTCTGTCCTGCAGTGGGGTCTGTCCTAGCCTAGCAATCCCCAGCCATGCACAGGGAGCTTTCTCACAGCCCCATCCATGCAGGTGAGTAGTGCTGAAGACAGCTCCACCTCTCTTAAAAAAACAGGTAATTTTAAACTAGAAGTCAGCCCTTAAGCACCCTGGTGGGACAGAACTATTAATGTTTTCTAAGAACCTGATCCAATTTCCACTGGCATAAAAGCCAGCTATGAGTATGCTTAACTACAAGACTTAAGTCTGATATAAATAAGCTTAATTATGGGCTCTACATCAGTAATGAGCATGCTTAACTATTTTATTTGTGTTCAGCCTTGTTATCTCCAGGGTAATTTTAAATTTTCTTGGCCTGTGTTCAAGAAAATTGTTGGTGCAACTTCCTATTTTTGTTCCTGTTTCTATTATTAAAAAGAGCAATGATGAACATATATATCTTCCAGGAGAGCATAAAGAATTCCAATGTGTTATGTTGGTCTGTTATTACTAATTAGCACTTACATGTCATTTTAATAAATTTATCTTAAACATCAGCTGTTAAAAATTATGTAAAGCTATTTTTACTCCAGAAAACTCTGTGTAGTATTTCAAATTTCAGACTTTAAAAAAGTGTTTAAAATACTACTACTTTGGACTGCATGGCTACATTAATTAACTATATCCATCCATAATCAAATATATTAATCTTTTCATGGTGAAAAGGCAATTTCTTCTGCCTGCAGATAGACCTTTTTATTTGGATATATTATATCTAACATTTATTTAAATGACAGAAAATAGTCAGTAGGCTGGTTCAATTCTTTCCAGGGACAGCAAAGACTTGTACATTTTAAAGTTGTAACTGGGTCTTCTTTCACATGAAACATCTACAAATTTCACTTTTCAATCAATCACAGTGACTTCTATCCTCTCAACTATTGTTTCTCCAGCATTATATTTCTTTCTTTGATTAAATTTTCAGTTATTGTCCCTAAAATTTCTCAATGCTGATCACGTTCAAAGAATTTTATTATAAGATTATTTCAAACAAACAACAATTTTAAGCACAATCCACAAATTTAATATATAAATATTTTTCTTCCCATTTCACATTGGTTTTAAGAACTAAGGATGTACAAAAAACTCAAGATACTGGCAGAAAGATGGGAGAAGAGCTTGACTAGCACCACAAATATACCACTTTGTTGCACATACAATGAATATTTCAGTTCTGAAATTGTTAAGAGAAAAATATTAACTGTGCACAATAGAATAAAATCTTGATAAATCTATTTCAGTTTACCTATCCACATCTTGTTTAGTGTCTACAGTCCTAAACAATATTCCTTGTGTGTTGTACATAGCCTGTTTTGGAGATTTACTGTGGTTAATTTCTCCTTTCACATCTTTCTTTCTTTTGCTGAGTTTTCTTAGTCCTTTTATGCAACATATCAGTTAAAATTATTTTTTCTCAAGTAACTCTTTGTAGAAAAGCTGCGTCTAAAACTTGTGCTGTTTGCTGGCTACCAAGAGCTTGACAGGTGGGGTGACAGACACTCCAGGACTATCAGAGACATTAAGGTAACTGACTGAGTTAGCTTCTTGTTCCACAAAATCTTCAAAAGATGATCTCTTTATGTTTGTGATGAAATAGATTAAATGTGAAGGTTTTCACTGAAGCAGAATCATGGGTGCTTAGCTATACATTTTCAGATAAAAGGTAAAAACAAATCTTTGACAATAATAAAGAAAGCCATCACTATCAAATATGATTTCAACAATAAATGTGAGAAGAGGAGGTTGATTTTGTTCATTTTTGCATTCTCATTACAAAGAAAAGTGTCCCAGAAAAAGGCCACCACCAACCTTTGGAGCCAATACTCTCAGCAAACATTGCTGCCTGCTACTTGGCTACAGAGGCAACATAGATATGTTAATTATTCTGAGAACCATCTGCGTCTTGTTAAGTCCTGGAGATCCTGAGCAGCTACACCAGTATTAGTCTGAAGAAATATTTTAAAATGCTTCACTGAAGACCATAGGTTAGAGAAAGATCTTAAAACATAAAGAGACAGGATAGTTAAAGGGATACACAGTAATTTTACCCAGAAATCAGCGAACAGCTAGAAAGATTTCAGTCCAATAAACAACACCCTCTGTCAAAGCTACTAATGCAGCTAAAATGATACCTTAGGAACCACTTTTCTGTTTTCAAAAGGGGTGAGGAGACAGCTTTTTTCACCAAGGCCTCCTAATCTCAACATACGCTAAAGCACTTGGAAAACGCATTCTGTGCATGCCTTCACTGCAGTCACTTGGCTTACACAGGTGACACATAGCATCTGTACACTGGTATTGACAGTCACCACCAACCTGACAGGCTGACAAATTTTTATCCTGCAGCAGCCCGATCCAGGGTTTTCCATTTATCATATCTTCATTTATATTACTGCTCATGCAAAGTAGATTAATGCTTGGCTCTAATTATAGTCTAGTTTCACCTTTGGTTGAAGTACAGATTTGCTCCTTGTCTTATTTAGGGCCAGTAAAAAATCTGGTTGTGAAAAATTTTTCTCCTAGAATAAGTGGTCTCCCAGATTCTCTCAGTCATTGCTAAACAGGTAGTGTTTAATCTCTCATGGTGTCTAAAGCTTACATGTTTCTAATAATCTCAAAAGAAATCTAAAAAACCCTACCAAGTTTGCCCATCTTTTTGCACATGCAGCCAAGAGTTCCCATTTGAAAGGCTGCCCAATATGCCTACTAGCTGGACAGGGAAATCACCTAGCTTACTACAGCAAGGCTAACCTACTACCTACCCAGTACTGGTTACTGAGTCCCATGGGGATGTTTATCCTGCCTACAAAGCAGTATTACCCTACTTTATAAAGCAGTATTTCAGAGGTTGTACAAGCTTCTCTGGACCACAGGTTTTGTTAGGACCTCTTGGTTTTGTTAGGAGAACTTGCTCATCAGTGCTCATTGATGCAAAGTTCCTCAATGAGCATATCCCTTTTTCTGAAGTCCTAAGTCTTGCAAAGCAAAAAATAATATTCAATATATTTGTTTCACATTCCTATTTACTTGTAGAGACCCTAAAACAGTTTCCTAATAGTAAAAGGAATCTAATAGGAAATAAATTTTTCTTCAGAAACTTCAACTCCCTTTTATCCAGCATTAAAATCAAAAGTTCTCTCTCTTCTCAGAACCACACTACAATCTTCACTAACTCCCTGGAATCTCTTGCAAGTGCTTCTGAAAAAGCACTCAGAAGTGTGCTGCAAGTGCTTTTGTTTTTACCAACAGCAGGTGCTGGCATTCAGGATGGAATAATTTCCATTTCATCTGCTTCTCTGCATTACAGCAAACCTTGTAATTTCTAATCACTATCCTTAAAACAGTCTCTCTTCCATCTTCTTTCATATAACCATGCCAGAATCCAAAATTTCAATCAAGAAGGAGAGTTCTTAATGGCTAAAGGCACTAATGTAATTCCCGTCAGTGCTTATTATCACTTCTAGGTGTTTCAGTAACTAAGTTTCTTTGATTACAGAAATGAGTGAAGTCAGTGTTAAGATCTTATACTGTAACTGAAAAGACAGTGAATTATTATGCTCATGTAAGAGAATTATTATAAAGGGTCATGCTTGAGATAGGTCTTCCATCTGCATGATGTACTGAGAATGATCAATGAGAAAATATGCAGGTCCTAATGAAAAGTATGATTGCTATGCTTTCTACACAGCTTAACTTTCACCCCTGCTGACTCTGACAGTCACAAAGATCAAATCTTTTCAAATTTCTTTCACTGCAGTGTCAGAAAAACCTAATTTATGTTTTGAATCTCTGCAAAATTGTTCATTATGCAAATCCTATTTTCTGAAATAGATGTGAGAGTGACAGAACTGATTGAGGCTGAAAGGCAAAAGAGGCTATAAGTTATAAGAGATAATGCACTAGAGTGAAAAGAAGAATATTTCTATTCAGGTGCTGCTGGAAAAGTATTTAAAAGTCCAAGTTCATGTTTTTGATTCTCAGCTTTGTGCCTTACTCATCAGAAAATAAAGTAGCATACAAAACCCTTTTATACTAAACACAGCTATTTAAACCCCTTTCAGCTGTAGGGAGATACTAAAATCTACTGTCTGCAGTACCTCTGCTCAGCTTAATAGCGTATGACTGTACTGCAGCGTTGCTACTTCATAACTCTTCCTTGGATCATCTCTTGTCAGTCAATTTGCTCCAAATGCTAGTGCAAATTTGCTGATACAAGGGCTGCCTTCAGCCCTTTAATCAGATAAAGCTGCTATTAACAAAAGATGGCAGCATGGCTCATTTTATTGCAAGGCTCCTACTACATGTGTTCATATTTCCTCGAGTATGGCAACCATTGACCTTGGCAGTCTGGATTGATTCATCCGGTTCAAGGATCACTTAGCTCCTGTTCTGAGTGATGGTTGCTTGGCTAACTGCAGCCTTTTTCATTTCCTGTTGATTTAATAGTGTTTCTTATTTTATAGATTATCATAGCATTGAATTATAAGTTTGGATCCTAATTCAATTTCAGCCTCTCTCAAAAGCCCTTTCCAGAACACTGTTAATCAAGGAAAAGCTCTGGTCTCTGGTGTATTTCCCAGCCTACCATAAATATAAGTATTAAAGAAAACATGTATACGCACATTAGAGGGAAAGAGAAGTCGTATATAACATAAAATAGTAAGCTCCTCACTAATTTTGATTCATTCATTTACAGACAAGGAACCTTTGGCTTTTAGAAATTTTATGTGCCTAACTAGAAATTTTTAATATATACCATAATCCAAAGCCAAAATTGAAAATTTGACATGAAGTAAATTTTATAAAATATTTCAATTGGTATGGTTATGAGAACAGAATCAGGAAATGAGAGATAAGTACTAATTTATGGTATATTTTCCAAATTATTTTCACCATCATTTAGTCTGGGTTTTGTGGGTTTTTTCCATGATTATTTTATAACGTAACGAGATTTAAAAATTAGCATCAGGGAAACATCCTCAAAACTGATAAATACTTTAAATATACAGAGGACGATTTTCCTAAGGCATAACAATCTAATTTCACGCAGAAACTCTAATAACGTGACAAGCACAAGAAAATTGGCAGGATAATAGAAAAAGCTCATGCAGTTACTCAGTTAAGAATCTGCCTGTACCAATATGCTGGAATGAATATTAACTTCTTATCGGTTTTCTGAGTTCTGAATACAGTTTTGGCTGATACAAAAAAAAAAAAAATATATATACAGGATGTAACTAAAATGCCACTATTATTCTTTTATAAGTAAATATATGCGATAGCTTTCAGTGCAAGGTAACCTGAACTACATGGAAGTGAAGCTATATGCAAATGAAATAGTTCAGGCACTCACTGCAGAATAGCTGCAGCAGCATGCAGCTCTTTACAGGCTAATTTATTCAGTTTCTTGGCATGGACACTGAACAGAATGCAAAGGGCACTTGGCACAGTGGGCTCTGCGGCATGGCGACCTCCAAAAGGGTAGGGCACTGCCGCACCACACACAGACCTGCTCGGACTGTGAGCCTCCCCCTGTAGCCACCAAGTGCTTTCTGGGGCCACAAGGTTCACCTCCACTTGTGTGCAACAGAGTGAGGTCTGCCAGGAGAACCATGGCTGAGTACACTACAGCTGCTTATGGAAATAAGGGTGCAATTCTTTCTCTATGGTCTATCATTTCTGACCTGACACAGGAGGCGTATTTTAGCCTCTTGGCTACCATGAGTGATATTTAAGTTTCAAAGTTTGCTTTGGCTGACCCTTTCAGTCAAAGCAATAACTTTCCTATGCTCTGCTAATCAAGCTTTTGGAAAGCTTGCCTGTTCTGTACCTCAGTGATTCCTAGCACTTGTCTTTTGTTCCACTGGGCTTCCATGTTTTGATTTTTTTTTCTGATAGACTCAGCCTACCAGTTCTCTCAAATCAGCCATTGTACAGATTTCTGTTCTTTATCGGTCATCCCATCCATCTGTCTTCCTCTAGTAATTTGCAGACTACAGGACTTCAGTAACATTTTCTAGCATATCATTTCTCCCTGGAGCCTCTCTAGGCTACTCCATAAAACTGTTTCACTTATGTCTCACATCAGTGTCCCCAGATTCATGCCACGCATCAGTGGCCTTGTTCTCACTGCTCTGCATCACTGCTCTTCTACCCCATACTCATGGATGTTGGCCCACATTTTAATTAGGATAAAACTGAAATCAAACAAGAAATATATGAAGTAAAAATGTAAATTATGTTCGGTGAGTTGCAGGTGCTATCATTTTATCTTAATGACCATTTGGTATATAAAGGACTTTATAAAGCATAAACAATTCTGCTTCAAAAATTCTTGTGGGCTTTATTAACTTTTTGACAATAGCTTAATTTTGGACCTAAAGAGAACAGACATCCTGTCATCCAAGATTGCTTTCCCAAGCCAATAATACACTTCTGTTTTGAACAATAACTGAGTGTCACAGCAGTGCTTTTCAACACCTCCTTTCCTGTTCACAATAAAATATGAACAACTAAAATGAGAAATACACAAGGATGCTTTCCCATTCCTTTGTGCTGAATGAAATTAGTAGGGTATTATGAGACAAAAGCATACCTAAAATTTTTGTGATACTGTCTAGCAAGAGAAAGGCAAAAAAGCTGCAAGGTTGTCCTAAAGTGAAAACATCCACAGGAAGAAGCAATTTGATTAGTTACCCTGGAAACTCAAGGTAGGTTATACATGAAACCTATGTTTCACTTTTTTTGGGTAGTTAAATTCCTGTCAATCCTTATGTATGAGCCAAATAGTTCCCAAACTTTACATCATTTTCACATTGGTCCTGTTTGCTTCAGCAGAATGACAAATGTGCATACCTTTTATTTGTTTTGTAGGAGTTTTATAAAGCAGTATATTAGTTATTAGGCACTTACATGGTCTATTTTTGTTCTATAGATGAGGGAGGAAAATTATGTGAAGTGCAGGTGAAGCACTTAGACCTTATGTCAGTCAAAGCTGTGGCAGTTGTCTTAATCTCCTTGTTCTTACAGATATAAAATAGAAGTAATTTCTATAGTGGCTTTATTAATAACTCTAGAGTAAAATCCATGGAAGGGAGAAGAAACATCTCTAATATTAAAACAATAATTTATGTTTTTGGATGTTTTCAATATTTAAAATATTTAGCTAACTGAAAGCAAGAACAATCAGAAGCTAAGAAGAATTAGTAAATTTAGTCAGGTGCTATGCACAATATAACATGAGTTATAAACTTAATGTAATAGTGCTGCAGCTACCTAGCCCATTACTGTGAGCAAGATTTCAATCAAATCAGCACAAGTCATGGATTGTTGTCTTAATAAATCTGCAGTCTACCTATCCCGTTTCACAATCTCCATCTTGCACCCAAGTGTACAGACAAGTTAATCAAGAGATCAGAGGGAAAGAGTCCTGTGAGGCTCTCTCTGCTGCAGTGTGAAAGACCAGAACATGCAGTGCTACACACGAGTGAGAGTAAGGTCAGCTCAGTTACCATCACCCAAGTAGCAGTCTTGTCAGTCTCTGTAGAGCTAAGCTAGATAATGAGACTGAAAAATAACTACTTAATTTTAAGCCAAAGAGGGAGCAAATATTCAAATATTTCTATGACTGCATCAGGTTTGAAATGAAAGATGTCTGTGGTGCTAACTCATTATATGCACAAGGTACTGGAAACAATACTGGTCCTACATGATAAAAGCCCACAGAGTTTTCACTGCCTCCTTGGGGGGAAGAGGTCAGGAAGAATACAGTAGCAGAGACTACTTTTTAAAGTTTGGGCCATTTTTCTGACACTAATTAGGGAGAAAACTCTTTTATTTCACATCAGCTTCTAAGTCACTTCATTCTAGATATGGCAGTTCAAGTCTGCTTTTAAAGACATAAGACTCTTCAGGGAGAAAAAGAAAAATAATGTTATAAAGGGAGTTAATTTGTCAAGCATGCAGTTCATCTTTTCATCAGCCTTTTGGATTCGGAAAAGCATTGAAATGAGTGACTTAAAAGTTTAAAAATTGAAAGGATGGTGTACAGAAATTAAGCAAACTAGAATACTTCATTTTTGTCGTGTCAGTCACATAATTTCTGAAAAAGTTGTATCTCATCACATCAAAGAATAATTTTTTCCAACTGAAACACCTACCTACTGTAGGTAAACAAGACACTTGAAAAGTCAGTCCTGTTATTTTATATTTATTCCAAAACTTTCAGTGAGAACTGTATGCAAGATTTTCCCACCATCCAGTGAATGATAAGGAAAAAAAAAGGATGCTTAGATTGACTTTCTGATGTTGTCCCAGTCTGTAGAATGGGATTTTGACCAGGATCTTGTGGTCAACATACATCCTAAACGTATGGAAATTGAGAGAGAAAATATAGCTGGTATAATACTGTTTTTTACAATGCCAAAGATTTATGTCAGATTCTCAATTTTCACCTAATTTTATTCTTCTTTATTTTCTACCTCTGACCTCCATTGATTCTCTTGCTTTCTAACTTCTTTCTCAAATTTTAGTGTTTGCTCTCTGATGTGAATAACACATTCTTCTCACTTAGTCTTGCATCCTCCTGCCAACTCCAGCCCCCTCCCCAATCAGCCTATGTCGAGAAAAAAGTATCTTGCTCTAATGGTGTTTAGTATCATTAGCCAGGCATCATTCATTACTCAAATTCAACCTTATTTTCTGCTTCAGTGATGGTAGTTCTCAATTAATTTAGCAGGTTTTAGACTAAATAGATGACACATTAATGTGTCCTTTTTTTCTGCCAGAGTAAATGAGCATCTGTCTGAATAATAATCATAGAGAGAAATGTAATTTAAAAAAAAACAAAAATCTTTATTATAAGAAAGAAAAACACACAAAATACATTGAAGCTACCCCATGTTCTTTAAAAATGTGTTATGGAATTTCACACAGATTGTTTGCTTTTTAAAGAGGGAAAGAACAATAAATAGCCTTGAAGTCACACACAACAGAGGGTAATATTAATATGAGCATATGACTATCAGATTGGACATTGTGTTTAGATGAAAGGTCCAGGAGATTCTACATCCTACAGACACCTAAATAAAATATACAAACAAGGAACACAACCAGAGATACTTCCAACTATGTCCTCCCAGCTTTGAGCAATTTGTATTTCCTGCGGTGAATGTGGCTGTCTTGCGTTTTTAGAGTCTTAAATGATTTTCGTTAAATAACTTGGCCTTACTGGAGTTTTGAACATGCATTTATTTGGCATCCGCAGTGTCTCATGTCAGAGTTGCAACACTTTGCAGCTGGCTATCACTGCAGCTTATTTGTGCACCGTGTGGAGTACTTCCTTATGTTGCTTTGATTCTGCTGTCTGATAATTTCAATTTATACCCCTCTTTCTCAAATTAAAAAAGAACTACAATAGTTTCTAATATCTATATTGCTCATGATGTATAGATTTCTATCATATCTAATTTAGTAACTTATTATCCAGACTGAAGATCCCTGAATATTTCTCTGCAGTATGTAATCTCTCTGCATCTTTCATTCACCTCCATCATCTCCCTCCATATCTTTTCCAGCTCTATCATTCCAGGAACAGTATGCTTATAGGTCCAAGATGGGCAGTAATTGCAAAGTGATGCACAGTATTTTGACCATAATAACATTTTCTATCCCACTCCTTGTAAATGCTACCTTTTGCTTTGTTAAATATCACCCAGCAACAAATTGATCTTGCTATAGAATAGAAAAATGAAACCAAAAAAATATCTTTTCTAAGCTCATAGCCCTTCCCTAAAACAGTATTTCCACAGATTTCATTTTTGTCTCTGGACACTGAATGTTGTCTGTCATTTTAATGTCTCGGTATCATGAATACACCAGTAGTTCCACAGAGTCTTATGTTGCAGTTTATTAGCATTGGCACAGTTGGTCACTTTTCTTTTTTTCCAGATTATTTACAAATATGCCAAATATTGTAGGCCTTGACACTTGAACCCTGACATATCAAACATCCCTTTTTTTTTAATGAAATGAATCAACAACACCGAAATAAAATACAAAGACTCATCAAGATATAAATGAAAATATCTTCATTGCTAAATTCATTAGTTACGCTGGGGCAAATGGACCAATATAAATATATACAATGTACCAGCCATTGTCAAACAAACTGAACTTCATCAGTTCTATGAACAGCCTGATTAGGTAAAACCCAATTATAGACATAGATTTATGGCAAAGCATACTTGAACCATCATTAAAATGAATCCATCTAGAAAAAAAAAATTACCTGCTGTAAGGGCTGTCTGTCATAACAGCTCTGCCATCAGTACCTTCAGAGAAAATATCCAGGCTCCAAAAAAACCTCAGGTGATTTGGCCTTTTTCTCATAAAACATGGAGTGTGAGTCTAAGGTGGTTTCTAAGGAAACCAAGATAGTAACCATAAAGGTCTTTGTAAATCAAAATCTGCAGCTGGTATGAAAATTAGGGTTTGGAGCATAACTGAGTGAGATAATGAATGTATGTATTCCTTCATATCTTGTTGATAGCTGTAGCTTGATTTGTCTCTGTTAATTGAGACTAAGGCTGAGAAAGAGACATGTATATTAAGTACTTTTTTGGGTATGGAAAATATTTTCTGTGGACACTTCATTCTCTTCTCAGGATCTCTTTATTCTCTCTCATAGAGTCAACCAGCTTTAAAAGAATCTCTTCTGAGACTTCCCAATCACTTTCTCTGTCTCCAAATCTCCAAGGTATGAGCTGCTGCAGGAACACCTTGGTTTATAGTCAAGTTCTGAAAAAGGAGAAAGGAACCAAGTTTCAGAAGGAAAATAGGTGAAGGCAAGTATCAATTTAATGCTCATGGTGCAGAACCTCCCAAAGGACAGAAAGATTACTCGTCTGATAGCTTACAAAGGAATTTCAAATAAGACCATTCATTTCTGCTTCTTTAAGATTATGCTTACAAGAAAATTACCTATATAAAGCTAGCAATGGTTAACAATATGAAATGCTGTGCACAGCCCAAGAAAATTTAACCTTAACAACTTTATAGCAAAAAAAAAAAAAAAAAAAAGCCTGACAGCATTGCCTTCAAATATTGTGCTTAGGGTCAGACTGAAAATAAGCCAGGAAGTGGGAAAAAAAAAATAGGTGCAAGTAAGCTACTAATTATGTGGGGTTTTTCTAAGGTCATTTTGTGTTTTTCAGTTTATGCCTTTAGCTAGATTAGATCTTTTAGCTCTCTGAGAAGACACAAGAATATTTATTTAATGATATGTAAGTAAACTGAATTGGTAATATTTACACATGTAGCCATTAAAATAAGTTAAACTTATTTTGAAGATATAGTCTTTATTACAAAACTTGAGAGCCCTAATCTGGATAACAGACCACTTACCACATCCTTTGTAAATCCTTTCAACCATTATATTTGAAATATTCTAAAATTTAATTTAAATACCTGGTTCCAATTGTGAAACCTATGTTTATCCAATTTAATTAGCTGGAGAAATATCAATATTTAGTGCTCAGTTTTTACAGTTCAATCAAAAGAAATTACAGGTTTGTGTTACCTTATCGTTAGAAATCTTTTGCATGTTCCAGTTTTACACATTATATTACCTCTGTTATGTAGCAGGACCTCCCACTTTTTGATAGAAAAAGTGAATATTTTTTATTGTACTTACCTATAAATTAGCATATAGATTATTTTAAAAAGCAACAATTGCATAGGAGTCTTCTGTCTCAGGAGAGGGTGACAGGGTCAGAGCAAGCTGGTCATTTGTCTTAGTTTCCATTTTATGTAAGTAACAAGTGATCTTGGACAAAGTGCTGGAAGGCCTTTAAGTTTAGAGATATCTGTGACTCTTAAGGTAATCCTAATAAAGTTGTAGTTTTTACTGTTGCAGAGATGTAGCTGAAATAAGCTCCTTGCAAGAGAAACAAAATTTCACTGGGATAGGGCTCTTTATTCTCAAGTGTGGTTCATAGAGCCTGTCAGCAACAGAAGATGTTTTTCTATTAAAAGTAAGTCAACTAAATCAGAGCTTGACTGTTCATCTAATGTTGCTATTAAACACAATACCAAGTTGCCAGAGCATCCATTTTTTCTCACCAAATGAGTTTAAAGAAAACAGTTAAAGATAAATATGTAGCTTAAATTTTGTCTCAATTTAAAGGTTGAATATCTCATTAAAAAAAAATTCAGCTGACCTACCTGTGATGATATAAGCTCCTACCTACTTATATCTGATTAAGACAAGGGAATTACCTTGCCCCACCAAACTCTGTATTAGACCCCTCCAAAAATAATTATGTGTATTTTTCATTAGAGAGATAAATTTTTAAAACTTATATTTCCATTCTTTTTTATTACTGTATTAATTCATTTAGATTTAAAATAATAAAGAAGTCCTTTCAGAGGATCTAGATGATCTATTATAGCATTCATAATATAAAAATTCAGAAACACATTAGAGCAATACTTTCAAAAGTAATTCAATGTGTACATTTCAACTCCCTTCTCTTTTACCTCCAAATGTCCTCTTGTCCTTCTTTCTCTCTACTCTCTGCTTCATGAGACATTATCCTCTATCTGAGTATTTTCAGCCTCCCCAGAGTCCAAATATAATTTTTTTTTAAAGCGATTTAATTTTTATGCTGATAAAGTTCATTGTTATAAACCATAAGATTTTTTTTTCTTTTGGGGAAGATGAAACACAAAGAAAAGCAATAATATTTGGAGGATTTATGTTTCACCACCCGCTTTTAACTTTTGCAAAATACAAAGGATAAAGAAAGTTTCCAAGTGAGAAATAAGTGAGACCTCAGAATATCCACAGTTTCCACATTTCTCCAGTTTCATCATTTTGAAAGATGATTTAAGATCATGTAAATGAAGCAAGAAAGCCCAAGAAGGAGAACTTTGGCAAACAAGTAGTCTTGTATTATCTGTTACATAAGTATTCAGAACAGTGAGACAGCAAAAGCAGGTTGTTGTGCCAAACAAAAATATTCAAGACAGTAGTTGATTTAATATACATACCTCACACACTTTCTTTCACCTTTTATAAAACAAGCAATTCCCATATGAAACAGAAAATTAAGCAATTCCAAAATCCTCTTAAAACAAACAAACAACAAAAAACAAAACCTCACAGAATATTGTTTTGTGTGCTTTAAGTGGTAACGTGATCTTGCAGGTAGTACATTGGATGATCTTTTCATTCACTCGTGCAGAGTACATTTTGCTTTTAATCTCTACTGAGGAGATACAGAAGTAATTATTACTTTTTTTGTTAGAGAACCCCAGATGAATTCCATGTTTGTACCATATGATTATCAGTCCCATTTTCTAAAACTGACTCTTCTGCAGTTTTTTTCTCTGGGTTTTTTTCTTCTGGGTTTTTTTTCTCATTCTAGAAATGCAGACACATTGTCATGATTATTATCATATTGAAAGTAATTCAGTAAATATTATTATCATGGTCCTTGTCTCCAAATATCAGGAAATGGTAAACAAGTGTAAAAACAAGTACCATTCTCTACTACCAGTAATATGAAACAAAGCAAACAAGAGCTCCTTCAAACATATTTTAGTTCTAACAACCAGAATTAAAAAAGAATAATAAAACAAATACCATGTCTTCCTAATAATAGAGTTTCATCATAAAACATCCCTGTAAAAACTATTTAATTTTCCACTACAGGGAGGGAGGATTTGATGTCTTATTAAACATTTTATGGAAAAGTCTAAAAGTGCTTTCAATTATTTATCTGAATTGAAATCTAGGTCTGGGAAACTGCTGGCATTACACACACACACACACACACACACACACATAATATTATCAGCCCACTGAGTGCTATTAGGTCATAAAATGCTGGTGTAGCAACATCTCTGTTACAGCTGCCGGTGCTCATACAACTTTTACTACAGTTATAAAGCCATTTATTACATTTTCTTTATGATGCTAATGCATTGCGGTCTGTTACTTTATTGTTCCCACTGTGATAAAGACTGAAATGTATGATAGCGTGGAAAAAAATACAAACCTAATAACATACCCTGCTGCATTAAAAATCTCTTAGATAAGCTTAAGAGACTCATAAAAATATTAACAGGGGATACCAAAAGGGAAATATTTGCTAGGACATTTTCTTTCCTTTATTTTATTGCTCCCCACAGAAAGTTTTTTAATTGTGCTTTGTCAAAATATGCAAAGGATAATATGAATGTGACTTCTTTTCTTAATTATAATGCCATCATTGTGGAAGGATATAATTTGCAGTATGCTATGAGGAAATAGGACTAAATAATATCTAAATAATCACTGAAAAGTAGAAAAGTCATTAAAAATAATCATTCCCTTATACACAGAGGTACGTAGCAGTAGATAATTACAATTTGTTCAAATTGTCTACATTTACCTATTCGTTTATCATAATTTTCCTTCAAGAAAATGCTCTTTCTTTTGTGGAACAATCAATTCACCTAATTAACTATTAACCTGGTGCTAAGGCTCATTTAGAGACTCACTCACCAACAGTACAATAATTCAAATAAAAATTCATTACTGTTCAACTAAGGTTATGATTTGGATATACTTCTGGATGTGGATTATAGCTAGTGTTCAACAAGTGCAGGAGGAAGAATGGCTTCAATATTTTGATACCTGAAAGACTGCATAAGGAAGATAACATCTTATAAGAGGATTCTAACAGTAAAGATTATTGCATTTAAAAAATCTATTCCTCTTTTCCTTAACACAATCACAGACCATTCTGAACCACAATGTATCCCAGAAATAAAACTCTTTCTTCTTAAAATATACATGTCAAAAAGAGGATTGTGACATAGATTTTAAAAACTCACTTTCCAACAACTTTTCACAGAATACAAACATCAAAATAATATTTTTAGTTTTGAAATAAACATTATTCTCACAACCTTAGGAAAATGGAGTGGACCTTCCTTTTTTTCTGTTGCATTTTCTAATGTTTATAAACTGTCAATTTTAATCTACTGTGGTCAAACAATAAATGTTTTAAAATCTATCTCTGAAAATATCTGATCTTGCTATCTCATTCTTGACTGTATCAATTGATTTCACATATATTGAGATAAAAAAACATTGCAACACTGTCTTATTTCTATAAATATCTGGCTGCAAGTCACCTTTTTCAACAAATGCACCCACAGCTGCTCTATGTTGTTACAACTTCATCCTTTTACAATGAGTCCTATCATAGGAAGTGTCAGACATAGACTATGATGACTCACAGAAGAAAAAAAGGCAAGAGGAATGTT
The DNA here is from genome assembly GCF_024509145.1 of Vidua macroura. Lineage (NCBI taxonomy): Eukaryota > Metazoa > Chordata > Aves > Passeriformes > Viduidae > Vidua > Vidua macroura. The sequence continues at coordinate 39,134,992 of NC_071574.1, read as the reverse complement.
TTTATAACTTAAGAAAAAAAAAATAATGGTGCTAAAGCAAGCACATTCAGAATTATTTGGTGCTGTTTTGAAGATGCACAATATGAAAAGCTTCTATAGCAGGAAATCTGTTAGAGAGATATTTAAAATTTATTTTTTTAAATATTTCTAGGTTAAGCAAAATAACAGCAGGATATTTTCTGTGTTGTGAAGTACTTAGGCTGTTAAATTGTTAATATATTACCTGAAAGGATGACTGCTAAGAAGTAATAATTTAGCAAGATTCACCCTAGGGTGTAGTCATGACTATAAAGCAGTATTAGAGGATGTTGTGGGAAATAAATAAATCAGCCATCAAAAAGACATCAGCAGGAAGATCCAGTGGCTAAAGTAAAAAACCAGAGAATTAAGGAGAAAGTGGCAAGTCAGTAATAATATATCTGAACGAGAAAGGACTTGAAACTTCCTACTGTGATAGTTAGGATACTGAACTACTGAGATAATCAGCAAAGCTAAAGACAGAGAATCAGCAATATTTGGAAATTATCTTTGGATATTTTTCTGCTCATTTGATAAAGAAGACTGGAAATATGATGACTAATCTTTTTTTTTTTTTAATATGTAGTACTAAAGTAAAAGCAGAGCTTTTATCTGCTTCAGGAAGTGAACAAGAAAGAAGGAATGCACATTAGAAGGGACACAAAAAAAGTACACGATGAAAGCTGAAGGCTTAAAACTCATAAACTCTTTACATATGATGTGACAGAAATTTCTGATATTCATCAGTCAGTTTTTTTAACATAATGGTGTTTATTCAGTGCTAAAAATTATGAGAATGGTTGAAAGTTGTCATAGAGTGGGAAACAGTGAAGAACAATTTTATGGTGACAAAGATGTAATGAAGAATGTGGAAAAGCTTTCATGTATGTTGGCTAGATTATATGAAGCTATATATTACTATGTCATGGTTGAATTTTAAGAGTAGCTGAAATTATGGAGATTTATGGAGTGTTTGTGGTATTTATATGTAAGAGTTAAGATACAGTTTTGCTTTAAGGATAACAGTAAAATGCTAGATAAAGGAAGATAAAGATATGAATTTCACAAGATGTTTCCTGTCATTCTAGTTCTTTCTTTCTTCTCAGATGTTTTGAGGCATCCAAAGGAAAGCTACTCTAATGACTCCTAAGTGGGTAGATTATGCCACTTTTTTTTCATAGATGGACAGAAATTATGATGCCAAAATTAAATGTATGTTAATTAAATAATCAATTTTTTATCCATTTTTGAAACAGAGAAGAGTAGAATTCAGGTTGAGCCATGTGCTTATCTTGTCATGGTCAGAGAAACTTAATGTAGAAGAAGTACAAAAAGGTGTAATAGAGCATCAATTTCGGAACTGAAAGCTTTTTCCTTCTTGAGAAGTAAAAGGCTTCCAGATTACCATAAAAAGTAAAGACTATAGAAAGGCTGCTTGAGGCATTATAGAGTCTGTTGGAAGCACAGACGAGCTAGGAAAATACATTTCAGTCAATCAAAGTATGTTTGAACCCAGTTTCCCACTGTCCCATCCAATTGCATTGTTTACGGTAAGTAACAGAGAAAGCAGGCCAGGAACCAGTGTTGTCTAATGAAAAGGCCTGATAGCTAATAAGGGTACTCTGGAACAGAAGTGCATAATTGCAGAAAAGTATATGAGATAAATCTTGGACCTGGTTCCAAAACTAAATGAGGAATTTAGTACTACTGTGAACACTCATTAGACACATAGCAAGAAGATGTACACAGACATAAATTGATGGATAAAAGACCTGCATAGGCTTGTGGAAAAAATTACAAAGACATTGTGGCTAATTATAAGAGGACTGTCAGCAGAGAACTGAGAAGGGAAACTGAGTTTTATGGCAGTGCAGAAAAAAGATACTTTCAGAGAACATATAGCTACAGATGGTAGGAAAGTTGTCAGTCCAGAGTGCAGGATATGGGCCAAGCCCCAGGGACAATTAGTCTTATTGTAATTGGATTTACTGGCAAAGAAACCTGCTATACAGCATAAACTGTCATTTCATTAAAATAAAAGTCATCTAAGCCAATAATTGGGAGTTTTACAAACACTGCAACAGTGAGATTCACAAGTGGGTTCCAATGAGCTAAAGTAGAGTAGTAGCTGGAGAGACAAACAGATGTTTCTATCCAATTGGATTGAAACACCCAGACCAATCCCAGACCTGAGATGTCAAAAAGGGTTGCAACCATACTAAAAAATGAAAATGTCTTGACCAACAAGAATATTTGCTAAATTATGTGAAATACTCCCATCTATTTTGGAAAGGAGGATCATTCACAGAGGCAGGACAAAGTCTATTCTTTCCCCTTCCAAAGGCGTGATCATCCTGGGTGTGTCATCCCAAAATAGCAGTGTCCTATTAAGTCTTTACTGTTGAAGGTGTTTCTGCTTATTTTCTGCAGTCACTGGAAAAAGAAATTGAATTTACAATAACTCGTTCAATATCTCAACTAGCAACTAATTAGCTTGTTTTGCAGCATTGTCTCACTTCTCTGGCTAATGAATTATAAGAGTTTTTCAAAGTCTTGCCAAAATTTTTGTATGCATTTTATACAATATAAAGCAACATTGATAAAGATGTTGAAAGAGAGGTTTTTGACAGGATACCCATTTGACTATTTATAGAGTATTCTAGAAGGTGGTACAATAAAGCTCAAACCTTTTCTTCAAAGCAGGGATTTGGCTCTCCTGTGGTCCAGACAATTCAACTAATTGTGGCCTTTGAAGAGAAGCATATCTGTCCTCATCCAATTCTTCCTTTTCCCTCACAGAATTTCCCAACTTTTTTCCTATTTCTTAGTCATTGACTTCTAAGACATGAAATCACAAGTGCACACACAGTGTACTCTTATCACACTCCTGACTCAAGCAGTCCAAAAGAGATAAAATGAGAAAATGCCTTATTTTTGCATCCCCTGCAGACTAAGAATACAGCAAAAGCCAGGTAATTAAAGATTTAGGCAGCTTTATACATGTCCTGGCAGAAAATTCGGTCTTGAGGGACTTTAGACATCACAAAGGAAATTCAGCAGCTGAAAAGGGTTTTTTTTGCATGCCAGTGATCCTTAATTTGGAGTTAGTAACCTAACTGCCTCTTTAAGAATCTAAGTCTCTGTAGTGAGCCTTCACCTAATACCATGTTTTTCACAATAAAATCAACAGCCCTGTGGTAACTCCCATTTTACTATCCCCCATAAGACTGTTCTAAATGTTTTAATATATGGGGCTTTAATGGGTTTTCCTGCTAGTCTAACAAGTTGGAGCTGGTATCCTAGCACTAATATTTCGATATAGCAGAAACCACAGTTGGGTCCATTGGCTTTTACAAACACCTGATCTCTCATCTACCAGCCTCTAACAACATTATGTTTTGTGTTATTGTTATGACATGTTACATATCATATTCAGCAGTGAGCTTATTATGTAACCAGGAAGTCAGCACTTTTCTAAGCACTAGAGGAACAACTTATCTCTCATGCAAAACTTTCAACTTGTTACTATGACTTTGTCATACAGAAGAGCAGTGTCACAAATTGAGATGAGGACAAAAGGGAGTAAGCTATGTCTTGTTAACAATACATTTAATACTCAACTGCATACTTAAAAAAAGGCAGAGAAAATTTTCAATTTCCTGCACAGAAGAGCATCACCAAGACTTAAATCCCTTATATGAAACTAATTCCAGAAGCAGATGGCTGTATACAACTTTGATGGCCCTTCAGTTTCTTTATTGCAAATAAAATACTTGCTAGGTTTGGTAAAACAAAAGTAGAGCACAGCTGTCTTATTTGTGTATATTTTGACTAAGCACATATAATCAGTCTATAAATGATGTGGCAAAGCTAAAATAAAAAAAAAAAAAAAATTACTCACAGCATGTCATTACTGAACATATGCCCCCAAATGAGTAGGCACCAGGTACCTGTCCTCTAGGGGCAATTCATCAAAGCAAAATAAAAGTAAACTACAGTATACTTCTTTCTAATAAGAGAAGCAATCCTTCTGACATATAAAGAAGCCTAAAGCATGGAGGTATAATCAAAATTATAATTAACTGTCATAAGCCTTAAGCACTATCTGATTTATGAAACTTTGATCAGACAGTGATTAAATTATTTTTAGAGATATGCAGTATGTGTCAGATCTCAATTATCCAGAGCTATCTTACCTGCAGGGAACTCTTGTTCAATTCATATGACATGTTTTGTATGGGATGGCTCTATAAAGAGAATTTTTGCTAGGTTTCTTCTACAAAGATTCATTTTTTCCAGGCAGCAAGTGGTCTGATGATCTCTTGTTATCTTGTTTGCTGTTCCTGGAGAGATATGAAAGACAAAACCACTATAAATGAATGCTGTGTACAGGTTTTCTGGATTGGGAGAGATAAAAGTATCTTTTGAGAGGAAAACAAATGAGTTTTCAACCTGCAAATCCTGATTGCCTGCCCTATCCTTATTACTGAGAACAGTGAGCAACAGCCATGTCTCTCATGGACAGAAGGACTGAAAAGGCATCTGTGGGGCAGAAAGGTCAAGAGTTACCAAGTTGCATCAGCTAATACCCACCTTACACAATGATGCAACACTGACCCATTACATGCCTTACATCACTCTTTAGACCTGGAACAGCTGAAGTGTACAGGATGCATATACTCTTCACATACCATCTCAGACTTGTTTCACAACCTTCTTTCATCACTCAGTTTTTTCCAGAGCCATATGGCTGCCTTTCTGACAGCCCCCCAGCCTCTTTTCCCTGTTTCTCGTTTATGATCATGATGGCTGCTCATGCAAATTCATGAGATTCATGTTGAGCAGGTCCCAGACAAAATTACTTCACATTAAAAAATTAGGACACATTTAATTCACGGGAGAAATTAGGGAGGAGCTTATTTTATTACTAAAGGTCACCCTATTTACATTTGTTTTCTTTTCAAGATTTTTTAAGTGAAAATGCTGATTTTGACACAAATGTCATTGACTGCTTAGCATTAAATAGTAGCGTCTTTCTCAGGTAAGAATTTTGAATGGGCTGCACAATGTCAACTCAGAAGGTAGATTTATAAAGAACAGACATAAAGAAAAGACTGCTATACCTATAATCTCCCAACCTCTTGCTCTCAATATAACCCCCCAACCTCTTGCTCTCAACCTTTATTGTATTCACAGCACAAAAGCAAAGTTTCCTGTTCTGCTGAAAAGATAATTCCCTAGGTCTTTTAGCTTCTAAAGTGAAGTTTACTTTATCACTTCACGTATGGTAGACACTTTTTTATGTTGTAGTTTTTGGACACATAGTTTTTCTATCAGTTCCAGTGCTACAAACCATTCTAAATAGAAGAAAAAGCTACTGTAAAAAAAAAAAAAAAAAAAAAAAAAAGCCAAAACTACAAACCCACAATAAAGACCATTTGCAACAATCTATACTACTTTCCTAACTCTCTTACATCTTCCCCAAACACTAACTTCTTGTCTACATATTTTTTCTGGTGGATCCTGTGCACCTAAACTTGTCGACATTAAAGTGTTTGGTTGATTTAATTTTACTGCCAGACATCTACCACTAAAACTCTCTTACAGATTTTTACTATATTTGCAAAAAAGTGCTTTTGCCAGTATCTCTTATTTCAATGAGCAATATATGCTAAAGTGTCAAGACTTGGTATATGTACAACTCTGCTAGGGCTTTATTGGCCTCACTGCATCGTAAAGTAGCTGGAAAATAACCAAAGTAGCTGAGAAAGCAAAAGCTATTAGGGTGGATCAAATATGTCTTCTCTTTACTTTATACAGCTACTGGTAACTAATCCTAACCACCTTCTCCATTATCTTTTCTGGACTTTCATCTTTTATGAGCAGGTGCATCCTTCACCAGTTGGGAAAACATTGAGGTCTTGTTGCTCATTTTTATGGAATCATAGAACCATAGAGTGGGTTATAGGTTAGAAGAGACCTTAAATATCAGCTATTTCCAACTAGATCAGACATTCCTAGGAATGCCATCCACTAGATCAGCTTGCTCAAAGCCTCATCCAACCTGGCCTTGAACACTTCCAAGACCAGGGCATCCACAAGTCCTCCAGGCAATATGTTCCAGTGTTTCACAGGCCTACAGTAAAGAATTTCTGTCTAATATCTATTCTAAACCTACTCTCTTCCATTTTAAAGCCATTCCCCCTTGTTGTATCCCTGCCCACCCTTGTCTAAAGTCCCACTCCAGCTCTTTCGTTGGTCCCCTTCAGCTACTGGAGGCCTCCTATAAGGTCTCTGCGGTGCTTTCTCTTCTCCAAGGTTAACAGGCTCAACTCTTTCAGCCTGTTTGCATTGGAGATGCATTCCAGTCCTCATCTTCATGTCCCTCCTCTGGACTCCAACATGTCAACATCCTTCTTATTTTTCATAATATCAGTTAAGTTTTCCACTCTTCCAATAGTATTTATTATTGGGATTCCAGAGACTGCAAGTCTGGATTAGAGTGGGAAAAGGGTAGCTGAGCAGCCTCACAAAGCCATCTACAGCATGGAGTCAGGGGTATTGCCAGTATCAGATCTGGCCAGTCAGTGGATGCTACAAGCCAGATCCTAGCCATAGCATTCCCCTCTTGGCTGTGCATCCAGGGTTTAACAATTTTCTAGTTAATCTCCCTGGCTTATCAACAGCAGGTTTTAGAAGTTTTGATGCCTTATTTCCTTTCTAAGGTAGTTTCTTTGCCTTCAAAGTACAGGAATCATTAATTAAGCATAGTGCCCTCTTGGACACCTTTGTCATTAATTATGAATGAGAGCAGTCAAATATTCTATCCTCATAATAATGCCAAGATTAGATTAATATCAACTCTGAACTCTAGGATGCCCTCCAAAGTTCAGAAACAAAAAACGAGCAAGTAAGAAACAAGAAGTTTTAATGGAAAGGAGAATCTTCTCTGTGAGTAGGCCTAAGGTGGATGATGACAGGTTTTTCAGAGTTTCATCTGTCTCAAAATGTGATCTCATACTGAATAAGCTGTACTGGTTCATATGAGAGGAACACCGAATATCCATTAAAGGAGTATCTATTTTGTGACTTCCTGGCTTAATTTTTTGCTCCATAGGTTTTCTTTTAACAGTGGACAAAGAATCTGGTCACAGATCTCACTCAGTAATATGTAATCTTGTTATTTTAATATACTGTAAAATGTGGCTTATCCATATCAATAGACTTTCAATGGCAAACTCTGAACTTCAGTGAAAAATCAGGCAGTTTTCCAAAGTTATTTCCAAAAAAATATAAATATAAATATTGAAAATTTCAGAAGCCAATTATATTTCTCAACAGTAAGTTATGCCTTGCCATGGAAGGCTTCATTTTCCTTTCTCAGCCTTACTATCTGCACCAGGTCTGCAATTCTAGAGAGAGACAGACTGTAAGAGGAAGAGAGAGAAAGAGAGAAAATCCCAGTGCATACTTGATGTACTAACTCTGATCTATGTAACACTGCCTGCATTAAGGGCACTAGATGAACTGTTCTATTAACTTCAGTTAGAAAGCCTAAAATGGTGATTTTCAGGGTCAACTGACTCACCTTGGTCATATTAATAAACTATTTTAATAAATATGAATTATGCATATATCTTCCAGATAAAATATATATTAAGATGCTACATGCAATAACCTTATCTCAGCTTTATAGTGACACAAGGCAATAACTATATGGTTATGAAAAATACATTTTAAAGTTTGAAATGCTGGATTAGATTTAGCTGGGTTTTAAAGGCATATTTTTTTATTATATAGATAATTTTTTTTCTCACTAGGTATTACTTTTAGACCAAATTAAGACTGTGTGGTGACTTTAATCACACACTTCTGATTTTAGAATTATTAGAATTCTTGTAAGGGTAAATTAAGTTTAATTTGGAAGCCTTGAATCCTTACAATGGAAATAATTGCAAAATTCCTATAAAGTTTTGCTTCTTTATATTATTGATACATTTCCTGCTTTAGGACTCTTATTCTCTCCCTACAGAATTAAAAAGTAGTTCAGAGTGCATGCTAGTATATGCTATCCCTAGCTGGGTGAAAATGCAAGTTATTAGAAATAAGTTTTTTTTATTATTGTTATTACTGTTTGCTTGAAGAGCAGATTTACAGATGCATCTGGCCAGTGAAAAGCAAGTAGGGTGGTCTAACCCATGAACGGTGCTGCTGAAACAGAGCAGGAAAGCCAGGAAAGCCACACATCCGTCCCTGCAGGGCTGTAACCAGGGAGGGATGTGGGGCATTGGAGCCACATGGAGCCCACACAGGGTGTGTGCTTAACCCATCAACTTGGGGCCGGTTGGCTTCCTGTGAAGCTCTCAGGTGATTTTCACCCTGCTTCTGGCTCTGAGAGCTCTGTTCAACTGTTTGCTGAGATGTTGTTCCGAGTATCTGTTGTCTGTACAGTTACTGCAAACACAATATTTAATAAGCTAATTTGATTACCATGTAGGCAGAATTTAGATGAGGTTTCAATTCATTTCAACTCTATAGACACAGAGAAAGACACTTTTGCTTTAGTCTTATCTATAGTGACACAGAAAGGATGAACACAGATGATAAATTTCCTAAAGGAGCCGGTGTATAATTAATATAAGTTAATTAATGATAGCAGCTCTTTGCCCAAAAAATGAATGTTGCAATTTTATGAAGAATATGGAGTCTTGGTCAAAGAAAGCAAATATGTTCAATATCTGATTTAAATGCAGAATCAAATTCTTTAACTCAGGAGCTATGGCAAAGCTCTTCATAACTGCAAGGAAGAAATTGAATTAATATATCAACCGTTAGCATACTGCCATGTAGAAATAAGTCACAGTGTATACTGTATTATACTTTACAGTATTAGAAGAGTTGAGAGGAATTTGATCAATGTAATAAGGCAGAAGACACATTGCTTGTGACATTGGTGAAGTGAATCTCAGCATTTTTGCTCCACATATATGATTTTTCATAAGCTGTGTTTCATGATGCTTGATTATGATAACCTGAGAAGTGGTCACCATTATGAACTGCAATATTCATCGTATGGGCAAGAGGACAATAAGGACCTTAATTTATTTTTATTTCTTTTTCAATAACTAATTTGATATGCATTTTAACTCCTATTAGGTATAGAACTGATGTTACCATGAGACTTTCTAATAGTACCACAAAATGTCGATCTTGAGTGGTAACAGTCACCAGAAAGTTCATCATTGCTTTTGTGAAATTAAGGTGTTTTTTTTCTTAGAACATCACTTTGTATTTACCTGCAATGGATTTTTATATGCCATTTTTTTAACCAGTCACTCATCTTCATAGTGTTCTTAATTGTTGTGTTCTCTTGTTGCATCCCGGGTTGGTTTAGTTAGGGGTTCTGATAAATGTTAGTTAGCCAGTTCTATATACCCCCGTTCCCCCCCCCCGCCGCCCCCGCGATGGTTTGCTCCGGGTCACTTACCATTGGAGCCTTCCCATGTCAGTCTTGTAACCACCCCCCTGTTCATTCCTGAGAGTTCTGTGTCTGTTACCCCATCCCTGCATTCCCATTCATCCCGGAACCCTGTACACACCCCTGTCGTGTTCCCATTGGTTGCTGTGGTCCACGTCACTCCCCCGTTGCCTGTCCCCATTGGGCGAGGGGGCTTCCACCCGTGTCTGCCCACCCCCTATAAAATCCCATGGTTCCTTTTTCTCATCGCCATATTGTCCATGCGGGTGCTGGGGGACAGATGCCGCCCTCTACCACGGCCACCGTGTGGCAACGCGAGAATAAACCTTCTCTAGCCAACCACAAGGCAAGGTGTGCCATTCCTTCGCCCCTTCATCTCCTCCCAGTGCCGGTTACAGAGCGCGGCCAGCCCACGCCAGTGCACTAAGTGCCAGAGTGCCCGGGAACACGGCAACCCCAGTCCAGCCAAGAGGAAGATCCTAGCCGGGCTCCCCAGAGCTGCCCGGGACCAGGGAGAAGAATGCAACGCCGCATTCTCTCACTGTCACTGCTGTGCATAATTTTGTATCATCAGCAAATATTCCCATCCCATTGCTCATCTTCCTTTCCCAGGTCACTGTGACTGTTTTGAAGAGTGCAGGTTCCAATACTGCCCCCTTGCAAAACCTCACTGTGATCTCCTTCCTTTCCAGAAACCTATATTCCTATCACCTGGTTAATTTTTAAAACTATTTGACTGGTCAGTTTAAATAATGATTAACCTAGTGGGGAAACTCCTGAAATCATTGCCTAAGTTCCTTAAAAGTTTTTGGTGAAGGAAGTTTCTAGAAGCATAGGAGAAGTCTGGCATGCTTTATCAGCAAGACTTTTACAGACATTTGTCGATACCTTCAAAACCTGCAATAAGTAAATTTCCCCTTCACATTGACTCACTTCATGTAGGTTATATTGATTTATGTGATTGTACATACATGCCTACTAAATTTGTTCCACTAACTTTGTACTTCTTTTAATTGATTCTGATAATTTTCTTTGTGTTTTTCAGGGACTTTTCAATGCTGAATAAAATGTGCATACATCAATTTAGTCTTACTTTAGATGTCAAAGACATTTGTTCACCTCTATCTCTGACTGCAGTTGATTGAATCTAAAATTAGAAGATCAGTCTAATCTGTTCTGTGTGATTTCTTTCATTTTATATTCTTAAAATTGTCTTTTGAAAACTACTGACTAAAGTAGCACTGACTAATTCACATTTTATTTTCTAACCATAACTATTATATAGCCACATAATCATAACAGCCAAATTTGAATGTAAAAAAATGTTTTGGTCCATAAGATACAAATGCTTTGAAAAACAAGCACATAAAAGTTATCAGCATTCTCTTTTCAAACAGAACCCTCACCTCTGAAATAAAAGAATAGCAGTTTTTTGTACTTACTTGTCGTTTATCTTTAATCCATATCTAGTTCTTATATGTACTGGCCAGAAACAACATATGCAGTCTGTCCCTTTATCGTGGCAGACATCAAACACAGCATTTTAAGTGTTTAGACTACAAGCAATTATTTTTAGTCAGCTCCTTAAAAGCTCCTAAATTCCACTGAACACCACTGATAAGCCTCCCAATATGTCTAGTGATATTGTTGCCATGGCTTCTGACATGATGACATTGGGATATTAAGACATCCAGAAATAACATTTGGGGGTGAATTTCTGATAGTATATCTAATTAATTGATGTTCCTGTTCATGAGAGGAAGCTATTGTACTGCAGACAGATGCTGAGTGGGATTCCACACAATCTTGCCAATTCACCTGACTCATGACACATGTCTGTTCCCGTCTTGGCACCGTTAGATCTGTGACAAACTGTGTGCTGATATGTGCAAGAGATACCTCTGATAGCTGAAATTATGCAGCTACAATGCTCATTTTACATCACTGTGACCCAAAATAGGCTAAGAGCAGATTACACTCACTGACTGCACTGTTTATAAGAAGAATGAACAATGTCAGACAAGTGTGACATGATACCCCTGTGATAATGTTAATAATAGACTACATGCATGATTTAAATAAATCATATACATATTTTAAAAAGTAATAACTGTTTGAGCTCTGGTTCTTAAATCTTAGATAAAAAAAAAATCAGATTTCTGGCTTTGATATTTACATAGGTAGGGTGCCAGTCAAGGGTGTGAAAAGTCATAAAATAACCTCATCATAGGGGAATCAAGATATATTGTAAACCTAAGCAAACCTCAAGGCCTGTAAGAATTCTAATAATGATTTATGGATGAAATAGGCCTGGATGTATTAGGATGAATGCACCATTTTTCATACTTTGTCCTATGAAGCTCAACTTCAAAGTATTTTAAGTTAATGCATCTCTAACTGGGAAAAAAAAAAAGGTATTTTCTTTCTTGAGATAAATGGGAGGCACCAAACAGGACAGAAGAATTCTGAGTCCATCTTCCAAAATTGTCTTTATTGCGTGTTCCATCAAAATAAATACTCAGGTTATAAAGTTCTGTTCCTTCTATATGTTCTTTCCATTGCATTTCTAAATATTATTGACAGGGTGACAAAATGCCTTTCACCTTTTCTTTAATATTAGTAAAAATTCCATAATGAACTTTTGCAAAAAAAAAAAAAAAAACAAAACAAAACAAAACAAAAAACTCATGCAGAATTTTGCATCAGAGATCTGTCTGAGAAGTAATGGCAAGATATCCTTGTAACCACATAGACAAGCTCTTCAAGTCCTAAATCATTTGCCTAACATGAAAATAAAGTCTTCCTTGACTACAGGATAATTGTATCCCACTTAGAAAAGGCTTTTTAATGTATCAACAATGCTGGTGTTGACATCTGACAAGGTAATTTTGATGCAATCTTTTATAATTAGTCATTTTCATGAAACCCACATAGACTCAAAGCATGCCTTACTTTCCTTAGAGATGGCAATAATGGAAACCTAACAGCATCTCAAAATGCTTACATTGTCATGATAGAAGTTGTTCAGGAATTAATATGGGCATCAGGGGAAATAGAAAGGATACTACACCTGAATTTCAACCATGCTAGGAATCCCTGGACTTTTGTGCATATAGGCTGAACTATGGATGCTATTTAGCTGTCTCCTAAATGTACAAATGATGTATTTCCCAGATAACAACATCCATCTTGAAAATGGAGACTCAGAATAGATCTCTAGACATCTTAGGAAGACCAAATGATTGAAGAGGTGAATAAAGACACTGAGAAAAAAAAAAAAAAAAAAACAGCCTTAAAGTTCAGTGTGTACTACTTCAGCAAAGAGCTCCAAAATACTTCTGAGACAGATAAGTAAGGATACAACTGACTTCTTCCAAATTTACTGAAGCAGATCTGGAATTTGACCAAACAGATGCAGAAGCCATACTTAAAATATTTGACTGCTGATCAGATTGATCTTTTCCACCTGTCAGCTAGTCATTTCCTTCTATTAGACCTTGATGATTTGCTTGAGGTTACATAAAAAAAAAAAAAAAAAAAAAAAAAAAAGACTACTTCTAAAGGAATCATCCTGAGAGGGGGACTAACTTTAAAAATTCTATGATGATTTATCCTATCACAAACTAAAATTGGTTTTAGATATCAACTCAACAAAGATGGAAAGAGAAGGAGGGAGACAGACAAGTAAACAAATCATTCAGAAAAGTAATATTCTGAGAAACACAACTTTGATGACATAGAGAATCGTACCCAACCAGTTTGAAGAACTGAACATTGTTAGAAAACTGCATCATTTTCCTATGATTCATATAAACCAACTCAGCTTTACTGTTTCCTGTATTCAATATAATTTTAGGCAATGCCAAAGTGCTAAAATTATATATATATGTATATATATATATGTATATATATATATATATATATATATATATATATATATATATAGTTAAAGCAATATGGGAGGTTGTTGTCACCTAGAGCATCGCCCTTGTTACTAAGTTATTGGGCAGCAACAGTTATCCTATTTAATCAAAGCAGACAGTTAGATACACTCATTTTTTTAAAGTATCATTATAATCTGCAACTTTGAGTGGTACAAACAGCCAAAATTTCAGAGACTAATATTCATAGATTCATAGGTTTGTGTTTTAAAAGGCAAACCCATGAGGGGGATAAAAGTATGTAAAGTAAAATTGTCCCTTTGGTTTGTTCTATGTCTATGACATCACAGCATCCAGAAAATGCCAGTTCTTGTCCCTTCAGTCAGCAACTGAGCCCAAGGAAAATACTCTAAAAATGGCAGCGTTTGTGCCACTGAATCTGAAGCCAAAGATCTGTAATTTCTTTTGCTTACCTATGACTTAATGATCTCTATTTCTTCATATACTGAAAAAAAACCACCAGTGTAAGAGCATAAACCAAATTACATTCCTTTGCTCTGCACAGAAACATGTCTTATAGAAATAATGGTGGATGACACTATAGACTTTGATAGTCAATATGAAGTGATTTTCTCATGTCAGTACAACCATGAAAGAAAAATACTGTTATGGTTTTATAACCTGTCCAGTTAGTGTGTGTATAAATTGTAACGGTTTACAATACTTGGGCACCCACAAACACATAGGACTTAAATGTCATATTCACAATATTATCCCACAATTTAAACTACTTATTTCCCCTGAATCCCTCTTTATTTGATTTACCTCCTGCACATTTCTTTTTATGATTAGCTGTAACAAATGTATATCTGGAGTAGCAAAGAAAACATTTTGCTGCAGCATAGTAACTGTTTCTGATACCTTCTGTCTGAAGCAGATGGATGATCTCAAAGAAAGTAACCAAAGACACTTTATAGGATAGGCCCTTCTCTGGCATGCAATGAAGATACTTCACTTTTCAATGCTGAAAATTATGATTTCTGAATATATAGATACAGGAATCATTAACTATAAGTATAGTGAAAAGAATGCTTACTTCACTTTATTTCTGGTATCTAACTCTTGTCCAAGTTCACGGAAAACAAATTCTAGTCAAAATATTATCAAATATAATCAAAATGTCATTACATGCTCATACAAATTATTATCCCATTGTTTTGAAAATATTTGAACACAAATCCACATTATTGGCTTATTTAATTGATTACACACTGTATGAGAAAAGGGCGTAGTGTGTTTTCTGCAGAGCCACAGGCTAAAACATAGTTACTTACACAAATCATCTGGCAAATGCTCAACTAATAATCATTTACACTCAGAGACACTGTGATTGATTCCTCAGTTTGTGGAAAGAAGAAGTAGAGAATTACTTGAGCAATGCATTTGCAATTACTCCATTGACCCCTGCTATATAGCAGTGTTGCCAGCTGCTCTCCAGCTCCAGGAATGTAGTAATGGTGATTGTGTAAAAGCAAACAAAAAAAAAAACCAAAAAAAAAAAAAAAAAAAAAAAAAAAAAAAAAAAAAAAAAAAGTTTGTTTGTTTGAACAAGTGTGGTCGAGTTGGAATGACTGGCATCTAGAAGGAAATTTTGGACCCCAGCCTTGGACACTGTGCCAAGTTCCAACAACTCAAAAATTACTCCTGCAGGCTTTTGGCTTGTCCAGCACCTTCAAGAAGGTGCTGCAGTAGGACAGTGGCATGTCAACTATAGCTGGCAGTTTTTCATGCAGGAAAATGAGTTTCCCATAAGTTTCCTTTGAACTCTTTTAAAAAACACACCCACTTGCACAAATCTGGATTACCCTTCCAATTAATATGGAATACAGCCCGCACAGCAGTTCTTCAAGCATGCAGCATTAATCCCACAGATTAGAAAGGGATAGGAAATTAAGAACAGATGTTTCATAGCAGTGCTGTGCTAATGATGACTGAATTAGTGCCAAGAGAACTAATATATCCACAGGATATCCAATATTGCCAAGCCTGGGTTCTCAATTACCTTATATATGACATTATGTTTCCAGACCCAAAACCATCTAATTCAGAGCTTTGGGATTTCTTCACAGCAGTGCATCACACTTTATGGACATCTCTAGTGTCTCTTGAGATTACTCTCTGTTCCCCTCATTCCACCATCTGTGCTGTGCATGGTCTGCTACATCAGGGAACATTTCAGCAAGCAAGGTGAGTCCTACCATTATCAGCTCAACTAACACCAAAAGGAACATCTTTGAAATAGCAGTTAACATCTTAAAAGTTGTTTAGTTGTTTTTAGTTTACTGCAACTAGGGGCACATAAAATCTAAAAAGTAATAGAACCAATGATCCTATTGTTTAAAGACTAGCAAATAAGTCCAAAAGGAAAAAAAAATATATTAAATAACATGGAAGGCTTCATACAAAAGGAATTAAAATCTTCAACTAATTTAAATCAGACAGTGAGATGCCAAAACATGGCAAAAAACTGACATCCTTAAGAGAAATTTTATTTTACACTGGGGGTTAGAGTGAGGATTGTCAGCATATTAAGATTATCCCTTTTTTTAAAAAAGGGAGAGAAAGGTGGGGGTAGGGGAAGGGCAGGAAAATATTTCTGCTAGGAATATATTAGAGACATAAAAAAGTGATGTGTGAACAGTGATGCACACCAAAGAAAGCATCAGCAATGATGGTAAATATGCTTTGCAAGGGGTGAAATGGAAACAATACCGTTTCAGAGTGAATCTATGTCTCTAAAGTGACAGAGATTTATGCTTCATTTGGGAAGCAGCAAGTAATGATTGCCACTACTGGTTAGTCTAAGAAGTAATGCTGAAGAGAGAAAACAAACAATTAATCATTGCCTGAGGTACATTCTTACACAGAGAAGGAAAAAACCCTCTTTATCACCTGCATTTTGAGAAAAGTGGGCCTGGTGATTTCTTACATTAATATTTTTCTTACATTATTTTTCAGAAAATGTAAAATTATGTGTGCTTTTATTGAATATTTTTATTGCATTTGTTTCATGTTTTGTGAAACTGCATCTGCAAAAAAAAAATAGAAAATACTGTTGAAACTCAACGTTCTGAATTTTCAGCAAAAGTTATTTTGAAATAATACTGCAGAAAACCTTAAAATCCAGAAATCAGTATATCTCATAGCAGCACATTTTCTGCAGGCACGATAACACAAAAAAATCAATGGAATACATCTCCTAGAGATAGAATAAAAAAAAATCAGCAGAAATATGAAGCAGCAATACTGCACGTGTACTGGAATTACTAACAGTGCTCACACAAGAGGCTCATATAGTGATCTTCAGCTACATAATACCAAAGAATGATCCTTAATATCTACATATGTCTTTAATGCTCTTTGAAATACCACCACCTTTTGAACACAGAACTCCTGCTTCTATAGAAAGCTTTTCTCTTTTCTTGTTAGATGGGATTTCATATCAAACACAATATAAATTATCGTTTCACATATTCATACAAAATCATGGAATGCTTCTGGTTGGAAGGGACCTCTACAGATCACCTAATCCAGCATCCCTTCTAAGGTTCACCTTGAACAAGTTGCAGATATTAGAATAGCATTTTCCAAAAAAGCAGAGGAGAGTAGGTCAGTACCTCCCTCCTTGGCATCAGGGTGTTTTGCAATACGGGAGTTGTCAAGTTTCAGTTGATTGTGAAGCAACTTTATCTAAGGTTACAACACCATTTATCTCACTAAATATCATCTGGCATAAATGTGTAATGCAAACAGTAAAACCATATATTTTGCTAACTGTATGTATTTTTATTAGTTCTACTTACCACTATTGGTAATTGGGATCAGATGAAACCTACGTTAGTTTATTTTTTTTTTTTTGGCCTAAGATTGTAGATGCTTCAAATTGCAAAGTATTGTAATTACAGAAACCTATTATAATTTATCTAAAAAGAAAGGACTATAAACTGACTAAGCAAATAAAGTATATAAAAGACAAAATGCTAGTAAGAAAAGGGTGAGTTTTATTTCCTAGGGAAGACCTGGAATGCATTAAGTGTGGTAATGAGATTGGAAGAACAGGCAGATGCACACATGTAATATCAGTGTTCACATTCAACTCTGCATATAAATAACACAGTGGTTCTTTTGATATGGCACAGAGAATATGTTTGAAGACATAAAGGTAAAAGATAATCTGACAAAGGAGGCAATATTGCTGTGCTTGTAATCAAAATAAAAAATAAAATAAAAATAAAACCTCCTTAAGACAACCTGATACCTACAAAACACATTTGGTAAAGAAAAATGATGCACGCATAATAGTGCTACTTGGTAAAAATACATCAGGTAAAAGGCAGACTGTGGGCATAAATAACACAAAGCAAAGAGTATTCAGAGAAAAAAATAGTTTTATCGAACACTTAAAATCCTAGGGAAAAAAATAATTATTAGTGTATAAGAAATCATTAAGGACTGTAGAAAATTAATAAGGACGGTGGTGAAAAATCAGTTAATAATGTAAAGAAAACCATATAAATAAAACACATATCATAAAAAGTTCTTCTACTTACTCAGTTATGGAAACCAAACAAAAAAAGGGAATTAATGGGACATTCTAGTAGTTGGAAACTGAGATGGTTAATGTGACTGGGGAAAAAAAAAAAAGGAAAAAAGAAAAAAAAAAAGGTGAAAAGGGGATAGAAACCAAATGGAGAAAGGAGAATATTAAAATCCTTCCCTATTGTGCACTGAACAGGTAATTAGACAATTAGAACTATACAAAGCAGTTGAGAACTCCAGGCTCAAGGGAATTATGTTTTTTAGAATTTTGCAGAAGGTAGGCAGAAACAGGGGAAAAGTATGGTAAATTCAATAGCACACTAAGAGCAAGGAGTACTGGAGGGCACATACTGCCACCCCAGTGTTGAGGAATGGAATTAAGAGGACATGTAACAATAGAAGAGATGTGAGGGCACCATAGATGTGAGGGCACCTGAAAACCCAAAAGAGCTGCACTTGTAAAACCAATAATGTGTAGGTCAGTCAATGGCAGCCAAAATTGTTTCATATACCAAAAGTCATAGCTGGATTCACAAACAAAAATAAAATAGTAAATATGATGCCTCCATATTAAATAAAAAAATGTTTCCGTGCCTCAGAAGAGATTAAATTACAGACATACTTTATTCTGTGATTTCAGTCTCTACAGTACCCTTTTGTCTTGCAATATTACTTTTCAATACAAAGAAGAGAATTTTCACATATGAATTTCACTAAATTATGAGTTTTCCCATATGTAAATTCATCATTAGATTTTTTTAATGGTAAATCTAGATTAGCAATCACAGAAAACTAATTCATTTCATGTCTCAAGTATGGATCATAAACCATTTGAGGCCAAGCTTAGCTGTGCAGTTGTAAGTATACACTAAACTCACTCATATTTCTTTATTTATAAATAGAAGTGTTTACTGAAAAAGAACAGAATTCTAAACACATGTGAATGACTTCATTCATTTAGATGCCAAGAACACACTTATTTAAGTTTACTGAATAGGAATTAGATCAAGTGATTATTTAAATGTCTGCCTAACTTAGCACTTTATTGAAACAGACTGAAATTTTCTGTGTATAATTTCTGTCGTCATAAACCGAAATAGTAATTCAGTTTTTTCCTTACTGCTTTTGTCTGAAGCATAAGTGCAGTGGGTAAGATCATGGGCTAAGCCCTTGGCTTTTGATTGCCATTTTCTAGAAAAAACCATTGGGTATATCTGGATCATGGGCCCCTCCTCTAACTCAGGGCCTGTTGATTCTACCACAATGTAGGCAGGAGTTCTTAAACTTTGCAGATTATACATATAAGATTGCACAGCCAAGGACTGAATGGAGATCATCAGCTTGACTATCAGGGGAAACAGGATTCAGGGCACTGAAATCAAATGATGCTGCCAAAAAGTACAATTTATTTGGAAGGAGAAGGTTCAGGACCCTGAAACAAAACTGCTTTCTAGTCTGATTAAACGACATAACAGAGATTGAAGAAATGTGACATTCACTCATTGCTTTCATATGCATTGCAAATTTAAGCATGGGCTCTTGTGTGATTTAAAAGCTGTGTAAAATTAATGCAAATACTGTTGAGAAAATACTAAGGAGCTGAACAAATTAATTAATTTTTAATAATTTTAGTTTATGGACTGATAAATTGTTTCAGTTTATTACAAAAAGTATATGGTAAAGATGAGACTGGAAACAGAATGTTATCACAGAGATTCAACTAAAAGCAGTCACAAAGCAGAATACACACAAACAAAAATTTTTAAGGTAATTATGTGTAGTCTTTAAAAGACAGAAAGCGGCTTTTTAGAATCACACACCACTTTTGTTTAATTTATATAGATATATAATACAGCATACGGCTATGCATAAATGACAAGTTACTGGTGGACAGACCAATTTATGCAATAAATATACCTTTGCATATAGGCAGCTTTTAAAAATTAACTACACCTGATAGCAATTTTTCAAGAGAACCGATTATAGTCCAGTTAAAAAGAACTTATTGTAGAGCTGTCAGTGACAGTCCTCTACTGTCATAGTATATTTATCACATGAGTTTTTACAAGCCTGTGCAATTATCAGGAATGCAGATACATAGTTAGAAAAAGAAGCCATGCTTTCCTTCCACACCTTCACCAGAGAAAAGATATCTCCTGAGTTTCAGGAGAAAGAAAATGATAAAAGCTCTTTAAGAATACCCTTCCTCTTCTAGCTATTCAGAAGAGCTTATCCTTTACATTGCCTTGGGAGGGCAAAATAGAGGTCTCTATTTGATTAAGTGTACAGAAAGCTTCATTGGGAGTTTCTAGCCTTTAACAACCCCTGAGGTGGCATCTCACCCTTTTTCTCTGTGTGGTGTTTTGTGCAAGCAGCTGTGGTTGTCTGCTCCTCCTCCACCTGAGGAGGTATGCATTTGTTTGCATACCTTGCTACACACCAGGTTCAACTCTCTCTTTGGGATAATGAGAGGCTTTTTTTCACTTCACACTTAGAAAATCCCAAATAGAACAGGCAGAGTTCAGTCTCCTTTTGGAAATTTTTTAATCTATGAGGATTTAAGATATTTGAGTCACCAGAACTTTGGAGATTCCTGGTGCTCACATTTTACCCTGATCCTCAATATGCATAAAGTAAGGGCACTGGAAATAGACCCATACACACGTATATGTCTCTTTTACAGTCTCTTTTCAGGTTTAGGCACAGCCACGGTTAGTTCAGTCCACCCATAAAGGTTGTCCATGCAACCATGAGATCTTTTTGTGAATTAAAATTTTAATTTTGAAATAGAAATTACATTTTAAAATTGCATATTACTCCAATATACACAGGAACATCTAAGCTCTGGACATGTATCAGAACATTCTTGAACTTAGTAGGAGGCTTCTGAGTTTGAGCAAGTTTGTGGAAAAAGGAAAATATTATGGTTACAGAAACCGCAATAAGAGAATCAAGTTACTCCTCCCCTGAGGGAAGCAATACAAATAGAAGACCTGTCACTTGGAAGTAAAGAATCTGGGTACAAATACTAGACAGAATGATATATACCAATAAAAATAAAGTAGGAAGGGTAATGGCCAAGATATGAAACCTTGAGAGAAAATCTTAGTAAAGATGCAGGAGTTGTAAACCATTTATCAATAAAAAGAGATATTTGGGAAAGGATGGCCAAACACAGAAAATCATATCGTTTTCTCTATGTTACCTTTTTGATGTGGTTACGTGCATGAACTCATACAGTACTCCTGCACGACTAATCATATGAGTCCTACATCATTTACTGGCTTAATGAGTTCTACTGCAAAGGAGAGACAGAATATCACTGCATGAAAATATAAATTGCTCTCAACACTTGATGCACTCGGGGTGCAACTATTATTCAAGCTCCATTCTTCCCTAAATGTATGCCATATTTGTGTTGCACAAAAAATACCTTTTTACTGAAATACCAAATATCAGAGACTTATTAAAACTTTTATACTAGTGTCTCTTATGGCAAGTTGACTAATTTTACTCCTTAGGAATAATTAGTTTCTTAGAGAAAGAAGGCTTGTTTGAAGATGTTACTTACACATTTACATATGTGTGTGTGTGCGCGCCTTTGTGTTACAGTGCAGTAACTTTTTAGACCACTGGCTGATTTCAGGCAAGCATAGGAAGAGGAGAGAAATATATGATCACTAAGTTACATATAACATGATCTGTTACTTTTGTTTTTTAAAAAATGCCTTTTGTGGAAAAAAATCTCTGTATCCCTTACTGAGGATCTGGTTTATCAATAGATTCTTTTCACAAAAGCACCTCTAGACAGGTAAGATTCTTCCAGCTTTTCTACACCACTTATCACTCATTTATATTCCCGTGGTTCTTGACATTGGATGTTATGAACAGTGTATGAGTGCAAGGAGATTTAAAAAGAAAAATAGACTAATTTTAAAACTACTTTAATGCTTTCATCTGGGGTAGAAGATAATAAACTTAGCTGACCCATGTGCTAGAGTCATGTATGTGTCATGTACATACATGTGTCATGTACAGCATGTATGTGTCTATGCAAGAACTTAATTCTAGCACCAATGTTGTACCTAAGGCCACTAGACTTTAATGTGGCATTACACTTCAGAACTTTTATTTAAATATTTAAATATGACAAATTCCTATTGCTACTCAAAAATCTCTACATCATACAACATGAAATGAGCAAAAGCTCATGAAATGAGCAAAAAGGATACACACCTTAAGTGTAATGGCAAAAATTATAGACATCTTAACTAATAAAAATAATTAGGTCAAATCAAAGCACTGAAAAAAATCACTGTTGTAGAAGTTGTCTTAATAATCACTAATACATTAACTCTGAAACTATAGCTATTCTATTCATGATAAGTATGGAAGCAGTCTTCTGACTGCTTCCACAGTTACTGTATATCAGTCACAGAATCAGAGTCACAGAATGGGCCGGGTTGGAAGGGACCACCATGGGTCATCTGATCCAACCTACCTGCTTGATCAGGGTCATCCCAGAGCACATGGCACAGGATTGTGTTGAGATGGTTCTTTAACATTTCCTGTGAGGGAGACTCTACACTTAGATACTTTTGGTTTATCTTTGTTACCCTAAAACTAATTTTCCTCAATTTCTAGACCCACAATTCTTTATCACCTGGTGATATGTTTACAGAATCCTTGCATTATAAACTCTGAGACTATCTCAGTTATTTAGAGCATGGTGCTAATGATGCCAAGGATGTGGGTTTGATGGGCCATTCACTTAAGAGTTGGACTTGATGGCTCATTGTGGGTCCCTTCCAACTCAGAATATTCTGTGCTGGTGTCTACCTTACTGTCTAACAATCTCCTTCCTGCACACTGCACCCTGCAGGGCACCTCACTTTCACAACTTCTACTGATATCCCATTCTCCTGTTACCCTACACACTATCATTGGGTTGCATCCCTAAATAATTCAGTCTCCAGAATATAAAAAGTCAAGACTGCTACCAAAATAATTTTTAAAAAATAACCTGAAATAAAACAAACCAAGCCTAGACACCAGGCCATTAGAAAAATTGTTTCTCCAGTTAAACCAACCAAGCCCCAAAACTCCAAGCAAGGCAAAGAAAATTTTGAGAAAGTCTAACAAACCCATCTGTAAAGGCTTGCAAAGTCATCACAAAGACTAAGCCCTGTTACTAATAATAGTATATTATACTTACATGGTACAGTACCCTGCACACTAAAATCCCAAGAGAAAGCAAGAATTTCCTGAAAACTTGTCAGAACCTTTCAAAATGTGTTGAGCATGATTCAAAGTGTGGGACAAAGCCAAAATATTTTTTTCTTGTTATCCACTGTCTCTTTGTAGAGATGGATCAGTTTCTCAGGTTCAGTACCCTCCACTTACCTAATTCCCTCTTTGTGCCATGTACCCTCTCACCAGCTGTTTGCACAGCACACGCTCATCAAACAGCTGAATGGAACATGCTTCAAGGACCTTATCCAGTACTTTTAATAAGCCTTGCTTGGAAACCTATCAATACTTTTTTAAAAAACACATTTTAACATTACAAAATATAGGATGTTAAAAAGTCAAGTTAGCTGAAAGGACCAGATGTTTACATTGATGCCTAAGAGTGCCATATCATTTCAATATTATGTTATTATTGCCTAAATTCTATTTCAGGCACTTATATACTACTCAGGAATTCCCTAATCATTATAACAGTCAACATGATGGTTTGGTAACATAACGAAGTGCAACTACATTTCTGATCTACAGCTCTGAAATATGTAGCACTGTTATTTTCATTTTGTTACAATAGTTCTGAATGATCAAGCCTAATATAAAAGGAGATCAAATTAACTGAGATTATAGTTGACATCATCATTACACATGGGTTCTCATTGTCAGTAAAGATGATAAAATCTATGAAATGTTTCTTTGAATTATAATCAGTCCTATTTTGAGTTTTCCCTCATTACATGTTTTATTTAACCATACAAATATAAATGTCAGTTTTCAATGAGGAAGATTATGGCAAGGTCATTAGCCTATTAGACCATTGCAGTAAGTAATACAAGCCTTCAGAAAATGAGTAAAGTCCCTATGTATCTGAGGAAGAAAACGTCACCTTGAGCAAATTTCTTCTTACATAAAGATTTCTCTAAGTAAAACCTCAGATTGTCAAAGCAGATACAGCCACAGCAGAAATATGCTTTCTCAAATTCAAGTTCTTCAGATATATTTTCATGCTATTAATTTAAATGTGACTTGAAATATTTTATTTAAATGCTATCTAGAATTAAATCCATTTTTAGATGTTGTAATAATTGCTTTGTTATAAAGTAAAGTCATGATATCTAAGAGACTGATTGAAAGAAAAGTGCAGTTTCCTTAAGGGAGTCCATGGTAATTTAATTTAATTATCTCATTCCAACTGGTGATAATATCCAAAGGGAAACTATTTCTAAATGTACTTTTTATTAAAACTTAATTCAAGCACAGCTAGCCAAATGTATATGTACTACAAAAGTATTTTAGCATCAGTGCCGCTGTCCAACTCATTACCTGTCACTTCAATGAGGAGACAGTCCTGTTATTCTAAAATACCAGAAAATAGACAAACACAAAATACTGTGACTGTAAAGAAAAAGAAATTAGCTAATAGAGATCAAAGTGAACTGGCCAATATATGAGGGATACTTTTTTCTGTTTTCTCTAATACTTAGTTCTGTGCTCCAGTGGTGAGGAAGCTTGCACAGGGAGTCTCTGGTATTTCTTTCTAACCATTTCCAGTGACATTTTCAGCAGCAATGGCAGTTCCTTCTCAGTTATCTCCATTTGAATCCAAGTAGTGCACAACCGGTAGCCAGCAGTGATTCTTTAAGAGATATGAATACATACATTTGAAGGGAGAAAAATCCTTCTGAGAGCTGTTGGCACTTCGTGCAGGGCAAGAAAGGATTGCTTTGTATAGTAATGTACAGGTTTTCCACTGCTGCTCTTGAACCTAACCCTATAATCATCATTAGTTACCCACACCAACCACTTGAGAGCAGAAATTCAGTTTGGCAAACCATTAAAAATAGAAGTGAACAAGACCATTAGGAGTTCTTGGCAGCAAAACTATTCAAAGCCCTTCTACCTTAACTGCACCGTGCTTAACTGGGAAATGCCCACTTGGCATAGCTGCAGCCAAGACTTATTTCCTGCTCTTCTGGAATAAATAAATGTTTTCTTTCTACCCTCAAGGTGACATCTGCTATGTTGCAAAGCAATTCAAAGATAGGAGATATTTTTAGCTCTCCTTGTAGCTGTTAATACAGTTATGGCCATTATACAGCACATTAGTTTTTTGCAGGGATGCTTTTAGCAATAAAGTGGGCTCCAGGCCTACCACACTGCATGATTTTATTCTTCTAGCACATCCCCCTTTTTTTTTTTTTTTTTTTTTGTACTTCAAATAACTGATCTTGTACTGACTTTTTAGGGCATTTTCTTTGATTTTTATTCCATTGCTACTTTGAATTCTCTTCCTAATATCTTTTCCAGTACTGTTTCTACTGTTTAAAAATTTTACAAAACTTTTGGGGTTGAGATTCAGTATTTTCAAGCTAGAGGTTCATTTTTGCCACAAGAGAAATGCTGGAAAATGAAAAAACAAATAATGTATTGGCACATTCAACAGTTGGCAACTAGAATAGACTGGTGTTCTGACTTCTTAGAGCTGGAGGCCATTCAATCCATCTAGTTAAATTGCCATTCAGTCTGGGTCTTGCTTGGGTGAGGTATCTTTTCAGAAAAGACATAAAACCATCTGGTTCTGCTGCACACCAAAATAAATAATCCATTGATCTTGTTCAAGGGGTGAACTGTTATCACCACTAAAAATATTTTTTCTAATTTTATCTATATTTTTACTCATCTTTCAGCCTTGTTTGTGCTACATGTTTCATTGCTTTCTCCTGCAGCTTTTTCTGTGCAACAGAAACCTCAGTGTTTTATCAATAAAACACACATATCTGTAAAACTCAGACTCAGATGTGTTTGATAGATCCTAATTTCCATAAAATCATGTCCCTTCTTGATTGCTCTATAAACATTCTTTCATTCTCACATTTAAAAATCAAATATTTTATAACTTTTTGCATGTTGCCAGTTAGACTAGGCAGTCCAGTTTTCCACTTTCCTTCTTTAAACAGTAGCACAGTTCTAAAACTTTTGCATCCTACACTATAGCTAGTTTTCAATTTATATTATTAATTTTCACCAGTAGGCCACAGATGTACCTGGACTGTGTGCTACTGGGTTCTGGAGATTGTAAAAGGATGACCTGTAGTTCATTTCATTCTTTCCAGTTAATAATGGACCAGAAAGCATTTTATATGAATGTATTATCCTTATTCTTCCGAGTAAAGAAAGGAATATTCATTCTTCACTTCTGCATTTTCTACATCACTGCTAACAATTTTACCATCTTCACCTATTAAACTGCTCACATCAAACTTAAGATTAATTTTGTATCTAATACACTATAAAACTTGATTCATATTAATATCAGAAATACTAGCTATGGATTTTATTCTGACATCTTTTGTTTGTTTGTTTGTTTGTTTTTTCTTATGAATCTTTCAAATTACAAAAGTTGTTGCCTTATTTAATTTTAGGTTAAAAACCACTAGAATTTTCTTTATTTCTAATTGCTGTCATTATTGGTCCCTGAAACAAGCATAGGCATATAACAAAAGCTGTCCTCTTTTTCACTGTAGCTGTACAGATGTTCATATATATAAACTTTGTAAAAGAATTGCCCTTTTTAATTCCTGTTCACTCTATCTCCTTTTTTTTTTTACTAGTCATAGCCAGTCACACTCTTCTGATTTTGAATCAATTTGCTATTTAGACATACATATTTATGTATATACATATGTACTCTGATTGGCACTTTCCCTTGCTCATTTGCACTCTAAGAAATCAGGTCATAAAAATAGTCTCTAGGCAATCACTAAAATCCAGGTGATTTATTTACCTTCAGAATTATCTCATGTTGAGTGCAATATCTTCTGCATATCAAAGTTTTTAATAAGATTCATAAAAATGAATCAATGCAGAACAATTGTATATAAAGCATAAAGGTTTAAATGTGTACATAGACTTTTGCTCCTTAGATGAATTCATTTCAACTGTATTTTTTTCCTTTTTTGACTTTATATATTTTTTCATTAGTTAAAACGTTCCTCCTTTTTTTGTCTGTTTTGCCAGTGCTCACTTAGCATTATAATTTGCATTCTTGATCCTTTTTTAATTATTTCTACATCCTTGTTGATAATTGAATTTAGTTACCTTTGCATTTGGAGAGAATCTTATTTAATATAAACTCCCTTTCAGTTATTTATACATATTAATAAATTTGCTCTCACTTTGTGTTGTTGAAATGCTATTACCACCACTTCAAGTTCATCTCTTCTGTCTAGCCAGTTATTTATGACAGAGATGGCTGTGAACCAAAATCATATGGTCAAAGTCACAGACTACAGATTTTCAAAATCCAGATCCTCTGCTATAGTGCAAAACCTGGTTTCTCAACCACACACATAAATCTGATAAAGCTAGAGACTTCCTCTCCTTATGCAAACAAGGAATTAAGGAAGAAGGCTTCCATGTTGTGGAATTGAAGAGTGAGATTTACTCCAGCACTAGTGGATCAGTTCCCCAGATCAATTGCAATAACCTAATACATGGTGCTGTGCATAGACTGCCATGGAGCTTTGGTTCATGGCCAAATGGACTCAGATGCCCTCTATAGGGATTTCTCCATAAAGGCTTCCTTCCTGAGTAAAGGAAACAATGGGGGTTTTGGCTGGTTTCTTTCAGTTTATCTCAGAATAACTGAATATGCTAAATTGTAAGGTCCCAACAAGGATCATCAAATCAAATTCATAACCCAGCACAGGACCATTCCCAAGAGTCACACCATGTAATGTCCAAGTGCTTTTTGAACTCTCTCAGGCTTGATGCTCTGACCACTTTCCTGGGAGCCTGTTCCAGTGCCCAACCACCCTCTGGGTGAAGAACCTTTTCCTAATATCCAACCTCAACCTCCCCTGACACAGCTTCAGTCCATTCCCTCGGGTCCTATCACTGATCACCACAGAGAAAAGAAGCCAAGTGTTCTCAACCACTCCTCACATGGCTTCCCCTCCTTTGGACACTCTCTAATAGCGCAATATCTTTCTTATATTATAGCACCCAGAACTGCCCCCAGCACTTAGTGAGAGCAGGACAATCCCCTCCCTTGCCCAGCTGGTGATGCTGTGCCTGATGCAGTCCAGGACAGGGTTGGCTCTCCTGGTTGCCAGGGCACTGCTGACTCATGTTCAAATTGCCAGCAACCAGGACCCCCACATCCCTTTCCTTGACACTTCTTCCCAGCATCTCATGCCCCAGTCTGTATGTACCTTCAGGGTTGTCCCATCCCAGGTGCAGAATCCAGCTCTCTCCCTTGTTAAACTTCATGTGGTTGGAGATTATCCAGCCCTCTAATTTGTTGAGGTCTCTCTGCAGGGCCTCCCTGCCTTTGAAGGAGTCAACAGCTCCTCCCAGTTTTGTATCATCTCTGAATGCTTCATATCCCTTCCAGTACTGTGTCCAAGACATTTCACACTTGAGTGTCCTACTTGGAGCATACAGGAAAGAAATCTTCCACTTATGTCACTACAGCACTGACTCAGAAAAGTTGCTTGGAATTCTTAGTCCTGTGTGCATTTCCAACTACAATGCGACAGTCAGAAGGACCTTAACAGGTCTGAAGTCTTTGCTACAGCAAAGCCACACTCACTGACAGGCACAATCTTTCTTTCCTGATGTGATTCTTTCCTGAATCAACTAATAATTGTAGGTATTTCCAAGGAAAGGTCAATTCTGACAAATGATTACTCAAAAAACACTGCACATCTGCCTTGTCATCTTGCATATTTTTTACAAATTATCTCCTAGTAAAAAAACATAATCTGGTTGCAGTCTGTGTAAATATGCCTTTTTATCAACCACTTATTCATCCAGCTTGCCAAGTTTCTATCTGTATTAAAGCTGTATTACTGGTTTTCACTAGATGAGACTGGCATGCTATTTTTAATAGCAGAGATGTGGGCAACCAATTAGAGCTGCATTTGAAGAAAAAATGGGAATTAATAGCCTTCCAAAGCTTGTGTATGCCCCCACAAAGTACTTGCCTAAACATGAGACAAGTACTTCAGTCCTTGTTTTCCAAGTAGTTCAGACATAGATCTATTACATCATGGAAAATCCCATGGACAACTGATCAACAGAGAAGCATTAATTCCATTTTTGCCACATCTAAATACTCTCTTTATTATCCAGGATAAGAAAGTGTCCAACAAGACAATGTAAATTCATCACTGACCTGGGACATACACTGCTGAACTCTTAGATCATATGACCAACATTGCTTCTCTGTTACCTACTGAGTATATTTGCAAGGTATTAGGAGTATGATGTGTCAGTACAAGGGAAGAAAGAAAAATGGTGGATAAACACGCAGCAATTAATATGCCCATCCAAAAGAGCACTTCATGGCAATGTTAAGGTGAAGACAGGATCTGCTAGGATTTTGAAATCTTCCTGTGTATGGGGAATCTTTGTCAAAAAAGAGAAAGCTCAAGAGCCAGGGAAGACCAAAAGAGCACTTCATGGCAATGTTAAGGTGAAGACAGGATCTGCTAGGATTTTGAAATCTTCCTGTGTATGGGGAATCTTTGTCAAAAAAGAGAAAGCTCAAGAGCCAGGGAAGACCCCATAGTAACCAAGAAGGATTGCCAAAGATGATCTGCCTGTCCCAGGCTGTAAAAGGAAGACAGGAATATATAGGCTCTCCTCCTGGAGCTATGCATCCCATCTCTTTCTCCAAGAATTCAACCAGAAATTATTTTATTCAACTGCCTAGCATCCAGGCTTACTGCTCTGTATAGCTTAGGGATAAAGGAAGACAAAGACAATGCTTGTGTAGCTTATAACACGTATTAATTAGAGCCAAAGCTAGAAATGCTAAGCCCTAACTTCATTTGCTTGTTTGTTTGCTATGTCTGTCTCCTGTTTTAGCCCAGTAAATGTTCAACCATTTTTACACGGAATGTGTCTTGAAAAGAAAAATTGAATGATTTCCCCATATTAAAATATTGTTTTCTGGTGAATTCACTGTGTTATTTCTTTAGACTCATGATGGAAGCAAAATCAGGTCTCTCCCATCGTTGACAAGAATACTAATTGGTATAGTACAGGATGGGGAAGGATGCTTCTTTATCAAAAGACAGGAAGAAAAAAAAATCACTTCCTTTACTTGCACTTTTTCATTTTCCACTGCAGCAAACATGCTCCATGTGTGCCTACACAACTGGAACATAAACACAAAATGGACACAAAAATTTCTACACTGATTCCCAACAGGGTTTAGGCTTCAACTCAAAGCTGACAAAATGTATATGCTTGCGGGTGTGCCCAGAAGCATACATTTACATGCCCTGGAGGAATCTTGACAGAAATCAAAACATGAGGAAATTTTTGGTGTCAAGGGTCTTAATACTGAATGCAGATGCATAGAATAATACACAGGGAAGCAAAGATGGTGGTTTTTACAAAGGCTATCTTCTGAAATGGAACTTCATGTTAAACTAATGACATTAACAGGACTTCTGAGAGTCCTGCTACTACCAATACTCAGAGATTATGTGTCTTTCAATCTCTAAATCATGTTTCCCCTACAAATCATGAGCCAACATCATAATCTTTCATTTGCTTTTAACAAGCTCCTCTGTCTTTGCTGGTCTTTTAAAGCATTTAAATCAAAGGGAATTATGATAAAGGCACAATAAATGATGGAACAATACTTTGTCTCCTTATAAGTATTTATGAAACATGAAGAACCCAAGACCAAAGAGAGTAAATTCAGAAAATAAATACTATGCTACAAATCCTTAAATGAATCTGAGTCAATACCTTACTGTTATAAACCATGTGTAAGGTTAACTGGTGTTATATGAAACCCATAATAGGAATTATTTTATTTTCTAAGATCTATCTGGAATCCTGTCTACCTCCTCATACTCTATTAAGTAATAAAGATACTATATTCATTGCACTCATAAAGCAAAATCAGAACAATTTATTTGAAATCCATAGAAAAGAACCCTTCTTCCCTTTTTACTTCAGATTTTTATTAAAATCTTCAGCTCATACAATTAATAATAAAAGACATAGATTTCTCAACTGGATTCTCCACAGATTTTAATTACAAACTGTTATTTTGAAAGACACTATCACCTTCAAAGTACATCTTTTTTAAAAACTATATGCAATCAATCTCACTGTTGTAAAAACTCAAGCATTTTATAAGTCATTACTTTCACCTTTGTTAATTCATTGCTTTTATCTCAACTTCAAAATAAAAAAGAATGAAATAATTGCTGTGTATAGAAAGATCCCATTATATCCTCAAGTACTCAATGTTGACAATAGTCAGCCTGAACAACAAATGAATTGTTAATTAAAGATAAATACACAAACACATAAACAAAAGCAATTGCAAGGTTTTTTTGTGGTGTTTGGTGTTTGTTTGTTTGGTTGGTTTTGGGTTTTGGTGTTGTTTATTTTTTTGGGTTTTTTTTTTTGTTTGTTTGGGTTTTTTTGGTTTGGTTTTTTTTTTTTGGTTTTTTTTTTTTTTTTTTTTTTTTTTTTGGTTTTTTTTTTTTGATACTGGAATTATTTTTATTCAATGTAATTTGATAATTCATGATACAGCCTCTGGATTTTTTGTGGTTGTTAGGATTTTTCACCTCAATGTACTGACCGGGAGATTTTTGTCTCTGCTTATATCTTTGAATTAGCTGTATGATGATTGAGTGCTGTTTATATAACAGCTACTAGTATAATAAAAATGCATAATCAGCTCTTTGATTGTACACATATGCATATGAATGCCACTTCTGTCACAGTGATTCCAAAATATATGGTTCCCTTTTACTTCTTTATTTTAGAATGCAGTTAATTCTGCTTTCCTGATATATAGTATCTTCCACCACCCTACACTAGGGTGCACAGACTCTAGACAGCTAGCCAGCTTACCTACCTCTAAATCAAACCTCAG
Organism: Vidua macroura; assembly: GCF_024509145.1. Taxonomy (NCBI): domain Eukaryota; kingdom Metazoa; phylum Chordata; class Aves; order Passeriformes; family Viduidae; genus Vidua; species Vidua macroura. The sequence continues at coordinate 39,102,858 of NC_071574.1, read as the reverse complement.
GAATCTTCTTGTGCTCCACCCCTTCTATTTTCTTGCCTCTGCCCCACCACACTTTTGCAAAAGAGGAGAGGACAAGAAATCCCAGCAATCCCTGCCCTGTGCTGGGAGTAGATTCAACTGCACACTGTGGAAGGTGGAGGCTCTTTGTGGAGCAGCAAGAATGGCCATGTACAGTCCACAGGGCCCTTTAGAAAGTAGCTCTGGTGTATGTGTGTTGAATACATCACAGACCTCTTGTAGAATCCACCCAAAACCTTTGCTGAGGTCTGGCTGTGCTTTGTCATCAATCATTTTAATGGTATCCCCAAGGAATAACTGGTAGTAACTAAAGCTTTCTGTTATTTTCCCTAAATGCCTGTCTGATCTTTGTCAATTTAGCACAGCCAGAATCACACTGAGTATTCTCTTAGCAGCCAATAGGTGCAATACAAATAATTGGTACCAGCACAGGAAAATGAAATGTCATAGAAAACATTTTGTATTCCAATAAAAGTGCATTGTTAAACTCAGAAGTAGTAACTGAAGCTTGGGACCAATCAGTCAATTCATTAAAACCAAGGGATATGCCAAAATTTTCTCATAAGGATCTAAAAAAAGCTAAAATTCTTTTGGTTTTTTTGATAATAAAATAATGACCTTTAGTTGCCTAAAGCAGTGGTGAAAAAAGATTAGGTGTGAATAAGACTGAAGTTTTCTGCTTAAACACAACAGATAAAGGGAATTGCAGTAAGACTAAAAAAACATCATCTTCTGCATAGAGTGGATGGAAGTTTAAAATAACAAAACATCTACGATTAATCTTTTTCTCTCCTACACATTCAGAAAAGTAGAAATCTGTGAGCAATTTTAACATATATATAAGATTATATAAAAATTGCACCTAGTTCAGATCCCCGAGTTCCTATAGAGTGAAAAAGTATTGTCCCATGACTTCAATCAATGGAACACCAACACCCAGTTGAAGTTCACAAACTTAATTGGGTCTAAAATGAAAATATATCTAAAACACAGATTTTCAGCTCATTAGCACTTCTCACCCTTTTATATTTTTTTCAGTTAGTACAGATATTAGCCTGCCATCTGAAACAATGTGACCAGATACATCTTCTCTCCTTTTTTGAGACAATACTAGTGTTAACCAAAACCTACACAATGTTACTGCAATAGTTGTTACACTAGCTCTCTGACAGGCTGTCATATTAAGATATCCTTCATGAAGAGAAAACCACCTATTCTTTAATAAATAATTGACAATTTCTTACAAATATAACTCCTACAGTATTTAATACAAAGGATTTGCAAAGGTTTTGTATCTTTTCTGTCAAAACGTTAGTGGAATGAAATTATCTCACATTTTCACAGAGAGTACAAGAAATGCTTCCCTTGTCAAAATTCCTTTGCTAATCATTATATACTGCATGCTATACTAGTGGATATGTGGATCTTGAATAATATTTTAGTGAGGATTACTGTGTTTAGATATTGAAAAGGAACATAGGAACTCACATTCACTGAGTTCCCAAACTGTTTGCTGTTCAGTCTTATTGTAAATATTGTGACTAAATTTGTAATTTAAGTGTATGCAGCCGCTGAATTTATATTACATATATTTATAGAAATTTAATATTGAGGTTATGAGAGCAAGATAGTTAAAAATTCTAATTTATGTATGAAAGCCTGAAGCAGTTGGATTTTATTTCTGTATTTCTGCTTTTTTTTATCACCTACATTAACATAAACACAGGATCCATTCAGAATTATAAACAAATTCAAAATGTACACTTTTTTTTTTATTTAAACGATATAACATTTTATTTAAACTATATAACATGATTAACATTGTTGATAATATGAATTAATTCATATTTCCAGGCTCATATTGTTAAATTATGATATTTCTTTATAAATGCATTGATAATTCCTTTGTAAATTTCTGATTAGTTTGTATTTCATCAGTGTAAATACATAGTGATATATATTATACACCCAGATTAAGTTATAATGGCCTTATTTTGTATTATATTAGAAATATATTATATTAGAAATTCCTATTATGTAAGAAAGTTACCTGCCTTATTTTCAGGGGAAGGGAAGTAATTAATTAAATATCCTTTTTAAATAAAGATGAATAACAAAAAACACCTCCTTTGGTGCTGTTGGTAAGCAAACTGTCAGAAGTCAGTGCAACTACAGTATTAGAAAAAAGGGCATTTTGAGTAAAAAAGTTGAAAAGAGTTATTACCAAGCCAGATAAAAGGGTTGTTTGGGTTTTTTTTTTTTTTTAACATTTAAATTTAGAAATACACCTGGCACTTTGCCTGGATGAACAAGCAAATACTTCATTTTTTCATATTTACTGAAATTTTCAGCATTTCAAGAAATTCTCTTTCTCTTCTTCATCTTTTACCTTAAGACAAATCCCCAGGTTTTAAAACCTGTTTTCCTGACCCCTTAGCTTACTGGGATATCAGTCGAATCGATAGAAGGATCAATTTGAATATAAAGCACTTTCTTCTCTTCCTTTTCTTTCAATCTAAATACCTATTTTGTTAATTATTGCAAGGATAGGTACCATTTGTCTCTATTACTGCTGCTTTTTTCTTTTTTTTTTACAAAACATCTTGCTTTTTTCCCCTTTTCACTTGTAAGCTTTGGAAAACACATCCCAGCAAACTATTCTGTTCTCCCACAATGTACCTTTGCCATGAAACACCCGAGATGTTCTTTGGCAGGGAGAGAAGCTGTGAGCTATGATCACTTAGCTCCCTGCCCTAAGTTATACTCTCTGAAGCTGGAAACCTGTCCTATCAGCCACACATAAACTCTGTGACACCCATTCATTATCTGTCTTGATCACCTTTTCATTGACTAATTGGTCCATTTGTATTTGTTATTTAATATTGTATTTTTTTGGCAGCTCAGACTTGGCTGGAATTCAGAGTGAAAACTGTGTAGAAAGTAAGTTCATATTCCAGTGATAATACAGGTTAAAGGTTGGAGTTATTTGCTTTTTAAACTTCTTTTCTTTTCTTTTCTTTTCTTTTCTTTTCTTTTCTTTTCTTTTCTTTTCTTTTCTTTTCTTTTCTTTTCTTTTCTTTTCTTTTCTTTTCTTTTCTTTTCTTTTCTTTTCTTTTCTTTTCTTTTCTTCCCTTCCCTTCCCTTCCCTTCCCTTCCCTTCCCTTCCCTTCCCTTCCCTTCCCTTCCCTTCCCTTCCCTTCCCTTCCCTTCCCTTCCCTTCCCTTCCCTTCCCTTCCCTTCCCTTCTCTTCTCTTCTCTTCTCTTCTCTTCTCTTCTCTTCTCTTCTCTTCTCTTCTCTTCTCTTCTCTTCTCTTCTCTTCTCTTCTCTTCTCTTCTCTTCTCTTCTCTTCTCTTCTCTTCTCTTCTCTTCTCTTCTCTTCTCTTCTCTTCTCTTCTCTCTCTTCTCTTCTCTTCTCTTCTCTTCTCTTCTCTTCTCTTCTCTTCTCTTCTCTTCTCTTCTCTTCTCTTCTCTTCTCTTCTCTTCTCTTCTCTTCTCTTCTCTTCTCTTCTCTTCTCTTCTCTTCTCTTCTCTTCTCTTCTCTTCTCTTCTCTTCTCTTTTTTTCCCCATTAAATGGACTACAACCAGCACAGGTGATTTACTACACTGCACCAGACACACATGGCATTTCCATCTCAGTAGGAGATGCATCCTCCCACATTCATGAAATGCCAAAGAAATACTCAGTATGCTGGACTAATGTGTTCCTTCTCAGGTCTCAGGGAGAAATGCAGAGCCAGATTCAGGCTCCTTACACAGAGAAATTGTTGACACTGCTTACTGAACTTTCCCCTCCATCTGATTTCATCTGGGGGAAGGCAGGCTGACAAAGAAGGCTGCCCAGAGCAGTGAGGGTCAGAGAGTGCAGAGAGAGGGTCCAGAGGAAATGACATACAATTTACCAGGGTTAAAAATTTTAGGAAAGGCTGCAGTAAATGCAGGTGAATGACAAACATCTTCCTTTGCATGAAGAATTATTAAAATTATTTGTGATGCACAAACCATATGCTGTAATTGGAGACAGAATCACCTGCACTGGGACATGTTTAGGCTCTGCTTTCCAAAGATTAAGCATGTGTGCCACCACCCAGCACTCCTACAGCTACAGAGAAGGGGCTGCCTTTGTGCAACTGGATTTTGGGGTTCTGTTTATTTTAATCATAGGAACAGAAATTGATAGCATACAGTATTAAGTACTGCTTCTTTTCCTTCTTTCTTTGCTCCTGTGTAATAACTTCGGCTTGCAGCGCAGCAGTGTATGGATCAGCATTAAATTAAAAGGTTCAGTCAGAATAGCTTCTAGAGTCAAATGTTATATCTATGAAAATAAAAAGCGGGCAGTGGAAGTGCTGACATAATTATAGCAAAGTAAGCAAACAATTCTATACTTAGAAGTATGTAAACTGACGCTTTTAGAACTCCTTCACTCCCTCCAGGAGACCAGGGTGGCAGGGGTTCATATTAAACACAGAAACTGGGACTTTGGAGGCTCAGCTATCATTATTTTTGTGCAGAAACCTGAGTTTCTCTTACTTAAATTTCATATTTACAGCACTGCAGGGTATGTAGTGACACTCAAACCCAAAACAAATACGTATTTTTTAATCCCAAGCTGAATGGAAAAACAGCATGTATAGAAAGTAATAAGGTGTATCTCAAGTCTAGTGTGAAAATGAACAAATCACAGGCAAGCATTTTTTTTAAAGCTTAGTTTCTGATGTGTTTGTGTTCTCTGATGAAAGCTGACAGGTAGAACAGTTTGCTTTTTAAGAGACTGATGGAGCCCCAGGAAGACAGGTGACAGAAGCAAATGAAAACAGCAGAAACATCAGATCTGCCTGCCCTGCTTTAAAGAAATTTTGTCATAGGGCATGATTTTTTTTTTTTTTTCACTTATGAGACAGTGATGGCAAAAAGGGGTCCCATGTTCTTTTTACAGTTCAAATTTTAGGTTTCTTTGGTTGCATTTCTTAATTAAGGAGGAAAAGATAATGGTATGTTTGTTGAGTGTGGTGGGATGGAGAGACATTCACTGAAGACACATATGAGCATGATTGTGAATCTAAACTCCTGGTACTAAGAAAGCAGAAAAGATTTTAATGTAAGCCTAACTAATAATAGGAAATGAAGAAGCTGCCTTTTGTTCTGACATGCTTATAAGATGCTTCAGTAATAACTGTTCTTTAGAAAGCCTTCACTTTCATCCCACAGAGACTTTGACACAAGGCAGAAAGATGCTATTCCTGAAAGCTCTGTGTGACTTACTTGAAAATAGAAAGAGGAAAGAACAAAGCTTTCTCTTTTAAACTCATAGAGGAATGTTAAGTAGCTTATTACAGATACACAGAACAGAGTAAGAAGACTTCCTGAAAAGGCCCCTTTGCCTGGCCCCAAAGGTTCAGACCCACAGCTTAAGAATTCTTACTTCCCTCCCTAAATCACAGAACACTGGTTTAACATATCGAGAGAATATTGGTTTAATTTTTAAAAAATTATAAGAATGGTGAAGTATTTTCCTGAGATGCCCCTAAGCCATCCTTAGGCTTTCCTTTGCAGCATAAAAGACATAAATATGGTTGTAAAAGGTTGAAGTTCTCAACTTTTTGTGCAATAACAAGAGTTCGAAAAGTGAAACTCAAAATGTATACAACCATTTGACATTACAATGGCTGATAGTTTTGATCATAAACAATGGATTTTATTTATGAGTATTAATTTGAGCTATACAAACACATCCTCAGAACAACAGATCATTTAGATAGGTACGTGTTAAAACAAATAAGAAAATTACAAAAAGATTTATTAATCAATCACCTGTATCAATAGCAATCCCTATTTTTGTAGGATTATATGTTCTGTCATCTCAGAGCTCTTAGAAGAATTACATAATACTTCAAAGCAGGGAGGGAGATTTTGGAGAGGAAAAGAATGATGAGGAAAGGAAAAAAAAACTCATTAAAGAGGGCATTCAAGAAGAAGTAAATCAGTCCACAAATAGAAATGTGAGACATAGAGTTAGGGAAAGAATTGTTTTAATCCAAATACCAGGTGATTTATACATAGTATTATTACTCTTGGCTTCAAGTGGTTTAGATATAAAACATTAGTCCTATGCGAAGGACATGAGTCCTCAGTGTCAGAGACTATTCAGACACAAATGCAGTAGCACCTATTATTAAATCTTGTTCAGTCATGTCTTACTACTATTTAAAGGACTTTAATGTGTTCTTCTCCACAATTACTTTGTAATTCTTTACTTTAAAATCCTTTTACATGTCTATTCACATCATGCCATGCAAAGTACTGTAAGTCCCACCAAAATTATGTATCATTGTGCACTAGTTGCCCACAAAGTTTTCATGGGTAAGGTGATGCACTTCACTTGTACTAGAGAAGTAGCATTATGTTTATTGATATAAACCAGTGATTTAACAAAATTTGATAGTAAATGTGACAATGGTATAACAAAAATCGATGGTAAGGTACACTTGATTACTGCATAAGGAGCAGCTTCAGGCAAAACTGCCAGGAAGACCCTCCTGTTAAGTCATGAGATTCAGATGGACCTCTTTGTGGTCTAAAAATTCTCAGAAGGGAGTCCAGTGCTGCTGGATTCAGACGTAGCCCCAGTCTTGGTCAATGGTTTATGTTTAAAGGTTTTAGGTTTTATGTTTAAAGGTTTAATGGTTTATGTTTATATCACTTAGCTACGATTTTAAAGTTAAGCATGCAATCAACCACTTACTGAGAATCTATTGTAGCAAAGAACCTCTCAGACTTAAGAAGCAACCTTGAGAGTCATCCCTGCTCAGGGGGAGATCCTGGTGTGCACCTGTTGCCGTGCTGGAGTGCTCAGTGGGCCCTTGGCTTTATACTATGTCTATGGAGTGAGATAATTAAATAAGATATATGTTTGCATACCAGCTGTGTTTTGGAATTGCATTTGGTGAATGCTCAGCTAGCCTTTAGATGTTGAAGAAGACTTATGGCCCTTAGCTGTCAAGCAATATTCAAGGCCCTTAACTATGGTGTTATCTGTAAGCCAGGTGTATTCACCACAACCATCACTGGTGGTTATTGCTTAAGCAGGTAAAGGGGAGTGGGGGGATCCCATGGCCACACCAGTATTACTGAATCCCACTCCAGGGTCCCCCACCCCCCATATATCTTGTGCAGTTTGTACTATCAAGCATTTATGTCCAAGAAAACACTGAATAAAATGGGAGGGTGGTCAATTGGATCAGTGAAATACTTGTTTGAAGAATAAATACATTAGGTTTCAAATTCTGTTTTAGGGAATAAAAGGGTTCAGCCTTGCTCCCTTATGTCATGTATATGTACAGTGCCAGTGCCTCCTGTGCAAAATGAATCTACAGAATCTACACCGCTGTGTCTAAACACATTCCAACACAAGCCAAGTCATCGTAGCTGCTGAATTACAAGCAGCTTGTGTTCAGAGACCCTATGGTTGGTATGCTAAACAGATTAATTATTCACATTGATTATATTGATCCACAAGGCCTCCCTGATCTCTCTCTCTGAAACAAAAAAACCAAACATATTCCTTTAGAAGAATATAATTTATACCATCACCTAAATTTTTTTAGTTCTTTTCAAAGAGCATTTTAAAAAGAAGGGTTTGACTTTTCTTTAATGTGAAAATATCTTTCCTTAAAACATTAATTAATCTGACAAAAGAACTTTGACTTTTTAGATCCAGGATGCATTGCATACTTGCTGTCTATGTCCTAACAGGTTTGCCACTGACAACTAGCCTCTTACCAAACTTCTATTCTAAAATCTCTCTACCACTCTCATACAAAACTTTTACAAACTTGTTACATGGCTTTTGAGCCCAGGATGTCTCAAAGGTTTGTATGGAGCATGCCAAGTTTTTCTTTAAGGCAGTTTTTAATCCATTTCTTTTACAATGGAAGTATAGCTGAGACCTCAACATTAAATTTATTTTCCTCTCCACTGTCATTTTACAATTGCCCGAGTTTCTATTTTCTGTTTGTAGTGCTTATTCTCTGAGCTCCAACGCCCTGAAGGCCATCTGTGGGTTCATAGACAGCTGGATAATAATTCCATTCAGCCAGCACAATTCAGATGGTCCTCGCCTCACCGTACATAAAGATGTGCCTCAGTGCACCGTTACCCTGTGAAGGATCAGAGCCCTGGTACCCTGTGAGTTCAGCAAATGGGAAACACACTCTTCAGCAGCAGCATGAAAGCATATTGGAAAGCCTGGCAGAGGCAAGGTTCAAATGTACATCCTCATGGTGGTTTGAAAACCTCAGGATACCTGTTCAATGGTACTCCCTGGTGTGTTTCATCTTTGTCCTTCTTTCGTAAGGAGTTCAGATATGTGCTAGCCCCAGCTCATTGTTGTGCATGGGAGAAGCCCTCAAAGGGTTAGCTAGATGTTTCACACAACAGCCAGAAGGTACAGACAGCATAAATGAGGAAGAAGATTAAAAAAAAAAAAAAAAAAAAAAAAAAAAATCACAAACGAACCCAACCAACCAACCAACCAAACAAAAAACCAAAAAAACAAAACAAAACAAAACAAAAAAAAAAAAAAAAAAAAAGGGAAAAAACTCCACTTTGTGCAGACGAAAGGCACTTAACCCTGGAAAGAGACTACTCTGATGGAAAAAATCTGGCATCTGGGAAAGTACCCTTAAAGCCATATTCTGACAGTCTAGAGAGGAAACAACAGGCTCAGAGAGAAAACTGTAGCAAAATCAAACAAAAAACTGAAACTGCATCTTGGTAAGCAGACAATCCCACTAAATTATTTCCATAAGGTAAACAGAGGGGAAACATCATATGCTGGAGAAATGAGAAACTCAAGGCAACCAGGAAGAACAAGTTCTATTTAGCTCAATCTACAGCTTTACTTAACTTTATATCAGCAAGCTGTGTATTCAGCCATCAATCTGAGACTCTCTCCATGGACAGGCAACATTCCTCCCCAAGTTACAAAATCTGACCCTTTTTCTGCTGCAGGCTAGTTCTAGAGGATTTGATCCTGATGTTACCCTCTAAACTAATGCTAGTAACAGTTCTCTGGTTTTAGCATATTCTCTCCTTTCCTCCAGTGATGCTACTCTATTGTTTTCTACCTCATGAAATCTGAAATTCCTTCTGAAAGGCATGCAGGTCAGCAGTCTCACTAGAAGCAACTCAGAAAAAGCCAATGCTTAAAACTTAAATAATGATACAATAATTAGAAGAAACATTTATCCTGTCTAGCAAACCATACTAGGAATTTTTAAAAAGGGCAACAAATACTCTTTTTTCCGGGAGGCCTTTTGGCCTCCCGGAAGAAAAAAATAAACAGCTGGGAAAGAAAACTAAAGACCAATAATCACAATTAGTCTTTAAAGAAACAATAGTAAACTAATGAATTTATACAACAAAGCAGGTCACAGCATTGAAATCTCTCAGGCATTTCTGGAAAGCAAGAAAATATCCACACAAAACACCTCTTATTTCCATTGTACAATGAGGACTACCCATGGAGATGATAAGGACACCCCATAATGACTTGTTCAAGGACAAAAAATCCTCTGTGCTTTAATGCCATAATTCAAAAAAAGAAACCTCATTCTCGCAGATTCTGTGGAGTCATGGTCTAACAGCATTAATGTACCCACACTTGTGTAGTCACATAGGCAGTAACATCTTTGAGGCTAAGGCCAAAGGCTACGACCACTCTCCAAAACTCCAGTTTCTTTCACCAGAAAATTCAAAGCCAGCATACTGACAGCTATGTCAGTCTACATTTGGAATTGGATCCTCTCCTTCATTTGAATGTTGTACAACTAAAAGGTATGAGCACACATCACAGATCTGTTTCCAATAGAAGACATCCTGGTCAGGCTAGAATTAAACATGTAACATTGAAATGTACACTGTATATACCATGCACACAGTAAGTAGCACCATGAAACACTTGTCTTTATTTTCACTCTCAATCTACTATATCCAGTCCTTTTCCTAATATCCTATTTTGCCTTCAGAAATCATAATATCCTCCCCAATATCTCCCTTTGGGTTTTCTGAACATCCTGCTTACCACTTGTCCAGATTCAGACACCAACCAGTCCATATTGCTGACAATGATCAGAAGCAATGTTTGTTCAGAAAACATGAAATATTTTGCAATTTAGCAGGCAGTGAGGCACACAGTACATGAAAGTTTTGTCTCAGACTTCTCAACAGACCAGTACCCAAAGAAACAAAAGTGAGAAGTTAACTACAAAAGGGACAGAGCACCCCATGCAGGTAGGCTCCTTGCAAGTACAAATACAGCTTGGTGGATTCTGCGATACAGACATAACATGAAAACAGTACTAAGAATGACAGAGGGTGGAGAAAAACACAAGTCCTCAACAATTTTTTATGCATGATAATATACTCAATTACAGGGTTTTCCTTTACCTGACAGAACTGCTGTTTTTATGTTTCTAAAGCTCAAAAAACCTCCCATTTCTCTCTGGATACAGTGCAATGATAAGCAGATATTTTAGCTGCCATTTCTACAAAACTAGTGTTTAGAGAGCATCAGAAAAGTCATGTTTTCCAGTAAGTGTCTGATGTCTTCTGGATTTCTTTGTCTCTGTTCTTTCTGCTTTCATTTTGATTTTTCATGTGTGACGCGTGGCTTTATAAAAGTCCGTGTTGATGTTAGGAATGGACTCTATCAGCACATATAGTCATTCATCAGAAGTCATCAGCAGCAGAAAGAGTCATCTAGCCATGATGATCAGCATGAGTGGATAAAAAAGTGTCTATATCCAGAGAAATATTAGCTAAGCCATCATTGTTTTGTACAGACTAAAGGCTGCAGCAGGCAGTTTTCTTTTACTTTTGAGTTCCCTCCATTTGCTTTTTCTACTCTGAATCACTCTTTAGCCTTCTCTCTTATCAAACATAGAATCACAGAATATTTTGAGTTAGAAGGGACCCACAAGCATCATCAAGTCCAGCTCCTACCCTGCTCAGCACCATCCCCAAGAATCATACCATGTTCCTGACAGCATTGTCGCAGAAGGAGAGAAATGGTCAGTGTTATCTCCTTTGTCAGATGATCCCCACTCAACCTGAACATTATCCTTGGAGCATCTTTCTGATATAGCTCACATTGCATTTTTCCCCTCTCAGTGTATAATAACTGAGAACACAATATGATGACAAAATACAATGAAAATTCTAAAAGTAGGATTATTCTTTGACATCAGTCACTGCTTACTGGGGGAAATTATTGCTGTTTCTTGGACCTAACCTATTATGAAATTAAGGTTTACTTTGAACACTTAATCTGAAAAATGAATGCAGCAGACAGACCTAGCAGATGCTAGCTACAGATTCTGTACTCTGCTTTCAAGCACACAGGTGATTGTAGATCACCATTAAGATAAATCAGAGAAAGACTGGGCTGTTCAAGAGGAAAATGCTTATTTTTTATTTGGAGCAAGTCTAGTTCTGCAACTGAACCTTCTGGAACTGCACACTGGTACCTCTTCTGCCTCTCAGCTCTGCTATTTGCAATTTTTGTGTTTGAACACTCATATGACTTGTTTTGATACCCCTTTCCATGCAAAATAGACCCTGCTTCTAGCTAGCAGGAATGAAGTCTAAAGTGAAAGTGAATTATACACTTTTGGATACAGCATCAAACACCTAGGCACGCAGTCTGCAAAATGTCACTGTAGCAACTGTGTGAAAGACCGCAATGTGACTGCAATGTATAGGGGTCAGCAAGGCGATTGACTGGCTGCTATTAGAGGTCTCAATTAGACAACTAAAATGCCATGAAACAATCATGGAATTCATGTCTCAAAATGTCACTAAGTGCAGGAAATTTTTGCTAAGTAGCTTTACTTTCAGTTGGGTTTCTAGAGATCTTTTCTTGGTATATATTCTTTGTTCTCTGCTACTTAACATCATTATCAGTCTCCTGGAAGGCAGGGACCTGAATATGATGATATTCTGGAGGCAAAAAAAAATTTATTTGAACTTTTAGTTCATTTCAACAAGGCCCAATTGTAAAGTGACACATGGTAACAGCAAAAATCCTCCATGCTACTATAGTCTGTTCTGTCAGAAAGTGACTCTAAAAGATTAAAGAGCTACAGCGACTAATAGGCTGCATGTGAGCTTTTAATATGATGCTCCATCCAATAGAATAGCACAACCCTTTAGATGTAAAAGTAGGTGAATACCAAATAAGAGCACACCTACCTAACACAAGTATGATTGCTGTCATGTCTAGTCTTATATCCTCAGATCAAGAAAAATGTTGAAAAGGAGTTACCAAAGGAGCAGAGAATCAGTGGAGGATGAAAAATATCTACAGACCAAAAGTCTCCAAGTGCTAAGTGTATTTATCTCAAAAGAAGCAAAGAGGTGAGTTGATCACAACCTGTATGTGGATACACAGAGAACAGAACACCTCCCTCGAGCAGATGTAGGTTAACACACTTCAATGGCTAGAAACTGAAACCAGACAATTTCAACCTAGAAAGCAGATAACATCTGAAAGTAATTAATGATTAGGTTTCTAAGAATTGTGGAAAGGCTTTTATTCAACATGGGTCGCCGTTTTTTTCAAAAGGTGTCCTCTAGTTCAAATGCAGACGTTTAGGTTTAAACAGGAATGAATACTGCCAGGTCCTACAGTTTCATTATGAAAGAGGTTAGATTAGATAATCACAGTGGGTTTTGGAAGCCTTTAAACATATTAGACCTACCATGAGGAGCTTAAGATTATTTATGACAGGATAGCATAGACAGCATGGAATAGGATGAACAATGCAGAAAGTTTTCTTTAGGAAAGAGAAATTACTTTAGTTATCTACAGAAATAGTTTGTGGCAGAATTAGATATAGGGCAGATAACCCCCATCATTAAGGGCACATGTCTATGAAATATCCCTGGAAGGGGATTATTCTTATTAAAATAGTTATCTACTGGACTCCCACAATGAGGCTCAACATCTTAATGTGCAGCCAGTGCATCACCATGGTCTCTGCTGCTGAAAGATGCTAGTGCACTCAGTAATGGCAATAGGTAACCAACAATGATACAGAAGTTGCCCTCACACAACCTAGTATTGGAATCTGCACGGATGGCTCTAACCCAGCAGTGTTCTCTGCGTCTTAATATATGTCACCTTTCAGCAAAATAGAAGGCATTAATCATTTGAGGATATCTATGAAATTTATGACATTTAGAGTACAAAAACTGAATCCTGGAATATAGAGTCAGGTCTATAGCATTTGCAACCCACTCTTCTCAAGTTAAACTTGTATGGAACTAAAATAAGGACAACTGTCTTGCCCATGTCCCAGTACTCTGCATCAGTCTCTTTTGGATGCCAGCTCAGGACAACACAGTGTAAGCAGTACCAAACTAAACAGTATCAAAAGCATAAATCCACGTGAAGACATCAATTAAGAAATGCAAGGAATGGTAGAGATTAATTCCTACAGAACCCTAAAAGCTGAGTCCCCACAGTACTAAATACAAGCTTCTTAAAATCTTCCATTCTGATGCAGAATTTTTTATCAAAAGCTTTCCTATGAAGCAATGAAACCTCTGCTCTTTTTCCTCCTCAGCTCTTATTTCTCCCTTCCTAAGAATACTGGCAATTTCCATATATATATTTAAATTATTCAAAATAAGTTGTTTTCCTCTGAAAACTGGAAATTAAGCATTTTGTGGTGTGACTTGAAATATTTTCATTTTTTATTAAATAAATGTAAAATAATATGCACATAATATATCTTATGGGAGCTGCAGTCTCTGAGTCCATTCCCTCTTATTATCCAGACTATCAAAGGCTGTAAGCAAGCAAAGATGAAGGGAGGAAAAAAAATAATTGGCCAGTACTCTCCCTTTCATTTAACATCATCTACCTCAGAATACATTTAATACAGTCTCAAGATGGAGAATTTCTATATATGTATCATTTTTACATATTTGGCCTTTCACAGAAAGTAGACAGAGACTCTGACAATTTTGCTTGACTTCTAGGTCTATGGTTACCTTTTGGTGGCCATTTCAACAACTGTTAAGAAGAAGAACCTTTCTCACAAGTGTTATAAATAATGTAAACAAGAACTCATTCCTATTTCTCACCTTGTCAGTATTTGGATTAGAAGCATTTTCCATTACTATTAGCAGCTACTGTTTACAGAGAGATTTTCCTTCATTCAGCACAAGTTAAACAAGATCTAATTTTTTTTGTCTACATAGTCTGTGGTCAATCTTCTTCAAAGGCACTTTGCTAAACTAGAGACAAAGCTATAAACCCTTTCTTGCATGCTCACATCCTCTAGATAGGTATCTAGCCTTCAGTTGAGCACCACAGGCATGTAATTTCAGCTTGTAATAGAGATCTGAACAACTGCATAAGTTTCAATCTTTTTTCATTTCCTTTTTGCATACTCATCTTCCTGAATGAATAATCTACGGTCAAGTAGATAGGAAAGAAAGAAAATACATGAAGGAAAATCTAAAACTGAAATTTAGGAGATTGACAAGATGCTTAGGCTTCACAAACTAAAAACATATGCTAAATTCTTTGCATCTTCAGTAAGACACACACACACACGGACTCCATAATAACATGAATCTTTTCCTTTGTAGCTGAGCCACTTACATGAGTTTTATTCCCCAGCTCATTCTGATTCCCACTATGACATTAACTGTGCAATCTGTAAATCCTTTTCAGAACCGGATTTTAGAAACCTGCTATTGTTTCTCCTGCAAGAGGATCTTTACCTAGATCACTTTTTGCATTCTGTTCTCAATGCAATCCAATGAACAAATTTTGGCACAACTGAGGGAAAAGTGTAGGAAAAGGATAAAAATACTAGAGGTAAAGTAAGGTTCTATTTGAGCTGCAATTGTTACTGGGGGTAAAAAAAATCTAAAATGATACCTGGAACAACCATTTAGTCCTGAAAGCCTTTTCCTGCTCGTCTGTTCTAACCTTTTTTTTTTTTCCTTTCTCTTCTGAGACAAGCAGGAAAAGTAATATTTTATTCCCTTTGACCAGCTCAAAAATCTCAAAGAATGAGAGAGCAGGGACTTTGAGATCATAGCATAAAATTTGCAGTGAAAATATTTAGTACTACCATATTTAGGAAAACTGCAGGTTATGACCATTTTTATTTAAGGACAGACCAGATTTGGAGGCATTGATAATGCAGAAAATGAGTTGTGCCTCCTGAGAATTATCTTTCTTTCTTAGAGGAAGAGGATTCTTGACACTTTCCATCTGCCCCTTCTTACACTCATTTAGTAGCTGTCAGAGATGGGGTAAAATCAGTGGCTACTCCTCCCAAGCTTTTTACATGTGAGTATGTGATGAGAGCAGGATGGGAACTTTGCCCACAGGATTGCTTCTTGAATTGTTTCTTCTCTGAGTGTTCACAGGGCAGCCAGAGAGAACCTAGATTTTATATTCCATGCCTCAATTGCAATTAGTTCTAAGACATGACACAGGCATTCCCACAGACTCTTCTACCATTGAAAAAAAAAAAAAGAATTTTATGAGCTGTGGTACAAAATTCTACTGTATACTCTAGATTTAAATATTCCTAAAAATTTGCTAAACATTCCTAAAAAATGTACAGACTAAAACCACTTTGTCAGTAAGCAGGAGTATAATGTTAATTAAAATGCATTTGGAGGTCTTTATATGCAAATTAAATTACAAGATTTTTGCAGAATCACAATTTTTCATTCCATCTGACAGTAACCAGGATGATGCAAACATTATGCCTTGAATGTTTAAGACTAAATTTTAAATTCTGCTGAGAGCTAAAACTGCAAAGTTTGTAGTTTGACCAAATGACTCAGTAGAACTTACTACAGTGTCCTTTCTGGAATTCCTACAGCAACCATGCTTGGTTTAGTTATGTAATAAGCAGATAGAAATCATGTTTCAAAATGTTTCTTAAATCAGGAAGGAGGTGCTGCATACCTTTGCAATAAATTTTGTATTTCTGTTGAAAGGAATGCTAACTGTCAAAAAGAGATTTTTTGCACCTGTTTCATTTTTTACAAAAATTGAACCTCATGCTGTTACATGAAGATAACAAAAAATATGCCACCTTTTCCTTTTCCTTAATGCATCTTGCAATGTCTTTCCAAAAGGATCGATAGACTTGATAGACATGTAGTGGAATACAAGTACTTTGAATACTGCATTTCTGGCTCAGACTTCACCCAGGTCAAACAGGAAAGAGTGAACAACTCATGTTGCTATCAGACAGGTGCCATTGTGTCTCCAGTAAGTACGGAGCACTCAGCTCACTTCCCAAAGGCCAAATATCGCTGGCTCAGAAACACCGCTGCCACATCTGATACTAATTGGAATATTCTGCGTCTCTCTCATGACAGGGAGCGAAGGAAGTGATGAGTCAAGGAGAAAGAACAAACCTGTCATTATTTGAGATGAAGGTGTAAGCATGGCACCTTGGTGATACAAGCAATGTCACTGCCCAGGTGTATGGTTCTGTAGATAAAAGGTCTTCAGAGTTGTCACTATAGGACCATCCAGAGACACACCTACTCATTAAAACTCATTAAACAAAAATATCTTTTTCAGCAAGACCACAGATTTTTTTCAAAGGAACTAATTAAGGAGAAAATAATGCTTTTACATTTTACAAGAAAGTGATATGTCATGACTTTTACATTCTTATTCAAGCAGTTTTGCAATGCAGAAGTTAGACATACTTCTTATTCAAAGTATTCACTGGTAGGCTGGTAGTTTGTTAATCTTTTTTTATTCCCTATCTCTTCTTAAAAGGCAAAAGAAAATGCTTGCATTGTAACTTTCTATGCTTTTTTTTTTTAAGCTGGCAGTTATGCATCGCTTTTAGAATGCTTTCATTAAAAATCACTGCACACATACATTTTCAGAAAAAGAAAAATACAATTTGATTCATGCATTTCTGCAACACCTAGAATAATTTTGTGGATTCATTTGCCTTTTCTTCCATAACTCAACATGAGAATATCTCAGCATTGTCAAATTGTGGAACCGTGTAGCCTTTCATTAGATCTATTGAGTCCATACACACTGCAAATCCTTGGTTATAAATTTGAAATATCTTCTGAAATAAAGAAGCTCACTTCCTTCTATAACTAGAGTGCATTTGATTAAAAAATACATTAATTTCATTAATTCAAAGGTTTCTGTAAGTTAATATGTTGTAGAGCATTGTATTACAGTAAAGATATTTCAAAATAAGATATTATCTCAATTATCACTAATACGCAGTCAATGATCCTGGGATTGTGTTGGTAAGTGGTATGCTAAATCATTTTCCACTGATTGCTTCAGGATAACTGGCCACCTGGTCATTTTGACTCTTGCAGCAAATATATTTGCTCCTCATTGTTTTGTTCTGAATAAAAATTTACAAAGTCATCCAGTTTGAAAAAATAAATGCTTTGTATTGTACATCTAATGAAACATAAACAAAGTCAAATGACATTTCCAATGAAGTAAAGGTGGCTTTTTATATGATTGCACAAGGATGGAAATAAAATCTATAGACATAAGATAGAGAAAAAAGATGATATTTGAAGAAAGTTCATGAACATATTTAGAAAAACAAATTTAACTTCGTTTCATAGAAAAGCTGAATACCAGTAAAACCAAGTGTTCCATTATAATTTTATACCTACTTTAATGTGTTGAGTCTTCTAGCATTTTGCAACTCAGAACTAGGTTAATTACTTTAAGCTCCTCAATGCTACTGAGTATCTCTGTTATGTTTTCACATAATTAACATAAACTTGATATATGTTAGTCATTAAAAAAAAAATTAAAAACCCGACAAAACCAACAAAAACCCCATCATAACAGACAATCTTAGGCAGCACTGATTTGCAGCACTGAGGCAGCACAATTGCTGATTTGCAGTTTGCTCCTAAGGATAGATAGACAAGCTTATTCTTACATCCCCCTGAAGGACCAAATTTAGGATGATTCAATAAATCCACCATTTAGAATCTGTAAAAGGAAACCATTAGCAATTAATGTTAATGTCTAAATTCAGTTAGATGTACTGTACTGTTTCATAAGTGATATGCAAAAAAAACTTTACTCCTTAGGGAAAAGAGACTAGTATTATTCAAATAATTTATTTCAATCCTTCAATCCTTCACATTCCTGCTGATACAGGTTTAAAAACTTGGCTGCTATTTTGACATCAAACTGAAACACCATGTTCTTCAGCCTTGTCTACAAGATGACAGATTCATGCTCTAGACTCAGATTGTTACAAAAATGATTTCCTTGAATTTCTATATTTGTACTCATTCAAGGACCTTAGAAGATTTGTTTTCCAGCCTTCCTTCTGCTTGATCTAAAATCTAACTTTCATCCTTTTATAAGAGCTCAGCTTAACATATCTGGGAATATGTTATTTGGACTTGGGACACTGTGACAGTTTCAAACTTATATTCTTATGTACATCAGTGTGGTCATTTTGATTCAGGTCTAAACATATTTGTAAGTTTCAATATGGTCTTTCTGTCTGGGCAAGTTAACAGATTGAAGTGCTTGATCATTTCCACTGAAAGCACCCTGATAGCCTATTTCATACAATCCAGAGTCCTAGAGGAAATTAGATAAATGAAGCAGACCATTCAAGAGAGGAAACAGCACATCAGGTTTCCATTATAAGAGCTGAAGTACTACCCTAGAATGAATATAAATAAGTCCCTTGATTTCAGCTAAATCTGTACACACACTTAGATATGTTACTAATAAATAATTATACTCTTAAAATTCCTAATATAATTAATATCTTCTAAAACCTTTCCCCTACACTCAGAGACACATACATGTGTGTAACATTTCACTGCTGTGAGGCACTTGAATGGGATGCCCAGGGAAGATGTGCATTTATGTTCCAGTTACTAATTTTTAGGTGTTCATTCCATGAGGAGAAAGTGTGATATGCATCCAACAACAAAGTGTGACTGAACAATAGATAAAATGAACACTGAATATTTTTAAAACAATTGAAGAATGGAAATGAATAACATGTGCTTCTTGGCAAGAATTAATAATGCTTAATCAAATTTCAGAACACATGACTAGACACCAAATGCTACACTAAACAAAAATCTCCCTCAAGTAATGTTTTATCATTTTTTTGTACATTTTCTTTGATTTGTTCTTCTATTCATTGTCTTATAAGGGTCTCATACAAACTGCTGTCAACTGAAATGTCTTCAGTGACTTTAGACAGGCTCTAGATCAATTTCTGAGATTACATAAGTGCTGCTTAAATCCAGTCATTTACACTAATGCTGCTGGAAACGCAGCAGAGGCCTTAGTGATCCCAACAAAAATAATTATAGTCTTGGTAAAATTCTTATCTGAAAGGGGAACAGGAAGACCAGGACATGCTAATTCACTGAGAAGGAAAAAACCCAGGAAAATAAGGGAAATATGCAGAAAATTCTGGACAAAAGTTGGAGCGGAATATTTTTCATGATTACACAATGTGGTAAACAATAAGAAAAAAAAATTCAGAGGAAAAAGAAAAATATATCCTATGAGATATATCGCTATAAAATACACTTGAAACCATGAATTTACAAATATGTAGGCAAAGAAAAATTATAACATAGAAACTATTTAAAAATAAGCAAGATAGAAGTAAACTCTTATATTTCATTCATACAAAGATTTCTCCCTCTTGGAAACTTTTAAAAAAATTTTGCCAGCAAACAGATTATCTTATTGTTCTCTGAAACAGCTTTTCCTTGTAGCTCACAGATAGTAAGTGGAATACAATTGTTCCTTTATATCTGCTTTCAGACATGTTCTGGGAACATGGATGAAGAAGGCTTTTGCTTAAAAATCTTGAGTATCATCTTAAACTATTGCAAATCTAGCTCTGCAACCAGACTTTTGCCTAGTTGTCTTTTCTAAATTATCAGCATCAAGTAGTCCATGCATCCTAACTTTAATTTAGTATTATATGTATGGAAAAAGAGGGTGAGTAGTTATTATAACCTCCCAGTGAAGAGGAAAAAGGTGTATTCATATGAGTGCTGTAAAAGTACCTTCTGTACTTTCTCCACAGCTGTATTATGAGACGTATTATTTACAGTCTTGATTTTTTGTTTGGTTTTTTTGTGTGTTTTTGTTTTTGTTTTTGTTTTTGTTCCTCAGGCCAACATGAACTTGTGCTGGCTTCACACCAATCAAGCAGAAGCTTAGAGATGGGGATAGGGGTGTGTTTATGTGTATAAGTTTAGGTATCTTCTGACCTTAGATAATGAAATGGCAATTCCAAGTAAAAATTTCAGATACAAAAGCCATGTCCTACAATGGCATGTGTTTAGGCACAGAGCAGTTAATTCATTTCTGGTCTGGGAAAAAAAAAGAAAACCAAAAAAACCCGCAAAGCTCTTGAGCTTTGGGATACCATCAGCACTAGAGTAATTCCATGAGGGTTTCATGTATCTTGCATTAACTCAGACACTAGGAACACCTTAGTTAATTTTCTACATAACAATTAATGAGATTAAAATTTTAGCAATAGCATTTGCATACTATAGGCTTTTTGACTGCTGACTATTTAGTTTAGTACTGATACTTCTGTTTCAATACAAGCTAACTTGTCTCAAAAATAACCATAACAATAGCTCAAAGATCGCCATCCTGAGAGAAAACATTTTGTATGATGATGAGCAAGAAGTATACAAACTCTGAAATTACTAGTCAGGTTAAAGTAGAATTAAAGTACAACCAAGTATACCCAGAAGGACAAAATGCTACCTCAAACATCCTGGTAGGAAAATAATTAGTCCTTTAAAGTTATCCAAATTAATCAAGAATAATAGGAGAGAGAATATATCAGATTCTCCTTCCTCTTTCCTTCTTTAATTGCCTTCATTTTATATGCAGATACAAATTAGCCTTAGATCACACTTGTAAAATATTAAAACTCTAGTGAGATTGCTGTTGGGCTAACTTGTATTCAGAAATAGATTGTACATTCTTTTTAAATATAAAAAGCAAAAATTGCTTATTTTATTTGAGGATTTTAAAAAATATGTTTGCATTTATTTCTTAGCATTTGGAGCAAATTTGCACACCTCTCTGTGAATCTGAAGGTAAAGGTATATTAAACAGAAAAGTCAAAGACCTGATTTGGTCATCCAGACCATCTCCTTCCAGTATGAGATAAAAGATTGTTGTTATTTAGTATTTCTGTTGTCATGATAAACAAGAACACTGTCACAGACTGATTGTACGAATAGTGCTGTGATATCACTTGCCTGGTGGAATCACACCCTTTGGGTTTTAAAACATAGGAAATACTGAGGACATGCTAACAATAGACACATATAATTGGATACGTTAGCAGTCGTGGTGAACGCAGTAATCACGAGTGATTGCCAGCATAACTATTCTTCTATTTGCCTGTGCTTAGCACTTCTAAATACATTCAGCCTTGAAAATCCCATCTATAGAGCATGCATTGCTATACATAAATCCCCATGAGGTTGAATTAACAGTGTTCCTGTAATTCACACTTCCAGAAGTGTTTTTTTTTTCATCAGGGTAAGCCACAGTGTTAATGCCCTGTATTTGTACGTGTATTACAATGCAGAAAACACCTTGGTTTGTACAATTTCATTTTGGCTATGATTCAACAAAGCACTTAAATATGAGCTTAAATTTAGAGTATGAGGAATCTTGCTGATTATAATGAGACTACGTGTGTTTAAGGTTAAGTATGTTCTTAAGTGTTTTGCTGTATTAGGACCTCAGATACTATTATCACTGATTTATTGGGGAATGTGCAGGTGGGAATGAAAGAGACAAAATGCATAGTTTGCATATTTTGAGCTGTAGCGTGTGACTATATATTAACATTGCCTGAGATGAAATATATACGTGAAACACAGGGAAAAGGTGAGAATGTTTTTGTTCTGCATCTCACAAGTTGCAATAAATGTGCAACTGGGAAGACTGATTTTACACACAGTATCTTCCTGTTTCATTACAAAGCCACAGAAATTTCATTTTTTAAAAAGAATTATTACTTCTGTTTGATTTATCAATAATGCTCTTGCTGTAATTATGGCAGAAATAATGAATGGTTCTCCTGTCTGCCATGAATTATGCTACCTTGCACACAGCTAGCCTGGTGGGCTTTAATGATGCCTCAGACAAATTAAACACATTAAAGTTTGTTATGCACAGCCACTTCCAGTGTAAAAGAGCTAAAGATCAATTTCTGAGACAAACTTTTATGCAAAATATCTCTCAAAAAAAAGATAAAAGAAAGGTGCTTCTAATTTCTCGCATTATCAGAGGAGCTATTGACACAGGTTTGGAGAAGAACAGGTGCTTGATATTTCATTGCTTTACATCCCACCAGTGAAAGCTGCCCACCCTCTCCCACACTGCATCATGTCTTGTGGTTCAGGATGGTTCAAATCAAGTGATGATTGATGGTGATATTACTCAGTGAGCAGGAAATGCAGCAGGATCCAGCCCTTCAGAACACCATCAGATGCATTCTTTGAATGAAAGGAATATGCCACAATTTTTGCCAGACAACAGGTGACCTTCAAAAGTCCTTACTGTTCATTTCAGAGCCATTTTCTTTCTAAAAATGTAATGATGGAGAAATATTTTGGCTACACTGATGGTGTTAGAATGAAGGATTTCCCAGTCTCACTTTGCATTTTGCCTGGCCAGTTGGAATAGTTACGCCTGTCACCTCATCACTAAATCTAGTAATGAAAATGGACCTTTTAATGAGCTACATACAATGCATAATTGCTGTAAAACTCTAACATCCTCCATGCAAATAATTCTTTGGAGATCATTAATTAGATTTTGAGGAATATTAATTTCTCCAAACCAAAAAAAAATATATATATTCCTACAGGGAAATGGGCTTGAATCAGTTTTAACTATGATGAAATTACAGTCTGTGACAATTAATCAAGTGGAGCACAAGAGAGCCTGGTTTAAAATGAAAAGTATACTGTTAATACCACTTCCCATGGTTACAACTAATTAGTATGCATAAATAGCATTTTAAGAAGGCTATAAGCTATCTGTGCTTCTAAATATTTCCTGTTTGCACTTTGATGTGAAAATAGCACAGATACTGATAGTTCAGAGCTACTCCTGTGGCAACATGATTCTAGAAACATATTTCTAAAACACACAAATTTTAATCAGTTCCCCAAGAGTGCATCTATTTGTATCACAGGGCAGCTACAAAACAGCCTGAGTGCAGGCTATTAAAAAAAAAAAAAAAAAAAAAAAAAAAAAAAAAAAAAAAAGAAGAAAAAAAAAGAGAGAGAGAGAGAGAGAATAAGGTCAAGTGATTCTACTCTACTCTAACAAAACTGTGATCAAGACACTTGAGTACAAACAGAGGTGCCCCAGGGCATCATAGAAACTTATTGTAAAATATTGAAATAATGTTACAAAGATAATTTTATTAAAATTAACAATGTTGCCTTTTCCATTATTCTCACATTAAATGAAGCACTGAGAGAGAGAACAGTTGATCTAGTTTGCAAGATTATAAACAGCCATAGATTGTTTTCTGAATACTTAAAGGATACTGTGCAATAGAAACAAAACAAACAAAAAACCTCAGCAAAATCCACAAACAATTGTGATGCATTGCCATTAAGTGAAACCTTTTTTTTTTTCTGGAAATCTGAGGCAAATAATTTGCTTGTATGCAAAAACAGAGCAAAACACTGTCCCTGGATGCACTCACATAAATCCAGACTATCTTTTGTGAATTCTTTTAGAGTTGCTCCACCTTACAGCTAGTGCAACTGAGATGAGAATTTGAGAACTGATAACAGACTGATATGTCAATTCCTGTTGATCCCAAGCATTGAATTCTGCAGCTGAAGAACCCCAGCCTTGCTTCTGTACTATGCTGGTGGGATATCAGGGTTCTCCCATCTTTCTTTATCCTGTTTCACTGTAGAAGTATACAACACCCTCCAGAAATCTGAAATATTCTCAGAGAACTAAAACTATCATTTTTATGTGCAAAGCGGTGTGGCAGTGGCAGTAGCAGCAACAGTGGTAGTGGCAATGTCTATGAGAGGTGACATCCCCAGCTCCAGGACTGGTGGCAATATTGACAGTTTCCAGGAGCCAGAATTGAACAATGGTGTTTCCTTGCTCTCACGCACAGTGCAGACAGCGCTCTGACGCTATATGTAATTTATTCATCATATGTGCTCTGCCACGATCAGCAGGGGCAGGACAGTGATGAGCAGCCACAAGAAGCAAGATGTGCTTCCGGCTCTTCCAGGCCAGATACAGCACAGGCTCCTCACAGCTTATCCTGAACATTCTTCAGGCTGAAAGTCCAGCCCTTGGAAAGCAAGGCTCTGGTCATCATCCCTGACGTATTTCTTGTTCCTTGTGCATAATGTATACTTTCCATAAAACTATATTGCCCTTGACTTTCTTGCAATAGCAACTGAGAATAATAATGACAAATAGTTTATTGGTGTTTTCTCAGAGGGCAGCCTGAGACACCTGATTACTCAACATTACTTTTTATGCTATGGGATTTAAGATCTAAGCAACTATCTATGATACTGATAGAATGCCGTGGCCTTGGGCAATCATGACTTTTTCTACTAAGAATATTTATTCTTATGTTAAACTTTAAATATTCATAAAGACTCCGAAAGACAGGATAGAGCTTTCTGAATAGTTCACAATAAATAAGTAAATAAACAAATGGGGTTTGCACATTGTTTGCTGCTAACTCTAATCCCTTCCCTTCTAAACAAATGTTTTTAGTGCTCTAAGCAAGTATAATACACTATAAATGGGAGCAGGCACTGCTATAATATTAGGTGTAATATTTTTATATCATGTATCAGACTTCTCATGGAAATGAAAAAAGCTTTTCCCTTTTCCCTTCTAATGATTTTCTCTTCTTGTACATTAAACAAATTATTAAAAAACACGCTAATGACCGAAACGATATTAATATATCTGTGGGTCTCAGAATTTTCTTAACTACAAAGAAAAAACCATACCAAATCATTTGTAGTTGTTTGTATTTCAGTGTAATTTAAGAGCTTCACAAATATATTTAAATCACCACAACTGTATTAAATTATACCTTTTGGTAATACAGATTATATGTTTGACTGTATTGGACATAAACTGCATTTTATATCATATTATCTGGTATTAAAGAGAAAGTAAGATGTGCACAAAACTATTCAGCAGAATTCAAGTTCAGGAATTACACTTTTCCTTCAACGTCAGACAGTCAATGCAAAATCTCTCACTGCAACAAAATCCTTAAACTGTATTTAATGTGTTCAAAGTAGAATTTCTTCCAAATCCATACTCAGGTGGATTTTGTCCAAATAGGATGATATTGGGCAGAAGTTCTTTTTAATATCTGGAAGAATACATTAATATGTATTAATGTGCAACAAACAGAAAGAGTATGAGAAGCTAGAAGAAGCTGTATATGATCTGTTTTAGAAGGAAGCATCAGGACTAAGTTTCAGGTGTATACAAGACAAATTGTGTACAGAGAGCAACATGTGAACTAAGGGATTGAAATCTCATTGTGCTCAGTGGAGGACATGGCATCTGTGGCCCAGAGAAACGTGCAGTTACTCTCAGCAGCTGAGACACAGCCAGCTGGTACTCTTACAGATATCCATGGGCACCCTTTCCATGTCAGATGGAGCTGCAGAGGGTCTCCCTCTATCAGATCTTGCACCTGATAGAGGTGTCACAGCCTGCAGGCACTGCAGATGGCTCCAGGTATCAATGCTTAGGCAGCTCAGTGAACCCCCACTTTAGGGTGCACTTTGTGACATTTGTTCGAGAAATTATTGATTCTCTTTTTCAAATCTCTCCATAGAACTATTTTCTCCAGTGGACCTTCAGCATTGCTTATCATGAGTTGAGACCTTGACTCAATACTTGCTCTTTTCATGGACAAAAGTTCCATTTTGTTTTCAAAGGTAATAGCCCTTATGGTACACCTTCATTCAATCACCTAGACTTGTAAGATCAATAAATAAGCTTAGGAGAACTAGCTTCAGAAACTATCATTCAAAGCTAACTTAAAAATTACTAACCAGTTTGTGATGTCTAATCTATTAGATCAGCACTGTCAGCACCCAATAATTAAGCAAAACACATGATATGCATTTTTTAAAAGTCTGTAAAAGTCCTTATAAAGGAAAAGTTACTACAATTCTGAACAATAACAACTGGAATGTGGGATTCCTGTAGGAATAATGTGAGTGCAGAATCCTGACATCTCTGAGAAGTGTTCATTTTTCAAAAGATGCTGTCAATATGTCATTAATATTAAGAGAAATAAGGTTAGTAAAGTTCAATATATATTGAAGAGTTTCCTTGACATTTAACACATCATATTAAAAGCTTCTTCAAGAGGAAAGAAATATCAACTTGTCACCTAGAGATTGAAATTGAACTGCTCTGAGACAAACTGCTGTTTCTTTCCCATGATGAGATTCACAGGATGGGCAAAATGTCAAGATAAAAATAAACTATCTGGGAAAAGACATCAAAAGAAATATAGCCATTGTTACAGTTACTGCCAAAATAATCTAGAAAATCCAATTGTTCCCTAGTAATAATATGTGACAGCAGTCCCCACACATTCAGATCTGGTCTTGAAACACAGTGGAAAGTATTAGTAAAGATATAGTCTTCTGCTTCATATAATCCATTAAATACCCTGGGAAGAAAATAGCTCCATTTCTTAAGATAAATCATATTTTCAAATCACAAAGCATAAAAATTCATTTTCTGTTTCTCAAAGAAAACATTATGAGTAAAGAAGATACCCCATAAATTACTACACAGTGATGCCAATTGCCAAATCATGGGTAATATTAGTGGGACAATTTTACATTGAAAGACTGCTAAGTAATTTGTTTGAGTATATTCATGGGTAAAAGCTATATGAAGATATTTCAATATATTGCTAAATGAACAATATCAAATACAAATGCGTAAGTCATAAAACTAAGTAAATATTTTGATATATTATTTTTCAAAACAGGTTTTTGTGTCTGGAACTACTACAGATAATTGCTTTACTACTGCTCAGTCTTTTGCTTCCCATGGACATGACTCTTCAACAAAAATAACAACACTCTTAGTTCTTCTTTGCAGTAACCAACAAAATGTGTGTATGTGTTTAAAATTTATAAGTGAAAACTGTGATTGACAACATGTATTAAGGACAAATGTACTCTAAAACTGCCCCAAATCCAACAAGTTTTATGATAAGTATCCAAATCCAACAAGTTTTATGATAAGTATCTCACCTTATTTAGTATATAAAGCATCTTCTATTGTTTACTTAGAACTTCAAAAATATATACAAATAACCTATTCTTCAGCTTCAATTCCTTACCTATGTATTAGTGGCATCACATATTTTAGTGGCATTTTTTTCTTTTCATCTAAAAACTGAGTACAGATTTCTTTAACAAAGATATATATTCCAGAATTTGAAAATTTCAATTTAAAATCCAAGCAAATACTTCACAACTCCCCATCTGCCAAATGTCCATTTTAATGGACATTAATCCCCTTCTTTAAAATGTCCATTACCAAAAAAGAAGCTCAAAAACTTGTATTCTTCCTTCACCACACTTGCAAAGATGTTATCTGATAACCTCTCCCCTAGAGATATTGACAGAGAAGCCAGTAAGTATTTCAAAGGACCAACCCTTTGTCCAAAAAAAAGCAATCTACAGAAATTTGTTAAGCCGGTATCACAAATACAGTGTGACTACACATTATAGATCTTTTATCATCTGATAGAAATGAACCCTATCTGCTTGTTCAGAATTTTTTTTTTTGTGAACACATGTAACAGTTTACTTGAGGAATAATTTTTGATGAGGAACAGTTCTTTTTAAATTGGCACCTTCCGAATAATCACATTAATCCAAGAGCCACAAAGTGCTGAAGGAAACAAACTGAAGGAAAAGGGACTAAACTACTTTGAAAGATTCAATGTGCTTTTCATCGTACTATTTTTTTGTTAAAATTTACCTTGGGAAGTCTAGATACAACAGTTTTAAGACTGAATGTTCCTTCAATATTTATCATGTCAGCTTTCAATAGTTTACGTATTTCAAAGCCATGGAAAATTTCTTTTGCCTACACACAGAAGGAAAATACACACATAAAAATCCAAATTATGTTGAAAGCATACCATAAGACTATTGAAGAAAGCTTTAAATATTAAGAAATGCCCATCTTTAATTTTCCTGTCCACCCTTCATTCTTTGTGCATCCTCTTTGCACATAAGCTTTTTGACAAAATCAAATTATGTGACCACTTTTTCACAGGACCTCTGCTTTGCTCAGTGCACAGAATGTTCATATAATGAGTAACTACTCAATATTCTGTTATCTCCTCATTTTTCAAAGTGTGACCCAAGGCTTATTTACTGCACACTATTCAAACCCTTCTCTCAAGACAGAATTGTTAATTTCCTCATGAGTTTCTCTAGTGCTCATCACCACAGTATGTAAACAATTAAAAAAATTAATTAACCACTGTTCACAACATTCCTACAAGATGATAGAGAACTGAAGAACAAAGAAATTAAGGTCAAGAAGGTCTACTAATTTAGCAACCATAGACAATAGTCTCCTTTAGTGCATATTTTTTACTCTTGTACAGGAACACAGCCCATTTGTTAAAAACATACATATACTATACAATTAAAGCCCACAGTATAGGGCATTTGCAGATGACAAAAGTATTATTAGAAAAGTAAGAAAATTCTGAGATTCTCTGACTATGAAATTATTTTCCTCCTTGATTCTAATAAAATCCCTATAAGGAAGCTTTTTTGAAATGATGTAAAATTTCTGTTAAAAAAGTCTTGTTCTATCACATGGTAGGAAACTGAGAGCAACAAGGATTTATATCAAGATGAGAAAGCTTTGTACTACTTGAAAGAGTGGCTGACAGCACTAATAATTCATTAGCTCCTGTGTGGACCAGCAGGACTGATCAGGACATTAGGTGAAATTCACAGGTCCTTGCTGGTATCAGGGCAATGGCATAAAGTGGGAGTCTTAAGTCCCACTACAGATTGTGCAGGGCAATATTGTGAAAGATGATCAATTTTTCTGTATCCTTCTTCTCCCAAAAGTGTGATCCAAATCTCTTCTCCATCTTTTCTTATGCTGAATCCATTTTGTCTTACAGGAATGTCATATTATAGACATGGTAGATAACACCATAAAGCTTTCAAAATGTTTGGGGAAAGCCATTTAAATCAGCCATAACTAACAGTACATTAGTTTTTCCAACAAATCCAAAGCCAGATAGCCAAAAGTTCTTTCATTTCTTTTTGTCTCATGGCTGAGAACTTCATTGCATTTGTCCCTTTGTTATGTTGGGGGTTTCATACTGATAAGTCTTGTGAAACATCTTCCACAAAGACAGAAGGTTTCTGAAAAGATCTCTTAAGAGTCAAGGAATTATTCTGTATTAATATCTGACCTTTCCTCTGCAATTCAACCTGTTGCTTGGTCTCCTAATTAAAGCTTATTTTTCTAAGGTAATTTAAGTTTTCCAACCCATCCTGTCCCACAAGGTTAAAATCACCTACTTGTCTGAAAACTAACTTATTTCCTTTTATCATGCTTGGATTATAAAGGCAAGTTGGAATAAAAGTGAAATAAAACAATATATCCTTTCCTTGTTCAATAGAACAAGGTAACAGTGAGGCACAGACTCCTGCATCATGAGGGATGGTCTCAGCTGAGCAGTTTCACTGTTGATACCTTCCACATTTATACACAGGAGCAGATGGCTTCTCACCTACTGCTGTCTCTTGAGAGTTTTAACTGTAGTAATGTAAATGAAGTGTTCAGTAAAAAAAAAAAAAAAAAAAAAAAAAAAAAAAAAAAAAAGCACCGTTTAGAGATCCTTTGAAATTGTTGTCTTGAGTGACCTCTAGTGCTTAGGATCTGAGGTTATTTCCACATTACATTTTCTTCTAGGATAAAACCTATATACAAATACATGTTGTAATCAGTCATAGTTGTGTTCAAGGATACATATGAACATTATTTTCCTCTCTTATCCTGTTCTTTCAATAGCCATTCTTTGGGAAATGAAAGCTATTGTCATGCGCTTGTCCAAACCTGCCATAGTGTTAAGCACATCAGAGATGAATGCAATGATTGCTATCTGCTATATTCAGAATACAGGGAAAACAAGGTGAATTAGAGAAGGGTCTGTGTTCTAGAAATTAGTCTGCTCATTACAGAATGAAATTAATTCTTTATTTCTACCTTTACTAAACCAGATACTTCATGACTGTGATCTGTGAAAGAACCACAGTAAAAGTAATGTATGCCAAGTCAATTACCAGCACACTCTGAGTAACAGAAACTTGAAGCAGAAAGCTAGACAACTTACATTTGAGATAAAGAAGAATGTTCCAAACCAAAGGAATATTAGGAAATCGTTTAAAAGTACAGAAGAAAACAGAAAAAAATGCAAGGCCCACTGGTAGAGAGGAACGGAATGGAAACAAGATGCAAAGCCAAGTGAGCAGGGACCAAATTTCTTAAATTCTTGTCAAAAAAAGCCAAAAGACACAAAAATTAAAAGACATTAGAACAGCAAAAATAGGAATTAAAAAAAGTAGCATGACAACAGTGGGCTAAGTTTCAACAGCAGTGATTAGAATGAAGCACTAGGTAGGGGCTTGAGGAAGGATGAGATGATATAAAATGCAATTTTCCAAAGAGTTCACAGCAAGGAAGACAATTGAAGAAGTTTGGAAAATTTTTATCTGAATCAGCAAATTAAAAAAAAAGATTGAATCCTCAGCACTGCTTTGTATGGAAGGAATTCAGAAATAAGCCAGACATGAAGAATGAGTAGCAAAGAAAAATTTGTTGGAAATTACTAAAGTTGTAAGGTGAAGGATACTGGGAAACCTGAAAAAACTAAGAACACTCAAGCACTGATAGTGGTCAAACCTTCCCAGAAAGTCAAGTAAGACTAAAAACTCAAACAATGAAAAAAGCTTTCCCTCAAGTGTGGGATCTTAATAACAAAGGAATGCATTGGGAAAAGCAATGGAAAAAGGTGGTTAGTAGCTCATTGGTTTAATATATTGATTGACCGGATGGTGCAGAAAAGCAAAGGGAAAAAGGAATTGAAAGCTACATTTCTGTAACTCCACACTCTGGACATAGCAAAGTAGGCCTAATTCTCACTTAATTGCAAAGAAATTCACTCCAATATATTGCCTTGAAAATGTCATGCATTTTAATTAATGTCATTATAAATACAGTGTTTCCCATGTTTGGATTTCATTTTCATATAATTTGCATTCTTCACAATCCTGCTTCTCACATAATTGATGTGCCTTTATTTTTATCTACAGCACTTATATAGGAAAATTCAAAGAGGTCTTCTAAATAAGGAAATAGACAAGAGCCAACCCAGCTAATCAATAGCCTAAATATTTCTTAGATGAAAACAATGAACAAGAGCCTCAGAACTACTTAAATATGTTTTAACACGCATAGCACAATGAGCACTTAAGAATGCTTTAAACAAGCAACTAAGAGTTTCTCAGAGCAGGGAGCCCTTGAACAGCATAAAGGTAGAGAAACCAGTTTATATTTCCTACTTTAAACCCTTGCATGTGGAAAATGAAGAGGGAAGAACAAATCCAGGAATGCAAGGGAGGAGGTTGACTGTAGTGCTATTCTTGCTGCAGTACCTTATCTGGCAAAGCCCCAGCCAGCTGAACTGAGATCACTGTAAATCACAGCCCTGACATCTCACAACTGAGTAAGGAGGTAGTGAATAGAAAACAATGTTTTTCTTTCTACCATCTACATCTTTTCCCATCAGTCAGAGATGATTCAGGTGTATACCTTTCACAAACATTCCAAAAACAGTCTAAACATAGGAATGAAAATTTGCTCTATTACCTGGGTGGGAAAAAAAAGCACACTTTAAGATTAAAAACTAAATTACATGACTTTATACAATAATAGTTATTAAACTGTAGTTTTAAAAAATGCACTAAACATATTATATTTACATTTCTGAGCTATTATTTGTATCTTCAGGAAATGCCACAACAGTTGTTTCTCTTAGTTTCAGACAGATTAGAGTTAATTAAGGTCAGTTAGACCAATGAGATTTAGTCACCTTTTTCCAAGTAATTGCTAATTCCCAGTGTTAGAAAACAGACAAAACAAAACAGTAAATCTGAGCAAAAATATGTCCAATAAGAACATAAAGAATCTCTATCCATAAATATATTTGTACCACAGACATTAACAATTGATTAACACATAACACATATCATATATGTACCCCTATATAAAACATATGTAACCCCTATATAAAAACAGATGTAGAACTCTTCATGTTATGATTGAAATTTGCATGTAAAGTATGGAAGAGAATTTATTTACAGCATTTCTTCCTCTGCTTATTGCAATGAACCCTTAAGAACAAAATGAATATTCAAATAAATCTAAATCATTTACAGTAGTTTTTTAATGATGTCTTTAATCTAGTCATTTGCAGAATAATTGCGAGAAATAATTCTGGATTTCTGATAAACCAAAGCTTGTTCATTTCTACATATGCATTAAAATGGGAAGTTCAAACTCTGAGAATAAGAAAAGTGCTAAGTGACAAGTGCTGTTGAATTTGATCATTTCTATCTATCTCATCTGGGTGGTAATTAATACTTTATCAAAGACTAAAGAGCCATTTTAGTAATTTGTTGATGATGAATGTTCTACTATTTGAGTTTTTACATCTGATGCATGTTCTACTATTTGAGTTTTTATATCATGTCCTGGTTCTGTATTAAGGAAGAACAGAAAGAATGAAATTGTTTCCTTATAAATGCAAATAGTCAAGGAGAGTACCTCTGGTGCCAAAATGGTTTTTCTGATCTACCTTGAGGAATGATACCAGGGTTTTTAGAAGAAAGCTGTCATAGTACTTAATTCTGCCCTGGTGTTGATGTGGTCACCTCTTCCAAATAATTTCCAAGAGTCAGTAAGCTGGCTCAGCTCTGAAACATGAAGCTGAGTAGAATCCCTGTCTACTGGGACACACAGCAAGTCTGCACAGACCTAGGGATTTCACAGGGCATCACAGCTGTCAATATTCACTTGCCCTTAAACAGGGCAGGTGAACCCAGCCACATCTTCAGCAGTACACAAGATGATTTTCAGTTGCACCTGAGTGTTGCCCAAAGTGTCAGCTGGTGTGCATATGTTGCCTGGCACAAAACAGAAGCTGCTTCCTTTTCCAGTGCTGGTATCCCAAAAAATTCAGTCAGGAGCATCTCACTCAGTACTAAACTCACTAGCTGCAGATGAGCAGTTGTCACTTGCTCAGTGCACGTTTGCAGTGTTATTGGCACCATGTGGACAATTCATAACCTTGAAAAACACCACCTTACATGAATTCAAGTATGGGGACTAGTTTATAGAGAAGCATCAAAATATCGATCTGCTGTTGACAGGGGTTTCAGAATGCTGATCTATAACAGGGAAAGAGCAGCAGCAGTGAGATCTTTTAACTAGCACAGAGTCAAATCAATATATTTCAAAGAGCAGTGCTGTGCCATGCTGATAATGCCATCCTGTGTAGAACCACATTTTCAAAAGACCATACCTCTTATTCTTGAAAATTCTCCATTGTTCTGGAGTACCCTAGATTCTGTATTCATATTCTCTTCTGTACAGCCTAATCACACTTCTGCAAATGCATTTATGATTCACAGTACCTCTGTTTCTCCATCTGTCAAACATGGATAAAAATAATTCTTAAAAAATATTCTTAAATATTTTTAACACAGAGCAACACAGAGTTGCTGTGAGGCTTAATTTATTAATGCATGTACTCTTAGATTCAGAATTGAAAGGAAACATACACACAAATTATTATTGTTGTTATTACTATTCCATTTCAAAAATATTTTGAAATGATAAAAGAACCAGCAAAAGATGGTATTTCAAAATCATTAGTTGTTATATCCTTTTGAATATTACCCTGTTGAAGTTATCAATCAAATCCATTTTCTCATACAGTATATATATATTTTATCATCATTTACATAACATGTAAAATCATTACAACTGATGTTTGGTTCAAAAGAACCAGAGTTTTCTGTAGTCATGAGTAAATCTTTTTTTAATGACATAAAAAACTTTAGACAGTGAAAGCAGGCAACATAATCATGATTTCTCTTGAGAATTCTTGATAATAATACTACTGTCTATTATACAGTGCACGTGTATGACAGTTTGGGGTCTATTAGAATTTCTGAAACAACTCTTTTTGCATGAACTCTTATAAGTTGGCTGAACACTGCACCAGAAATTATAAACTATGGTTCTGCAAGCAGCTAAGTCGAAATAGTAAAATTTAAAAGCCTGAAGCAAATCACAAAAGCTATATTTAGGACCGTAATTCAGGGGCCTTATTTCACAGATACTTAGCAATGCTAGTTGCCCTACATGCCATAAGCAATCTCATCATGGCAGAAGTGCCACCACTAAATGCCTTACATATTTGTATGCTGCCATTCTCATCCTCTGGCACCCTGAATCCTGTGTAGCCACAGGTGTGCAGAACAGCACTGCAATCAGTTTCCACAGCTGACTAGGACTTGCTATTTATATCTTAGTAACAGGATATCAGCTTCATAGCATCCTACACACAATTAATGTAAGAGGCAGGCTGTTATATGCATTATATTACAATTATATTTCTATATTACCTTTTTTTCCCAGAGGAAGTATATCTACAAATGAACAGGCCACAAAATTAGACTATAGAGGTTTAAAACTGAATATGTGTAGTAAATTCATCAATCTGGATGGTGAAAGTTTTATAAGTGCACACAGTAATTCTCAGGAAAATTTTCAGAGGAGCTTCACTTCTGCCAGGTTTGCACTGCGCACAGGCTATATTGTAAATCTTAACATCACTATTAACAGACTTGATTGATTAGGAAAATTGAGTGGCAGAGTTTAAGTGGGTTCAGGAAGCACACTATAGATCTGTATAAATTTTCATAATATTTTGTTTTCTCTTTTCCCAGATGGTAATAGAAATTCTTTCAAGCAGAGTAGCCACAGATGTTGTCCTTAAATACTTGGCATTTTTTGCTTAGAGTAAGATTAAGTTACCTCAAGATTTGCAGTACTGGCTTTTACTTTGTACATTTGCAATAAAAATGTTTTAAATACTGCTAACAAATACAGTTAGTTTACTGAAAATCCTTAGGGCATAGGCATATGTTGTGAATGTAGCTGGAGCAGTTTGAGAAATTACCACCCCCAGCTGTTTACTGCCACCCCACAGCTGGAAATTACACCCCACACACAGCTGGAGCACCCTAATTGTCCATATGGGCAGTTGTAGTTAGTTTCCATGAAAATCAGACAGCTATACCTCAGTCACCTTCAGAGGAACAGAAGAAATCCAGGCAGTGGTATAGATAAATGTGGAGATGGTAAAATAATAGAACAGAAAAAAGAAAAACTATCAAATTTTTGTTGGAAATCAAAAAGAGCTTGGTTCTCCTTCCTTTGTTCGGGAACTCTATTTTAGCCAAAACCTTTGTCCTTGTTTGAGTTTTGCTGTTGGTATAGAATCATATAATCATTTAGGCTGGAAAAGATGTCTAAGACAACTGAGCCCAAACACTAATCTAGTACTGCCAAATCCACCACTAAACCATGTCCCTCAGTGCTACAATTACATGTCTCTAAACTACCTTCAGGGATGGTGACTCATATCTATGTTTTTATCCAAAAATTGTTATAACCATCCCAAAGCCCTAAAAATCCTCATCAAGGATAAATCTGGCCTGCAGAACTGTTGTAAGGGAACACAGGGGGCACTATACCTACAGCCTGGGCCTCCTTCCCTCACAGAATCTTGTGAATTTTTTTTCAAGCACTTACTGTCTGGGAGAGTTCACAGACCTCAGCCAGGAACAGAAAAGTATAAAGCAAAGAGAGAATTAGCCCTGTGGAAAAGGGCTTACCAGAACTTTTACACTGGAAAGAGAGCTGCTCCTACCAGCTCACATGAAATCTGTAGCACCTAGGGAAGAAGGACAAGTTCTAAAAAAATCCAGTGGAATAAAAACTTTCCTCCCGTTTACTTTCCACTGCCAGGAATCATTCTTGGATCAAATGTCCTAAGAAATAGTTCTCACAAAAATTTAGATGTATGTGCAAGACAGGCACTACCATCCAATGACTGAAGGTTACAGAGTTCATATAGGTTATAAAAAACATATATTGAAATAGAATCATGGAATGGTTTGGGTTCAAAGAGATGTTAAAAGTTCATTTAGCCCAACCCTTCTGCAACGAACAGGGAGATCACTGATATGGTTGAGAATGAGGATCCACATTTTCCTTTTTCGGAGAGAAGATATCCTGTAAAGAAATCACTCAACTTCCTTTCTGAAGCCATTTCACTACATTTAAAATACAGAAAAGAATATATGAGCCTGCAGAGTGAGAAGGATTTGAGACACTTGTGGGTACTATGTTCTCCTGGGAAATCTGGATTTCAGTCAGTGTTCCCATGAATATTTACACAAAGAGAAAAAGCTCCTAGAGGTGAGATTAAAAGAGACTCCACTGAGAATGCCCTGTTTGGGAGCAAGCAGCAGAAAGGCACTTAGGCACTGCTCATTGCTGTCAAGAGTCTGCAGTACACTGGCTTCAGAGAGGACCCCAACCGAAAAAGTTCCCATGCTCTCCTCTTCCCTCCCTCACTCTCTAACACATTCAGGTATGGGGCAATGTTACTTCGAGACCACACAGCTATAAAACAGTCAATTAAATTATATACAGCACAAGAACAACAACAACACTTCACTTGTAGTTGCATAATTTTTAGATGCTTATTGTGGCGTTAAGTTACAGTATGCCAACACAGTTTATGGAGAGATGAGCATTCCAATTTATCTGCCGTAGATATCTGCTTGGGATGGAATGAACCCCCCTCTGGAAGAGCGAGCACGGATGTCTACATTGGTTATGAAAGGAGACAAAACTACTTAAACTACACTCCATATGTGTATTACTGAAGTTACACAACTTCACCTCCTAGGAATTCACTAATGGCCACAGTAGATGGGTTTCACATGTGCCAAGCTTGTTTTCAGGATAGTCCCTCTTCCTTCAGGTGCCTTTATCCTTTGTGTATACAGCCCCAGTCTTGCTTGTTAACAGCTTCTAATAAAAAATACGGTAAAAATCAGTGTTTTGTAATATTGTACACCACTGGAGTACTGATTCTACCTCCTTTCTGAGCGGTAACAGCTATTGTAACCCACAACATTACTGTGAACATACAGTAACACTTGTTTTTCCCCATGTAAATCACATGGAATATAATTATCCACACATGACTTCAACTATTCTTGTACTGTTCAGTCACTTAAAACAGGGGGAGCCCTCTGCAGCTCACTGTCACTGCCTTTCTTTTTTACTGCCTTACACTTTTTACTGCCTTGTGGTCTTGACAGTAAGTTTTATCAACTCCCGTCTCCTTTCTTTATTGTTGTTGGGCACGTGAAATAGCAAAGGTGTTAGTAAAGGCTTCTGTGGGTCTCCACTGATAACTTTCTACCACTGTAGAACAGCTCATTTAGTCCCACCCTCTTGTTTCTCTGTCTTTCAGGTGGCAATTCACAAAGGGACTGTTCCTTCTTGCCATAGAGACAGCTTTGATTCCATACAATCATTCTGCACAAGGCCTTTGTTAAATACATTTTGAAAATCCAAGCATAGCATATATACTTGGATAGAGCAAGCTGAATCACCCTCAGCTACAGCACATCTGTGAAATTTCTTCTATGTTTTATAAACTCCAGATTTTCAGGGTGCTTGTGTGTGTTGTGGAGAGTATATTTATGGTTAATTCATATATAATGCAGATTTATTCATTCACTAATACAACTTGACACTATTTTCTTTTTTAATTAAAAATATCCCATAATATTTCTTATCTTTTAATAAAATAGAGATTATGCAAGTAATCTTGTCTCTCCCAAAGTCAAAATGGGCCTCATAAAAGTTGGCATTTAGGTGTAGATTATACATTATGCTGGAGATAACAGATGAGGTTATCAGGTGTTATACAATTACAAAAGAAATGTATCAATAAAAACTAAACAACACAAATTAAACTTATTTTTGTCAATAACACCCAGCCATGATGAGTCCCTGTCTGCCCACCTGTTTATATTAATCTTTTAGGCAGCATGAAATTAACAGCCTGTGTTCCACTTGTAAAATAATTTTATTGATAGGCTGTGCTTTAAAAGCTTTAAATTTCTCTTCTGCTTCTATTTTTTAAAGACCTCTTCCAAAGGAGTCATATTTTAGCAAATAATTCTCTAATTTTACAGTACAACCTTATGCAAACTAGAGACCAACGTGCGCCTATTGTGCCATCTTCAGGTTATTTTTGGAATAAAGTTATCCTGCATTTCACTGTCTTTCTGAAATAAAGGAGACAGTTTTTATATATTTTTCCTTTATGACTGAAATCAATAATAATGATTTCAATTAGGGAAGGCTAGAAACAGAAAAAAAAAGTTGGTTTTACCAAAACATAAAACAGCTTCTTTTTCTTCATCGTGAGAAAAATGGTGTCAGATCACTACTCTGAACTGACTTTTGTTCTCTTTCCTAACATGATGAGGAGATTCTGCTGCTGTATTTCCCTGTTTCAGTAGAATCTATTTGTGGAAATTCACAGTACTGTTGTTCATATCTGAAGCAGATTATTTGCTTCATGGGACTTACACTGCAACTTTTGCATTTTGTTTTTTATTCACTGTTTTTACAGCACTGAGCACCGTGGAAAATGACATCACACCACACTCTTTTGGGTGAATGACTTCAATTTTATCCTGAACTTCTGATTCTTCAGTGGAATATTGTATGGAACAGAGCTGAAGCTTGCTTTCTGCTGGTTTTGACTTGTGTTCACTCTTTAATGCCTGCATCAACAGTCTTGACAGAAGAAAATGTGATTTTTTGCAAAATGTCTTTTTAAAGGCACCTTGACCAGAGCAGGGAGTTTTTCTTTCTCACATTGGAGCAAGGACTATGAATAACCTTTACCTTAAAATG
Organism: Vidua macroura; assembly: GCF_024509145.1. Lineage (NCBI taxonomy): Eukaryota > Metazoa > Chordata > Aves > Passeriformes > Viduidae > Vidua > Vidua macroura. The sequence continues at coordinate 39,063,567 of NC_071574.1, read as the reverse complement.
CAGCACAGCTCTGGTGATTCTGAAGACACAGGATTGCCTGTTGTTCTTGTTCAAATTAGTGTGAATTAAGTTAACAGGCTCCATGTGACTGGGAGCTATGAATACAGCAGGATCTGGTGTAACTGTAGATTAGAGTGAGCCTTATCTGAACAGAAAGGAAATGCACAGAATCCAAATTAATTTTACTCTAACAAATTGATATTGTGAACAAAGTACCACAAACTATCTGCATTTAACTGCACTGACATTGCACTTGCCTGGCTCTCCCACGTGCCAACATGAAACACATGTCCTTTCTTGTCAGACAAGTTCTAATCCTCCTGAGGAGGGCACACATTCTGTAAACTTCAACCCTGCTAATTGAGAAAAAAACCCGTGAATTTCTTCATAAAGACTAACAAAGCAAGAAACTTGATAGTGGAGTGATAACATGATAGTGTCATGTGATAACATAACAAAATTATGGCATGACATGAATTTCACCTTATGCAGCACAAGGAGATAAATAGAAAAAAAAAAGAAAAAAAAACCCAAAACCAGAATTACAGAATGCATTGTGAATTTCCTCGATAAGTGGTTTGTCTGCAAAGACCTGAATGATTGTCTGAACTCACATCTGTCTCTTTAGGCTACTGATTACCTCGCACTGGTTGGTTGCACTGGGAACAGGCATCCAGCTGAGTCATGTTTTGTCATCCTTTTACGACCAAATGACTGATAGTGCTTTAAAGTTTATAAGACGAAAAACATCACAACACAAAAATTCAGGTCTTCTGAATTGAATTTTACTAAGACAATTGGTATTGCATTTCAAGCGGGATACAATTGCCCTCTCATGGCCAGCCTCTCATCCACAGCACCCCCTTCTCAGCAGGGCTGCCCTAAGTCTCTTCACCCCCCAGCCTGTTCTGATACCAGGTGTTGTCCCAACCCAGGTGCAGCACCTTGCACTTGGTCTTGTTAAACCTCATGAGATTCCCATGGGCCCACTTCCGGAGCATATCCAGTTCCCTCTGGATGGCACTGTGTCCTTCAGGAATGTCAACAGCACCACTCAGCTTGGTGTCATCTGCAAATTTGCTGAGAGTGAACTCAATCCCTTTGTCTATGTCATTAATTAAGATATTGACTACTACTGGTCCCAGCACAGACCCATGAGGGACAACATTTGTCACTGACGTCCATTGATATTTGAGCCATTGATCACTACCCTCTAGATGCAACCATCCAACCAATCCCATATCCACCTAACAGTCCAGCCATGGGACCCATCTCTCTGAAATTTAGAGGGAATGTCAAAGGCTTTACAAAAATCCAAACCAATGACAGCTGTAGCCGTTCCTTTGTCCAGTGATGGAGTCACCCCATCATAGAAGACCACTTGGTTGGTCAGGCAGGACTTGCCCTTGGTGAAGCTATGATGGCTGTTTCAAATAGCCTCCCTGTTTCCATGTGCCTTAGCAGAGCTTCTAGGAGGATCTGTTCAGTGATTTCTCCAGGCACAGAGGTGAGTCTGACAGGTCACTGGTTCCCAGGGTCCTTCTTTCTTCCCTTTTTAAAGAGAGGTAGAATTTTTCTCTTTTTCCAGTCACCTGGCACTTCACCTGCCTGCCATGACTTTTCACATGTCATGAAGATTGCCTTAGCAACTACATCAGCCAATTCCCTCAGGACACTGGGATGAATCTCATTGTGTCCTATAGACTTAAGTATGTTCAGATTCCTCAGGTGGCCACAAACCTGATCTTTACTTACAATGGGAAGCACTTTGCTCCTCCATTCCCCATTCTGCTGTCCATCCATGCAAAAGGTGTGGGAAGAGAGGTTGCCATTAAAGACTGAGGCAAAAAATTTGTTGAGTACCTCAAGCCTTCTCCTTATCCATCGTTACCAGTTTACCAAAATTATTTATCAGGAGGGGTACACCTTGTTTGATGTTCCTTTTTGGTATACTTACCTGTAGAAGCCCTTATTATTCTTTTCATCTTTTCCTTTTCAAAATTCAAAGGAAAGCTGTCTGGACGCTAATACTCAAGAGCTGTCTCGCCATCGGTGCGCAGATGGTGAGCAACTGCACTCTCTCTCACTTGTTTTGTGTAGTCTAATTATTATTATTACTATTACTACTACTACAACTACTACTACTACTACTAAAACTACTATTATTATCCCTTTCTTTTCTGTCCTGTAAAGTATCTTTGTCTCAACCCATGAATTTTACAAACAGTATCTCTAAGATGCCCACCTTTTGTTGAAAGCAATTGATGCTTCATTGGTCCTTACAGTCAGCTTCCTCACAGAAAATACAGTATCTTCTTTAACTGTTTAACCTAAAATAAGTTTAATGAATCTCACTATTCACTAAACATATTAAATTTATCATACTTAGTATAAATGCCAGATGTTAAAAAAAAAAGTTTCATAAAAAACGTCGTGTATCTTCCACACATTCAAGCAGTTTAGATATCTAAGATGTGATTATCTGCATTTATAATGGACACCTTCATCTGCATGATGGATGCAATCAGTAACATCTAAAACCCCTCATCAAGTGTTACCTTAAAACAAGGAGTCCTCACTTTATTACCCATATTCATAACATTCATGAACTCCATAGATGAGAGCATAAAAATAGATAAGAGTATAACATATGCACAATGGTTCAGGCTGAGAGCAAAGATGGGAAAACATTTCTCATGCCTGAAAAGCGCATGAGTATGTGTAAGAGCATGTGTACATAGACTGATATTCTATTAATCAAAATATCCACACATTACTCACTGTCACCATTCACCAGCCACTGCTTTTTGATTTATTATACTGATTTGTTTTTTTTTAACTCTGGGAACATTGACAGCTTATACACACTGATGCCAACAGAACTCCCATAGAACTTTCTTTCATATGCATTACATCCAGGTCAAACATAAGGAAGTTCACACCCTATTGAAATAATTGCTAATTCTAAAGCTAGTAAAATGTGCAATTCCCACTTCCTGCTGTCCTGTTGTCATACTTTCTCCTAGCGTAAAAACACACATACTCCACATAGGTACATTATTTTCTGAACAGTAAGATAAAGGAAAATCTTGGAGGAATTTACACCATAGAAAGCAAGAAAATAAAGTAGGAAAATGTATAGTAGATCACTGCTGTAATACTTTTCCTAATCATCACTTGAAAATTTAAAGATTTGCCTATCAGAAGGTATGCTAGGAAAACCTTTTTAAATGGATGACCCTGAAGCTAGATACAGGAATACTAAATAGTCAATGTGAAAGAACGGCACTTTGGGGTAAAAGATTAAATTCTTCTTTCCTTTTTTGTGGATCAAAACTATCATACTCAAAGATAAAATTTAGTTGTAGTCTCACATTTGGAATTGTTAGTGAATCTTATTAAGCATTGAATTTTTTTTCTTACATTCGGCTTTTGTGGTTACCAAAGAATTTCATCAAATACGCAGTCATAGTTCTTTCAGATAAAAATTAATTTTTATTTTTACCTAAACACAATGAAAATCTTGTACAGAACTATTATTTCCAACTGCTTTGAAAATTCTTGTCAATATTAATGATAGTCATGATAGCATCTATGATAGAAGTGTATCTTATACATGAAATAATAATTAAATAATATGAAAGGCTTTGCAAGAGTAAGTGTAGGGCAGAACACAAAACTGCATATTGGACCAAACTTCAAATTATCAAAATATCTCTACAAAGCAGAGATCAAACAGACAATTTACTTGTTGCTCAGAGATAAAAAAAAAAAAGTTCTTTTTCTATTTGTAATGTATTTGAGGAAAACAAATTGCTTACAATTCTGTTTTCAAAATATATTTGTACAACTTTGTTATCTGTTGATGCTGTCCACTTACTGTTATCATAAAGATAACAGTAAAGTCATACTCCTTCTTTTGAGAATCAGAAATCATAAACTGGAATCAATATTCTCTCAGATGAAAACAATCCCAGAAAAAAAAAAGGAAAAAAATAAAAAGGAAAAAAAGAGTCCTTATCTGGGCTTTGTATTCAGGGCTGAAAATATAAACATTCATGAAGCAAAAACAAGGCAAAAACAAAGAATGAAGACTCTGAGAGAAAGAGAAAAGCAGATTTTCTGGTGCCTCTAACCTAGTGAAGTAACAAAATCCCATGACCATGAATTCATACTAGCCTGACCTGTAGAATTTCATCTGCCTTTTGTGTTTAGCAGCTGCAAGGCAATAGAGCCTTCATACTGTGAGTTTTGTTCTCATCTGCAACACCAGCTCTTTTATAAGAAAACTTTGTTTGGAAATCAGTTTTGTCAGTTTAAAAGAATACGTTTTGCAGTAGCTCTTAGAAGGCTGTGATCAGGCATAATTTCTATAACAAACAACCTGTCTGAAAACATTTCACTATACATTATTACAATTTGGCAATTATTTTAATGGTATGTAGCTATTTTTACTTATCTCATATGTTGTTTTTCCATAAGAGGTTAGCAATTTTCTTTAAGTTATTCCGAATTCTTTGAATTCTTAAAGATGAGGGTCTAAATGGTGATAACCTTGGAGACTAGCCCTGAAAACACACAGTACCTCAAATCATATTTACAACCTCAGTACACAACAGCTACTTAAGAACACTTAAATCAGAACAAATGAAAGCTCATCTGAGCAATTGAACAACTTAAAATGTGCCAGTTGTCCTCAGCTACCAGCACAGAGAACCCAAGTTAACCCAGTTAGATTTAAGTCATTACATTCTCAATAGTAAGGCCCCCAGCACAGGAATTAATTTCTGACAAGTGATGATTTGAAAGAATACAGTTTTCACACAGCATGTTACATATTCCATGTTCTGCCAATTATTCATTTGCTTCAGTGTGTCTTTTCAGGAACGTAAAAAAAATCTGAAGAGCTCTCTTAAAAAAATCTCATCATATTCAGCAAATTACTTCTTTGAAAGGATTTCTCTGAACATCCTGCCAAAATAATTGCAGTACAGCATTACAAAAAAAGAATTTCACAAGGACATGTTTCCCTATTGATTATAACATTTAATTTATAGGTCTACTCTGACTGAGCTGATTGCTGAGCCTCATGCATTGTCCTCTGCACTGCACTTCTTCCAGGTAAGGTCAAGGTTATGGTCATATCCTGATCAGCTTTCCTGTATATGAGGATTAATGAGTTCTTCTCATATGAGTCTTGAACAACAAAGGTCCCTCCAGCTATAATAGTGGATTGGTTCTGGTTCCTTTCTTGTATTTCCATAAAGGATGCATGTCTGAAAGAGTCAAAGGCAGATGTTGGTGTCGTCAGGATATTTTTCCATTCTCCCCCATGAGACAAGGAATTCTCAAATTATGGAACAAAGAAGTGCAAAGAGGGAAGGGCAGCCATCTAATTTGCAGAGATGTGGTTATTCTACAACCACACATGCACATTGCATTTTTGTCACTAGTAGATTTGCAGCATTTCATGGTCCAAGCATGTAAAAAGTTCATTGCCTTAGGACATTGCATCCACATTGCAAGTGGAGCATGCTAGATGGCACCTCAGTGTGCCACTTCAACCTTAGTGCTGGCACTCAGTGTAACAGGGTACCAGTGTAGCCCTCTGGGGGGATTTGTTTCAGCAAATTATACATTTACCTTTCCTTAGGTTTTTCATCTATCACAGTCTCCAGTCTTAAACATGGAATTCACAAGTCTCAGGTAAAATCAATCTATTACTTGCCATAGTTGCATAGCTGGCGGTGCAATTAGTTAGACAATTTGAGTATAAAAGACATTTTCTAGTGTTTTTTTATCCTTCTGGCTCCCATGAAAGGGCAACCTGATAAATGACAACAGAAGCTGCTGAAATATTTATTTTCAGAGGAGTAAAAAAATAGGAACTTTTCATAAAAGCCAGAAACCACACTTGAATCCTGTGCATCATTAAAATCACACCTAATCTCCTGCCTTATGACTGGCCTGGACATAAGTGTGCACTCAAATTTGGTTTTCTACATGTTCTCCTTCATATTAAGGGTCTTGTTGATTTTGCATTTATCCAGAGACAAGACAGTTGAATTGCACTGCCCATGCTTGTACTTGAAGAAAGAGATTTTACTAAACCCTTAGTGACCAAATCATAAACTCTTCTAACTAGCACAGATAAAGGCTCTTTCTTTCAAGAGTTTACAATGTTTTACAATAAGATTGCTCAGGTGTAAAATTTATATGTAGGTTTCCCAGCTAACCTGAAATAAAATTTTATCAATTGTAGATTCATTTCCATCATCTTGATTTTTAATGCATGCATAAACCTTTTTGTATTACATTCTATAATTTAATAAGTAATCATATGTTTGCACTACATTTAAGTATCTATTAACTGTTTTATAAATGCAGTCAGAAACACTTTTTAAATGGTAGGGCAACCAAATTACTGCAATAATCTCATCTGCTGGTTGATTTGGATCCCAAGCTGGTTTTATTGCAAGAGAATGAAGTACCATTAGATCTAGGAATATATTTTCTCTAGCAATGTTTTGTTATACCTAATGAAAGACATGAATTGGGATATTTTTCTTAACTTCAAAAATTTCACTTTTCCTAACAAAAACACCATAAGAACTCCCAATTAATTTTTCCAAATATAGTCAGTGTATTACAAGGTAGTTCTATCCGTGTATAAGCAATGATGATAGTAACCAGTGGGGAAGTTCATTAGGAAGCCTTCCTGGGAATACTTACCAGCTAGATATCCAACATTTTGGGGTTTGGAGCCAGGATAACAAGGCTGATAGGATAGTAGACCATGGACTATAGATTATTTACTCAGCATGGGATTGCTAGCCTCAGCAAATAGAAGGAAAGGGAAAAGAGTTTGAGTTCCAGTTAAAATAGAGTTTGAAAAGTAGGCCAAAAGATGAATCTAACAAAAAAGCAGAACATGCTGCTGAGTGTATGGCAAAAGCTTTTAAGAGGGTATAGTTATGAGATCTAAGGTCTTTTGAAAAGCAAAATGTACCAAACATTGTTCCACATATTTATTTCACCCCTTGAGCAGCTCAGAGGCACCTAATGTACAATCTTCCACAAAGGCAACATTCTTCACAAAGTTCACATTCAAGAGTCAAGACACTTTCTTACTGCAGTTAGAAATACAAGGTTATGAACTCAATAACAGCCAACAATCAAGAACTCAGGGTTCTAAATTAGGAAATATGATGATAAAGAAGAGAGAAAAGATTGGCTTTCATGAAATAAGGAAAGAAAAGACTTTGCCTCTAGGCGTCATCTTTATGAGCATAAAGGATGCTCAGACTACTCATTTCTAATAGCATATGATAATTTTGGTAATATTTTGTGGTGTTCTCTTCTTGAATGCCTAATACAAGGCTAAATGAGTTAAATGAAATTCAGAAAATAACTTTAGAACATCCAAAATCGGAGACAGATTTTAAATTATAAAGACATTAATGATCAATTTCTTGTTCCAATTTTACAATCTGAAAGATATATTCAACCTTTTCTTTATAATGGGGCTAATTAAACTAAGCTGATAGTGTTCTTTTTTGAAACAGTAGATCTGTCATTGGCACATACTTTGGATCTTTTATTGATTCTGAGCTGATGTTTATAAGGGACTTTCAGACAGGAAGAAATTGACTGAGGTTGGAAGAAACAGTGAAACTATCTATACATAGAGCAAAATGGACCATGTTTTAGTAAAACTGCTGTGGCCTATTGATGAAAAGAGCTGCATAAAAGGTAGGTATTGGAATTATTATACAGAATTGTCAGGCACAAAAGGTAAACCAATCAAAAAAGTAGAGATTTATTTCATTACCTTTTTTGATTTATAATAGCCTTAGTTGTTACTTATAATCACATTCGGAAAGAATTTTTTTAGACAACACTGTTATTTTCAAGTTGATTGTGTCCCTTTAAATAATCCCATTGTGTGTCTAAACCAAACACACAGCAGAGATCTGAAGCGGGTATTTAAAAACCTAGTGTTTTTGGACATTTCAGTCATGACTTCAGTGAAGAATTTTCTTGATAGAGAGATGAAAGACTTAAAGATATTTACTAGCTCATTGCAGGATTATTCATTATATTTACATGTTATATTTACCTAGAATCTTCTAATTTCACATTTCTAAAAGTCAAAAATGTTCCTCTGATAAAAGAGAATGCTCACTTTATGCACTAAATGGATCAAAGAAAAAACATATATATATATATATATATATATATATATATATATATATATAGGTACACACAAATATTAGGCAGAAAGAATGAGGCAAATATCAAAATAAAAGTGGGAGTTGTATTCCTGATACTTTTTATAGAAATGATTATGCCTGCCCAAACTAAATAAATGGAGATTTTATGCCAGAATTTCTTTCAGCAATAATTTCAATACAAGTGACTGAAACAAAAAGGAAAGCAAACTAAAATGGTAATACAAAAGAAATCAAAGCCATCCCACTGCAGTCAAAAATAAGATGGGCAGACCCAGGCTGCATATTTTAAAGCACAGAACTGTCTATGAACTCTACTGGGGGTATAAAGTCATGCTATCTCCATGGTCTTATATCATATAACATTGCTTTCATCTGTCATCAGAAAGTAAATTAGAAATGTTTTTCCTTTTCACCACACTTTCCCCTCTTTTTGTATAAAACTGATTTCCCTTTGAATTGGGGCACACCTTTTCCTACTGGCTACTGCTCGCGTTGTGAAATATTTTTCTCTGTGTGGTCTCTGATAGCCTAACACAGCACTCAAGCTAGAAATATTGTTGATGACTGGGTAACTCCCCCTCATAGGAGCCACATTGATTGTATCTTCTCACTGTATTTGACTACAGTTCTTGGCAAGCTAATTTAACAAAGAAGGATGGTAGAATATGTCAAGGAAACTTCTTATGCACTACTCTAAACATCCTAAAAAGTGGAAGAAGTGACTCTGGGAGAAAAGCTAAGGCAATCAAGCATTCAAATTAATTGGAGCGCTGACAAACCCACACCTAAAAATTCATAAATTATTAGGAAACTAATTACATAATTTACCTATCTCTCCAATCTTCACTTATTCCAGTAACAGTTAATCCATCCTTGAAGTGCTGACCCTTTCATTCATAGCAATAATTGTGATTCATTTCCCTTTACTTCCTGTTGATGCAAAGGTTTAGTTACCATTCATTAAATTGTTCCCCAGTAAGCAATGTCATGTGTCTCTTCCACAAAATGCTGAGTATCAGGTTGGCTGAAGCATGAAATCACTGTGTACCAGGTACTCTTAATTAATGCTATGGCTGTAGATGCTCCTAATCCATTGAAACAGTGCATTGCTGCAAGGTACAAAAAAACAGCTCCCCACTAATCTCCCTATATAGGCTGTTTCTAATTACACTGTACTTCTTTGTTGCAGAGAGAAATGCGTTTGTCCTTGTGTAAGCTGAAGTCCCACCTGGCAAAATATAAAAACTTCATGTGAAACAGTGTGCAAAACATTATTTTTGCAACTGGATTTAATCACATGGATGCAGCAGAACAGGTGTTCAAAGTACAGCATGAACATTAGGATGACATTTGACTTGAATGAAAAAGCCATCATCAGGTATTTGAAAAAGAAATAAGGCAACAAGAGAAAAGCAAAAGGAAGTATTAAAATTTCAGATCAAACTCCTAGATAATATTGACAAAAATCTGCCATTTCTAAACAGAAATTATGATGCTGAAGAAAACTCGATATATTTCAATATAAGTTACAGAAGCCCTGATGGGAGCTTCTTTTTAATATTGAATGCCATATTTTAATATTGAATGCCATTTGAATACACCTATGAGCATTTCATACTTATTTACGAAAAGTGAGCACAGATCCAGTGGCAATAGCACAAAAGACAAAAATTTAAAATTCCTGAGGATGAGACAGTGCCTCAAAGATGGATGTCCAGACAGCATGACTCATGATACAAAGTTTAGCTCTGACATATCTCAAGCCAGGAAATCACTCTAATTTGTGACATTGATTGCAATCAGTGAAGTGGCTACTGTACGTAATAGCTGCTCCTCTGTGCAGTGTATTCTGTGCTGTACTTGGCTGATGTGCGTGAATTTATGAACTGGTAGATATTAACCCCCAAAAGGGAGGCAGGCTCGCTACCCTTATTCTCTGAAGCAAGCTCTTTTCTTCCTTTGTTTGGGCCCATTTATAAGACCTATTTGAACACTTCACTGTTCACTTGGACCAGAGTGTACCCCAACTTTAACCAGCTGGCAGTCATATAATGGGGCTGATGCAAAGAGCAACAAATAAGTGGAAGAAAGCCTACTGAACCAAAGTTCTGGGGAATCAAGCAAAAAAAATTGGGAGCACAATCTGTAAAAAAGGTCTGTTTTAGGTTTCTGAGTCTCCAAAATACCCATCAGTTACCAGGAATAACAAAAGAAAGGACATGATTTTTTTTCTTCACTTTCTTTACTTTCATTCTTTTCTCTAAGTCTAGCTTCATCTGTTACACTAGGGATTGGACAAGCATACAGCTATATATAAAACATAATAGACCAATGTATCTAATATACCAAATCAGACTCTTAGCATTAATAGTAACAAAGTAGAAATTGTAATGGAATTACAATCAGTTTGTCTAACAGGGAGAAAATTAAAAATTACAAGATGCTTTCAGAACCGCATACACAGCCTTGCAGTTTCTTTTTAAAAATACAGACTTGTATCTCTCAGACTGGAAGTTTCCTAAATGCATGAATTATAATGTCCGAATGGACAATTATTATCATCTAGTCACCTCAGCCTCCTTTACTTGTACAACCATAGAATTTCACCAAATCCTACATCATGACAGAACTCATTAATGTAAGGTATATACTACATTTAACAATATCAACAAAAAAGTAATTACTGGGGCATTGTTCTCGAAATAACTTCTTTCAGTTCTACTATTAGGAATATTAACAGATAGACTCTTTTCCAATATTGTCCCAGAGAATCTGCAGAGAATCCACCTACTACCAGCTGAATTGCATTTTTTTTTTATGTGAGAAGGGAAAAAGACCTCTTGAAGTCACAAAATGAAGTTACAAAACCTGAGCAGAATGGATGAAGGACTGCTCTGGGCAGTCATTGATTGTCCAGCTTGCTCAGTACCAGATCGGAAGTTTCCAATTTCTTCAGGCATCAGCTAGAACCAAAGCATGGTCGCTTTTGTGTCTCATTTCATCCTAACTCTCACCACCTCAAACACAGCTGCTGTGTGCATAGTGGCTTGCTCCACCATAGCTACTATTGCCATGGCTTGGCTGGGTGAATACAGCCTCTCTGCTGTAGATTTTGTTCTGCACTGTGGGGTTTTGACAGCAGAGTGTCTTCAAAGGCTTATTCAGAGTTTAAACCCTAGAAATCAGGATCTCAAAGTATGCACCTTAGAAGCTGAGTCCTGATACATGAAGCTTTCAGATAGCTGCAGCTCTCTCCAGCTGCTGGCAGGGGATGAGAAATCACAAGATATGAATCCCTCCCAAGTCCTGAGCCTTACTCTAGATTCAGCAATTTTAGGAGAAAAGGGGATGGAGACACAGTTAGCCCTCACTGTGGAGCACCTCATCATGCTCTTCTTGTAGCACACTTTTGCTTTTTTACCTTGTCCCTTCTCTCCTCTCTTCTCAGTAACAGTAACCAGCAGCTGAAATGATATTGCTTTAACACATATTAGAGAATCTGTCAAATACAGCACCTTAAGTAGTAACTTTCCTTTCTGCAGCCATCCCTTTTCTGAAGCATACTTCAGTCTCACAGGTAGAGGTGAGCAGTCTGTTGGGCTCAGGGAGAGACAGAGCACCAGGCTACGCTGCCTTCAGGCACCAAGATGAAAGATGGCCTGACAGAGTTTTGTCACAGCTAACACTTGTGACTTCACCAGGTAAGTACTTCCTGTGAGCTCCATCTTGCCTAAGAAATCTGCGGGGTTTTGTGACAAGGTGTTAAAACTGAAACTAGTGGCAGAGTGCTTAAATTACTCCCAAGGACTTTAGTATTGTAGAGTCTGAAGGAAAAACAAACAAACAACAAACAAAACAAACACAAAACAAAACCTCCCAAACTTCAAAGTAAAAGAGTGGAAAGAAAGAAGAGAAAGTCTATGAGATGGAATTATATAACCTACAAAGAAATGAGACTTTGCCTTCTATTTGCAACAAAGGTGAAAAAAAGTGCCATTCAAGAGAGGAAAAAAGAAGTGTTCTTACAAAGTCCTCAAGAATGGGATACTACAGCTGTTCAGTTCAATGTGAAGTTTATTTGGAAATATTATTTTAGCAGCACTAGGAAGTACAAGAGTTGCCTTCTGAATACATGTATTATAATTACCAACAAGAAAGTGCTTCTTTCTTAAGGTGAAGTGTAACAGCCACTTCTTAAGGTCCACTTCTTTCAATGTGAATACATTGATGCTCTGAATCTGCAAAGTGACTTATTCAGTAAGTGCAAATATAGTACAACTTTTTTAAAGTCCAGAAATATCTTTGTCCTTTTTTAAAAACTACTAATTACCCTTTCATCCTTTCCTAAGTAAAAAAACAACCTACTACGTAAAAAAACCCACACACTTATTTTAGGTGTTTTTAAATTATCCCACAATTTTCCGCTAAAGAAAATTTTTGCAATGTCCTAAGACATATGTAAGAAAGTCTGTAATTGAAAATACAATTAGTTCCATACAGTAGCCCATTAAAGCACACATACCTATGAAAGTTTATCACATAGTAATTATGCTCAACTGGTGTTAATATCAGTATACACCTGAAAAACATATTATCAACCAGGAATAATAATGATCTGAAACCAGGGGATTGGTAATGGAATGTTACCAATGTGTTTGGGGTTTTGTTATGGTAACTTTGAAAGAGTGGCAAGAGAAACATTTAATACGAGCATTTGGGTATATTCAGAATTATGAGTAAGACAACTTTTAACATACCCAGGCTGATTATTCAGCAGGACAGTTCAAGAAGTATGGCAGCCAACTCAGGTAAGGGAGAACTGCCAGGGCATCAGTTTTGATGATGCACCATAGTCAATTTTTCTCCCCACAGAAGTCTAATATGCTATTTTTTTTTTTAGAATGCAACAGCTTAAAATCTATTCATAAATACATTTATACAAAAATTTAGAATTTACTAGTAATTTAACCTTTATTGTAAATATAATTGCTTCAGAGAAACTGCTGCTATCAGTCATCTTCTCAGCTAGCAGATGTTTATTCTATGTTACAGTTCCCCATTAAAAGCAGAGTGGGGATTCACAGTGTATTTTGTATACCTAACATGAGAATTGGGCAGGGTTTTTCAGAAATACCTTCAGAAATTTTTCTAGGTACTTCAGTTTTCCAGATATTCAGGGGAGACATTCTTTTTAAAGTCTTGTTGGACAGGCATTTCAGACTTCAGTGTTATTAATCACTTAGGGAAAACCTCAGCTAATCGATCATGTGCTATAAATGGAGTTGGTGCCCTGCTGTTTGTGCTTCAGGAGGGTTGAGGGATCTGGCATAACTGTACATTAGGGATTTTTAAAGTGTGTACATGAGTTACTGGCAAGAAAATAAGGTACAATAGGGAAAAGTAATGTGGGGTGAGCATTAAAATCCAATTACATTAAATCAGTATATTTCACTGCTGATGAGCACCAATTCTGTTTCCTATCCTGTAAACTGGGTATTGGGTTGTCAGATTCTGAAGCATAACTCATTGAACTTGAGCTGCTTTTCCAGAGGAATAATCAACCAGCTGGTTTCATTGTACCTCTGCAGAGTTGTCAGGGAAACAGATATTTCCAAGAGGAAGAGAGTCAATTTCCTCCACAGATGTTCTGCACTTGCCAGACCTATGAACTAAACATCTCTCTCTATTGTTGTGGGAGTTTGTCTCATCTTTCACTGAGATCCTCTCTATTTGCTCTTGAGAACAAGGTACCAGCAGCCCATCCATCCAAACAAGATTATACAGGTCAAGGAGCTCTGCCGTTTGAGGAGATGGGCAGGTTCCTGATGGACAGCAACATTCTCTACCCTTTAGAGAACCACAGTGAGAAGGGAGGAACACCATCCCCTCAAGACTCTTATCCGCAAGGAACTGTTGTGTCTACCAGCAACATATCAGTCGGGAAAGGGCACAGATGGTGATCAAAAAAACCACAGACTTTGAACCACAGAGAGGAGATAAACGCCCAGCTCCCTTTGTATCAAATTATTTTCCTTCCCCATGTCATACAATAAAAAAGAAAAAAAAAATGTGCTAGAAGCCAACCCTGCAGAAAAAGGAAATACGTAGATTTGTTATCAGCAGATCCCTGAAAATACATGGTCTAAAAAGACTCAGCTGTGTTTTCATCCATCAGAGCTTACATGGGATAATATCCCTCACTGCATTTCACATGTGTTATCATGTGACACAAAATAATACTAAAATGATTAAAAATAGTAAAGAAGACAATAGACACCCATAGACATGAATGGTGTACTAATAAAGAAAAAAGAATTGAGGTGAGGAAAAAAAGAAAAGGATAAATCTTTTTTAATCAGCCTGTTTCTTTTACAGTGAATTCAGGGAAATTATTTTCTTTACATATTGATAAAATATTTCTACAAATGAGAAAAACTATGAAAGCTGACAGCAGAAACTTTGGAAACACCTCCTATTTCTACCGAAGCAAACTGCTACATTGGAATAAGTCCAGAGGATGAAAACTTTAAGATATGTGCAAAAGTTCTCAAAAATTGCTATTATGGATATACATATGAAAAGGGAATATTTAGGTAGTGGATTAATTCAAATTTTGACAAAAGACAGACGTACTGTGTGGTTAATTACCAGTTTAAACAAAAGCAAATAAAACAAGAAGCAATTGTACGTAATGATAGAGAATCAAATCAGATTGTTTTTGCCCAAGTTCAACATCAAGATGAAGGAAACTATATGAACAAAGCTACAATAATTTGATCTAAGATGGTAGTCCTACTTTTTTCCCACTTATGGATGCAAATTGAGATCTTAAATGAGTAATTCAAGTGAACAATGCTACAAGAGAGAAAAAGATTATATCTGTATGCAAAATCATGGCCAGAAATTCAGTTTTGAAAAAGCAAGACAATAGACAAGTAACAAGATAGGGCAATATAAAAGTCATGCTTTTAAAACATGTACAACATTTTAAAAACATGAGTTAAAAAAAAAATCCCTTCTGGCAATTGACATGTCAAGTAGCTACCCAGTTCCTGAAGTGGACAACATTAAACAGAAGGCAAAATCTGGGAAAACTAACTGGGATAAAATATAAAAATAGTAATACAACACACACAAACCAGGAAAGAAGAAATTGGGAAGGGAGAAATGTATTCTTGTATTTTGAAAAGCAGAGACAATACTTAGGACATAGAACAAAGGTGGAGGAGGAGCTACACAATAGCAATTATAAACAATTTATATTTGCAAGTAGGATTGTGGACATATATAGGTGGACATAGACTATAATTAATCAGAATAGATCTTGGAGGTACATGGAAAACACAAGGACAAGGATGGGATAGAGCCATAGAGTAGAGAGCTACAGTGGGGAGAACTGAGAATGCAAAATAAATGTAAGCCCAAACACTGTGTGGCTCTTCCCAAAATGAATGAACTTTTAGAGAAAACTAAATTGATGAGCAAACAAGCACCAAAAGTACTGAGAATCAAAAAAAAAAAAAAAAAATCCTAAGGAAGGATTATAGAATTAAGTTTGCTAAAGGAGGATTATAGAATAAAGTCAGCAAACGAGACTTAAGGGGAAAAAAAACAGAATGAAACAGAATGAAAGTTAAATTGCACAAGGGGTTAAAACACAAAATAAAAGATTTTCTAGAAATTGAAGGAGACACTACTAAATGTAATTGCAACAAACTACAAGCATTTATCCAGTCCAACTTCTCTTTGTCATTAACACATGTTGAAATCAATGAGATCAATGGGTTCAGCTGAAGCATTTGAGTCACTCATTCTCCTAAGAAAGATAAAAGATGTCTTAAGCTGTGGGCTAGATGACTGGTGTAAAGCCTGAAAGCAATAGCACATGAAGAAATAAAATGCTTTCTTTTACAAAAGAAAGCCTGTTTTGTGTATTTGTCAGCACTTGAGAATTACCCACCTAACTGATTTGCTGAGAGTTTTCCTCCATCTCTGCAAAACAAAAGTGTATGCCAATAAAAGCAATAGCAAAGGTGGAAGTGAGAAGGTAGCAGCAAATGCATATAATAGAGTGTAAAAATTCAGGTTAAGAGAAGTTTGGCATGCTGCATACACTGATTACCCTCAAAGGTAAGCTTGGCAGAAGAATTGAATGAGATGGTGTGGTGTTAAGACTGCAATAGCCCAGTATGTGAACCCTGAAATATTACCTGTCCTGAATAGTCAAAAGCAAGATACTAAATACCACCAAAATGGTGCTAAAATCAGAAAATGGTTGAAATACGTCAGAAAGAAAGAACCACACTTGTACTCCTTTTCTAACAGACTTTTTGTGCCTACCTATGTTAATTTTGGTAAGACTTGGACATACCACTGAGTCTTTCAAGAAAGAAAAAAAGACTCCTGCCCTACTTGAAGAATTTTGGGCCCCCCATCTCTCAGCCACCTAATAGTGACTCGTTTTTTTCATCATTTTGGCAGAAAACACTCAGTTCTTGAGTTTACAAGAACAAAAACCATTTCAGCTCTTTTATCCTGCGGCTGCTTAGACTAAAAGCTATCATTTTAATATGTTGTGAGTTTTGTTCATATTTAAGGATAGGACATAGTAGGATAATTTAAACAGTGATTTAGAAGTGAAACATTCATGTAGAAAGGTTGAGAAGCATAAAGCTCAAGAAAAGATAACACCCATAAAATTTTGATCAGAATTATGCTGCAGAGAGGGAAAACTTATACAGCTTAATAGAATTTAAATTATTCTATAACCCACAAAGCAGCGAATCAAATCTAAAATGGAGAAAATAGATCCAGCACTAGGAAAGTAATATAGAATAAGATCATATTTGGAATAATGGGCATCATTCTGGTCACCGTATTATGGAAGTGTTGAAACCTCATTGGCTGACATCTGATATCAGTGGTTTTGGATGTCGCCCTGTTTCTTCCATTATTAATTTTGTGCTCGAGGGCAAATGCCAGCAGTGCTCATTTTAGTTTTTACCTCCTGCTGCAACTTCAACTGTCAGAGAGACAGCAGGAGTCAAAAATGAAAGGAGCCACCTTATAGAAATGCTGTGCCACTATGTCATTTTTAAACTGACAGCTTTTTACAGTCCAATTTCTCAGGGAAAGAAAAAAAGGACTTTCATTTTCACCTCCCACTGCTGCTTTGACAGAGAAAGACATTTACCCAGGTTTGAATGCTGGTGGGAGGCAAAAATGTAAAACTGCGTTAGAGTGTTTGTAAGTGGGCTTTGACTACCCTGTAGAAGAATAAGCTGATTTGGGACAAGTTGATCTCCAACCTTTGCTTACCAGGTGGCAAAAGAGAAAAATGTGTCCATCTGCCCTTAATGCAATAGATGGAGAATACTCTGAAGGATGTCAGTGAATACAGAAGAGCCAGATGCACCTAAGGATTTCAGTTCACCTGAAAACATACAAATGGCTGGTTTATTAGTTTTTGGCTTTCAAGAAGTTGACAATTGAGAGGACTCTTCAACAAGAACAATTGTTGAGGAAGGTAGAGATGTTTAAAAGGAGGAATTTAGGGAAAAAGTGTAGTCCTTACTTTAGTAGTATATAGTAAGGAAAATCATTTCCAATCAAAGGACTCAGAGAAAGATGGTATTAAAGAAATGAATGCTGAAGAACCACACAAAGTAACTTTTCTACAGTTTTTAACAGATACAAACATAGTTTTTACGATGGTGAAAGCAAAGTAACAAGGAACAGTAATGTTAAAGTGCATCTACTGGAGGGATCCCTCTAGCACTCTAATCTATCTAGCTTCTGTGACATACAGTATTTGGAAAACTCATAAGCCAATATAACATAATATAATTTAGTATAGAATATAGAAGTAGAAATAGCAGCTCCTGCTTGCTGCTGGATTCAGCTTTTCATTTTCAAAGTATCTGGTACATACTCTTCTGAGCTCAGAGTTAAAATTAATTGCAAGTGACAATGGTATTCAGGGTAAATAAATTACTCTATCATTTAAAACTGTCTACTGTTAATCTTGCATTCCTTGTTTTGGGTCTCTGTACAATGTGCATGACCTTGTCAGGCTTAGAAGGATGCATTTGAGTAGAACATGCAAAATGTTTGGCTCTCAAGGACAAGAACACTGAGGATCTCCAAATGCATTGTTTATTCTCACTGTCTAGAATAGCAACAAAGTTTGTGGTAGCTGGAAAATATAAATTTCCAAGGAAAATAGCATCTACATAGATGGGGTATACATTTACATTTAAAAGTATAAAAGACTGTGTGTTAAATACAAAAGTTTTACCTGGGTTTTTCTAATGCAAGTCTGGAAATCTAAGCCCTGTAGACATCATTTATTGTAATGATATCTCAATTTATAATTAATGCCTGACTCCACACATTGTTTCAAATCCATGGGATAGCAAAACAGCATTCTGAATTCTGAATGTTAGATATTTTAATTTCTGTTTTGAAGAAGCACAGAGAATTTATATGCCATCATATTTGAAATACCAGAGAGGATCTTTTCACGTAGGTGGAGCTTCTTCTGTAGTTGTGGCTAAAAAGGATATAATTGGCTTCTTTTCGCCCTTTCTTGGGTAGCCAGTGCTGCAGAGAAATAAAAGAGGTAGATAGCTGGAGTGGAGGCAAAGCTAGCACAGGACAAGGCTTTGAGGAAATGAGGAGGGAAGAAGTACTCAGGATAAATGGAGCAATTGTCTCAGAGACATGATTCTCAGAAACGGAGTCAAAAAGACCAGGTATGTTCAGAGGTAATTGTGTGGAATAATAGATATAGATTTGTCCTAAGTAATAACCTTAAGAAAGATAAGGTTTTTACCATTGATAGCAAAAGCAAGGAGGGCTGCAGTGAAATTGCATAAAGAAGGGCTTTGGGTTTGGGTTTTTCTTTTCCGCTCATGTGCTTAATCCAAAGTTTTCTCAGTTTCTATCTGAATTCAGAGCATCTGATCATGCCTTGCTGCCTTCCCCACTTACAGTACAATTGGTTTATTTTTCTAACGCTTTCCAGTGGTACATTTATTCCTGAGTGAGTTTTGAACATCAGCTTCAGAAAGCAGCATATCTATGAAGTATCTGCATACCCAGTGGTTCAAAGGAGGGACCACTGGAACTTCTGTTTTTCAAGAAAATACCACCAAGCACTAAAATAAGGCAATTCTGAAAAATTTCTGGTGTGTACCTTTTTTGTTTTACAGTATCTGGCTCTTTACCAGAGTGATAAACTTTACCAGAGTTACAAACTGAGGTGGGGGAGGTGATCCCACCCCTTACTCAGCCCTACTGAGGCCACATCTGGAATGCTGCATCCAGTTCTGGGCTCCTCAAGTACAAGGGACATGGAGCTCCTAAAGCACATCCTGCTGAGGGCAACAAAGATGATTAGGGGTCTGGAGCATCTCTCTTACAGGGAAAGGCTCTGCCTCTTCAGCCTTGAAAAGACTGAGAGGAGGCTTCATCAATGTCTGTCAGTATCTGAAGGAAGGGTGCCAAGAGGATGTAGCCAGGCTCTGCTCAGTGGTGCCAACCACTAGAGCAAGAGGCAATGGGCAGAAACTGATCCACAGGAAGTTCAACCTGAACATGAGGAAGAACTTCTCTATTGTATAAGTGACCAAGCACTGGAACAGATTGTCTAGAGAGGTTTTGGAGTCTCCCTCTCTGGAGATATTCCAGAACCATCTGGGCACAACCCTGCGCAGTGTGCTCTAGGATGTCCTGCTTGAGCAGGGAGGTTGAACCCGATGACCCCCTGAGGTCCCTTCCAACCTGATCCATTCTGTGACTCTGTGATTCTGTGTTATGTGGGGTGTATACTTTGACTAAAGGGATGGGGTTGGGAGAGGGAAAAAATCCAGCACACACACACACACAAAAAAAAAAAAAAAAAAAAAAAAAAAAAAAAAAAAAAAAAAAAAAGAAGAAAAATCCTAAAACAATATTGGTTTTGACTTTGCATAGATACCTTCTGATAAGAATTTTAATACAACATATATGAACACCAAATTCCTCTTTTATTTGCAGTGATAGCTAAAGGAAATACTTTGACTGACAGGAAGTCAGTTCATGTTCTGATATACAGCTTTTCATTACAATAGTGTTATATAAGTTCAGCATGAATCCCTGAGAGCAAATCCCTTGTATATCGTAGCACATTGTTCTTTTCACTCTTGACTGCTGAAACCCTAATTGAAATCTTATGTTTATTTATTTATTTTCTAAATCTTTCTTTCTCTCACTCAAACTTCAAGTGATTTCATTATGATTTCTATCTTTTAATGACTCCTTGACCAGCACTGGATCTTGCTTTGTCCACACGAATGCAAATACTCTGATGAGTTTTACAGGTCCAACTATACGAGCAGTAAAGACTCATTTCAGTATGTTTGCAGGGTTGGACTTTTGGTTGGTAGATTATTCAGGTTATAATATTAAAGATATTGTTATTTAACTGGAAGACTGACTGAATTATATAACTGCAAGGAGCTATGTTTTTTCCTAGTAAAAATCCTCTGATGAAATGGTCGAGCAATGAAAGTCACCAGGATCTGGCTGGAATATTGTTAGACATGAAGCAGCAGCTACAGATTTCACTTGACAAAGGAATTGCAATGAGCCAGAAAGAGAATGGTTCAGTTCAGCAGAAAAGTGGATGCCAGGGTGGCCAGCAAAGCATAAATAATGAGAACTCTTTCTATCAACACATTACCTGCCCCCCACCTCCCAAAAAAACAAAGCCCACAACCAACCAAAGAAACCAACAATAACAACAAAACAGTAGTTATACTCTAAATTTTATCTAACAGGGAAATCGGCTTCAATTCACCAAGGTACCCCTGGAACAATAATAATTTAGAAATGTGTTAGGAAGAATCACACCTGAAAAGAAACCTTCACTGCCATTCTTACAAGTGGAAGAAAGCTCTATGGAAATTATCTCCTCTTCATCATTGCGTCACTTTTGCTGTGGATTATGGACTCACACAGAAAATTTGTTCTCTCCAAAAGACTAAACAGAAGATGACCTGAACCCAAGCTGAATCTCATGATTGATTGTTAATGATAACATTATACATTATATATATTATCTGATTCACCCAGAAGGACTGTGATTTTTTAAGTAATGTTTTAAAGTTTTGTGGTGGCTTCTTTTTCTGATGGAAAGAGAGTGAGAAAACAAGAGCTCACGAGAAAATCTCTTATCATACTGTAATCTTCTATAACCCAGTGATTCAAAGGTTTTGATAAAGACTCAGATTTTTACTCTTTTGTAAACAAAAATGAAAACTATCTTATTTTTATTTCATGACCACCTTGCAGCTATTTTAATTAATGCATATTATTATATTGATATTCTAAAGCACAGACGTACAAGTTGCTTAGCAAGTCAAAGCATCTCACAGCAGCAGCAGCTTACACTGTTGCACAAATTATTGAGATATTTGATATGTTTGAAAGCATAGTACCAGAAAGTATTGAACCAATGATAAAGAAGGACTTAAGTTATTGCAGAGCTTTTTATTTCAGAAAAAGCTACAAGTTTCTTCAGTCATATGTATACATGCATTCAAACAGACAGATGCGGCGTGGGTTTTTGCTCTCCCCGGCTGCACGCGGCTCTTGGGAGCCCGGCTGTGGCGTAGCTTCCACGTGCTGCCGGGGTTTGCTGCCGCGGGTTCCCGGACACGGCTCCGTGTCTCGGGTGCGTGGGCTGGCCAACCGCTGTTACTGTGCGCTAGGGACCCGGCAAAGAGGAAGGAATTTGTCCATTTACTCCGTGCTTAGCAGGAACGGTTTATTGGTCACGCAGCGCGGTTCGATGGAAAGACGCGACTGCTCCCGGCACTCGCATGGGAGAAAATGGCGTCTGACTGCCGGCAGGATAGGGCTTTATGGAGGGGCGGGGCGAGAGGATCCACGGCCTGCCGCCCAATAGGGGCGGCTGCCGTGGCGATGATGCCAGCAACTGCGACCAACCAGAGAACCCCGCAGGGGCGGGCACCGAGCCGCGGGCTGAGCGGGACCGTGTGGCTCGAGGCGGCCAGCACGGGGTTTCCCGGGGCCGGACGGCAGGGTGGTTACAGGAGCGGCACAGGGGTAAGAGCCGGCAGCAGGCAACATGGGGGCAGAAACCGCGGGGGGGGACAACACGGGGGAAACGCGGGATTACAGAACTTGACTTATTTTAACATAAATTAAAAACCCTAATCTAAACCCAAACTCCGGGATGCAACAGACAGAGGCATACATATAAACGTATTTGGATACAGTTTTTAACACAGCACAAAATTCTTAAAACAGCCACCACATCACTGTCAAGACGACAAGAAATACGAATCGGTATTCAATAATAATATTTTAACTTTTCAAACTAAGAAAACAATTCTCTTAAAGTTGTCTCACTAACCTCTGTTTTGAAAATCTTGTCTAACAGAGAAGGAAGCCCAGACAGAGTAGTAAATTCACTTCTCTGGTAATAGAGTTAATTTCTGATTCTGCCAGAGTAGTGCACTTTGAAGCAGTAAAACTGGACTTCAGTTCTGTACCGTTTAAAGGAAAACTTCTTCTACACTTTATAGAAGAATCATACTATTGTCACACTGATGAGGAGATTGTTCACCTTTTTCTGAAAGTCTAGAATGTTCCCCAAAGTGCTAAATGTCTTCTAAAATAAACTTGATCTTAGAACAGATATGTCTATTAAATCAGAAAGAACCTTGGGAGCATCTATTTATATTTAAAAGAATTTTAATTACAGAGAGCAGATATTTGTATACTCTGATTTCAACAATTCACTTGCCATTAATTATTATTTTAAAACTTCAATAATAGCATGAAATGTAATGTGCATTTATTTTCAGTCAGATCTCTAAAGATCAGATATGAAGTAAATTGAGGCAAAGCTCAATTGCTATCTTTCACTGCCTAAAATCCACAGAAAAAGACAGGTAACATTGTCAGTGTTTTCTGACTTTAACTCAGTTGGGAAGCATCAGTGGCAAGTTTCAACTGCTGAGATGCATTTGATGAAAATCTTAAAAGCAATTGAGTAGTCTAAACTGTTGACTTTTATGAATTTGTATTGCGAATTACTCTTTGAAGGCTCTTTACCTGGGAGACTTTGAACTGCCATTGTTGTGCTAAGCTTCCTGTATTTGGAGATAACAAAAAATTAACTTTTCAAAGATTCAGTAGTCTGGAAACTGGGAAGTTATTTAAAAGGTTTAGTTCCAAGAGTATAGCAAACCCTCAACCCTTAATGATTGGAGAAAATCTTTAATGCTTATCATCCAAATAAGCCCAGGTCTATTCATTTATTTTTTTTTTAACAGATAATCTCAACTCTTTCATTTGTGGATTAGGGGGATATTGTTTTCTCAGAATTTTATGGATGATTTGATTTTGGCTTTGAAATGTGGTGGGGCACTGCTGTATTTACTTCATTTTCCTTTTATCCCTGTGGATTTTTTTTACACAGTCATTAGGAGCATAAAAGTAGCTTCATGGTGAGTTTACCCCTTTCATTTTTAAGGCATTCCCTAAAGGTAAGACACATTTTTTTATCATTATTTCTAAAGATAAAGGACCTGATCCTGCATGGTAATAAGTGCTTTTAGCTCCCTGCAAAACTAACAGGCAGTGAGCTTGTTTGGCATACTGCAAAAGACACCATGCACAATGCAAATCTGGGCTCAGAGTAATTTAAAAAGACTATATGTGTTTTGAGTCACATTCAAACCCTATTTCTGCACAAGAAATCTATTTCTACATGACCAAAGAACTAATCAGGCATTCACTTTCTTTCTTCCTTTTTTGTGGCATATGAAACCACATATTTAATAGACTCAGAAGACACACAGCTTAAGGCAGCAGGATGGCCACTGCAGTGCAAGCCTATTCAATCAACTAGCAAGACAAGGAAATGTGGGGAAAAAACTCATTAGTATCACAAGCTTGCCTGAACTTGCAAAAAACACAATATAGATGTTTGAGATTTTGCCTTTGCCTCAGCATACAGTGTAAAGTTTGAAAAGAATATGCAGCTTTTCCAGAGGATCTTTCTTATGATTAGGGCTTTTCATAGAGTATTGCACAGGGATATTTAATTTTCAGTTTTGCATAATAGTGGGCATGCAGAGGGCTAACAGCTATCTAAAATCTCAGAGAGCTAGCAGAGAAGCCAAAGTATGTCATTCAAATTCAGGACGCAAGTTTCTGACATGAAACATCAATATGATACAAAGAGAGTGTTCTTTCAGGAAAAAAAAAACAAACTTACTTTAAAAAGATAAAATACCAAAATAAGACTTTAACATTTTTGAGACAAATTGACAGTTTGAAACTGCATAAAGGATTCTAGAAAAAATTATAATTCTTTCCTTTATGGACACTCTCAAGTCCACAAATGTGACCAAAATGTTTTGGTTAGCCAGAGCCTACCTGCATTACTGAAAAGCCTTAATACTCTCAGCAGCCATAATAGAGATCTGTCCTCAGGTCAGAGAACAGAGTCAGCAGAACAGAGCTGAAAATTACTAAGTCAAATATCAGAAGAACAGCTCCAGTTAACATACAGTTTGAGTAGGACAACATTTGTGATCGCTAATATTTTTCTAACACACCTAATCTTCAGATGAGAAGTGGTATAACATACAGCAAGAAGGACAGAAGTCCACAAAGATGAGGGAAATGAGTGAAAATCCTTTCCTCTCTAATTGACAGGATCTAATGCCAGATGGTCTTGCCCTTTAAATAACTGTTCAAACACACATATATAGTCTGGGAGGTGAGGAACAGACAGAATGTGCTATTAGTACTGATTTCCAGCTGTTGACTAGGGGAAATAAGATCATCTGAGTTTCCTCTTCTTTTCTCCATCCCTTCTATCTTCCTCAGCCTGTAAACCTACTGCCTCATACTTCACCTCTCAGAAGGGATATTTACTTAGATGACTGGCAAAAAGCATAGGTAATGCAGGCCAACACAAGGCTCTTCTAACTACTCTCTCACATTGAAATTATATCTTATCTGAAAAGAAGTATGAAAGATGTTTAGCACAAAAAGACTTAAAAGAAATTTTGCTAGGTTTTATCCTACCTCTAAAATACAAAGTAAAATCCAGGTCGTGATTCTAACAAGCTGGCTAAGCTTGCTGGATGTCCACATATCTTATCTCCCAGACTCCCAGAGTTGCCCTGACCAGGGATATTTCTGTATTCACCACAACGGTACACCAAGCAAAGCAAAGAAAAATCTAGAATCAACTAAATTACAGACAGTGGAAAACCCATTCAAAATCCACAAAACAAGTGGACATAAATACATTCAGGCAACACTACATGAATAAAAGGAAAAGGAAATATATTTTTCTTTTCATCCACACAGCTGCAAAATACTGACTGGCAGGGTTCAATATCAATTCACTGGATGAAACACTGGAAATGTTCACCAAACCCAGGAAGATGAAAATCACAATGATAAGAGTGAAAAGCTGCTTCAAAAAACTACTGGAGCACTATTTTTCTTTTCCATTGAAAACAATTGCCCTTTATTCATCAGATGTCAATCCAACTCGCTACAGCTTTCATAATAAGGGCTCATGAGTAGGTGTAAATGAAAGAAGACTCTCTGTTATTTAAATTGAAATGCTCTTGCAATTCCTTGGTATGTAAATTGCAGATTATGTTATACCTTGATAGAGGTGGTATAAATAGATCTGGCAGAATCTAAAGGGACCTTTTGAATTGCTCTGAGTAACATGCACTGCGTCTGAATTTGGCCTTGAATACAGACACAGGGGCAAACACAGATAGGTTTAACTGTTGCAGATATTTAAAATGTAAAAGTGCAAAAATGAACAGGCAAAGCAAGGAAGATGATATATCCTCCCTGACACTCAGGATCAAACAAGAATATCAGTACACTTCATGTGGAATAGAACATTTCACAAACCACTTAAGATTGAACAGGACTATGAGCAGTAAAATGTCTCCAAATGACATCAGGACCTAACACCCTGTAAAATCCAACCCTGCTTAGTACCACTGGAGATGAAAAGCATAAAAATCATGACAGCCTTTAAGTCTATAATGATGATAAGGATGCTTTTTTGTC
This sequence comes from Vidua macroura, assembly GCF_024509145.1. Lineage (NCBI taxonomy): Eukaryota > Metazoa > Chordata > Aves > Passeriformes > Viduidae > Vidua > Vidua macroura. The sequence goes on along the minus strand of NC_071574.1, from coordinate 39,037,204 downwards.
ATAAAAACTTCCATAGAGGTATGAGCTGGTTAGTCTTTTGGGACATAACACATGGCCTAGGGTTTTACAACACCCTTGTTTCTTAACTGAGAAACTAAGCACTTTACACTTGGAAGCTGCAACACTTGGAAACTTCAGCAGGTCTGCTACTAGTATATTGAACTTGCGCAGAAGTTTAATACTCTGGCCTTTCTTCTTCTACTGTAGATGATCCTGTCCCAATCACCAAAACTGCAACTGACAAGAAGAAACTAGAAGCTGGGCTAAATAAAAAAGGGTATCTTGGCTTTGAAAGAAATGTTACATATACATTTAATAGAATACCTGTATTGAAAGCTAAAACAACAGAAAAGTAAATTACCAAAAAATATACAGTATCCTGATGTGAGCAAGGATGAAGGAATGATAAAGTACTTAGGTCAATCCATAATGTTATTTAGGTGTCAAATGGCCAATATTAACTCATTTCAATGGAAATCCCTTCCCTTCCCTTCCCTTCCCTTCCCTTCCCTTCCCTTCCCTTCCCTTCCCTTCCCTTCCCTTCCCTTCCCTTCCCTTCCCTTCCCTTCCCTTCCCTTCCCTTCCCTTCCCTTCCCTTCCCTTCCCTTCCCTTCCCTTCCCTTCCCTTTCCCTTCCCTTCCCTCTCCCTTCCCTTCCCTTCCCTTCCCTTCCCTTCCCTTCCCTTCCCTTCCCTTCCCTTCCCTTCCCTTCCCTTCCCTTCCCTTCCCTTCCCTTCCCTTCCCTTCCCTTCCCTTCCCTTCCCTTCCCTTCCCTTCCCTTCCCTTCCCTTCCCTTCCCTTCCCTTCCCTTCCCTTCCCTTCCCTTCCCTTCCCTTCCCTTCCCTTCCCTTCCCTTCCCTTCCCTTCCCTTCCCTTCCCTTTCCCTTCCCTTCCCTCTCCCTTCCCTTCCCTCTCCCTTCCCTTCCCTCTCCCTTCCCTTCCCTCTCCCTTCCCTTCCCTCTCCCTTCCCTTCCCTCTCCCTTCCCTTCCCTCTCCCTTCCCTTCCCTCTCCCTTCCCTTCCCTCTCCCTTCCCTTCCCTCTCCCTTCCCTCTCCCTTCCCTCTCCCTTCCCTCTCCCTTCCCTCTCCCTTCCCTCTCCCTTCCCTTCCCTTCCCTCTCCCTTCCCTTCCCTTCCCTTCCCTTCCCTTCCCTTCCCTTCCCTTCCCTTCCCTTCCCTTCCCTTCCCTTCCCTTCCCTTCCCTTCCCTTCCCTTCCCTTCCCTTCCCTTCCCTTCCCTTCCCTTCCCTTCCCTTCCCTTCCCTTCCCTTCCCTTCCCTTCCCTTCCCTTCCCTTCCCTTCCCTTCCCCTGGGATGATATTTTCCACTACTCTTACTTAGCAATCATGCTTAGGAACTTTGTTTCAAATTGTAGTCAGTGTCTACTATGAGCAACATGTAATGGCCAAAAGAGGGAGATAAAGGCATAGAAAAAAAGATGCAACTATAGCAGCCAATAAATCTGTGTAGTAATTTTCAAAAGAAACCCCACTTTATAAGCTGTTTTAGATAAAAAGGTCTTGTTCGCACAGCAAATTCTGTAGTACACAATCAATATAAGCAAATTGGTTTTTATCCCATTCCAAAATATAGAAGGAAGAAAGAGCACAACTGCATAGCTAAAGATTTCTCTAAAGGTTTTAATTTAAGTCTTTCATGTCCTACCTGGGATATACAAAAAGTGTAGGTAAGGTAGGTGCATCCCTTTGACAGAGAGCAATATCTGTATTAGAAACACTTCAGTCACTTTTTTAAGTTTCCTTGCATTAAAAATTTTCTTGTGCCTCTCAAAAAATCAAAAATGCTAACACTTACTGGCACTTGAAAAGTCCTCTTGTAAAGATGCTTCAATTCTCAAAACGTTTTAAGAAAATGAAACCTAGTAGAATGTTCTACTAAATATGAATAGATGCTGGTGAAGAAATGCTGGTGAAAGAAAGAAAAGTTAAGCAACCCACCACAGTCTTGACCTCAAGTCAGTGACAAGACTGACACTCTAAATCTGTTCTGACAAAGCGCATTCCAGAGCTGCATGAAGAAGGTATGGGACACAGTGGTTTGTAATTCTCTGAACAAATGAAAGCACAACATTTTTACACTTCAGCAAAATTGGACCTGGACAATAGGGAACCAAAAACTCATTTGGATATATGTGGTGTTTTAAAACACATCACCAGGATCTTCAAATCGATCTGGTACCTAATGGCAGGCAGCACTGAGATCTCAGTACAGAGACATATGATGACCAGATATTGTGTATGCCTGAAATCTCAGTGGTCACATTATTGTACAAGCTCTTATTTTGTGAAAGGAGGGCTGAGTGAGACCTGCAGGCAGGGAATTACAGTAATCCAGACGATGTCACAGAAGTATGAATTAACGTTTCAGTATCTCTATGTGACAATGCTCTCAAACTTGTTATATTTCTCAGTTGATAACAGGAGTTTTGTTCCCCCTGAATGCACCTGATACCCAAAGAAAAGCCCTCAATTAAAGTTTACCTCTACATTTTGCACAGATGAAGACCAAGCAGTATTTATGTGCAGTACAGAGAAGGGACAAATCTTCAGACATTGTGTTAACAGCATTATTAAGCACAGTGGTCTCATCTTTTTCATGCTTAAAGCAATTTTGGGGCAGTCAGAACTACACTTCATAAGAAATGGGGATCAGATGCTCCTATGGAGTCTGTAGCAAAATAATGTAAGTCTTCTTTTCAATAGCTGTGCAAGCTTTTTACTTCTACTCTTCTATCTTCCCCTGGATCTTATTATCCTCTTTTGTCTACAATGCTTCATCAGAGACACAGCAGTTTAAACTGCTATATGACCTGAGAGATGACTTCTTTATCACCTCTGCACTTTTATAACATAAGTAAGTGACAGATAAAGTATATTCGAAAGCCTAGACTGTGACCTGAGCTAATAATTTTTGCAGGCTGTCTTGGCATTGTAAGTCTTGCACAGTGCTTGTTCAGGCAAAACCCACACAGGAGCAAGTAAGACTTTTTTCAGAGTCAAGCCCAAATGAAAACAGATTAGGGTCCTCAAGATTTTCCCCCTTTGGACCTCTGCTTAGAATTTCTTGCAAGAATATTGGGCCATGTTTTCTCAAGCATTCAGAAGAGTGGAAATCTGTTCTGCTATTTAAAAATACGCAACAATTCTGTAAAATACTCAACATTACTGGGGTATGTACCAGGAAATTCAATATTCTACATAATACCACTTCATGTTTGCCACTAAAATAAACAGAAACTTCTGAGGCCCTGTATATATAGAGGTAGGTAGTATCCAGGTGTTCCATGTGCTTGTGCATACTGGGAAAACATTTTCAGACTTGGTACTTGTTGGACCAGGGGACACTACAGAAGCCTCACCTTCCTCGGGCTGTCAGATATAGCAAAACATATTTTTCCCTAACAGAAGTAGTAAAAATACAGTCAAAAATATTAATTTTGTAGCTCTCCTTTATCTTCTATATCTTTGACTTAAGTCAGAATTGGGAGTTGTTTTTTTTTCCGTCCTAATTCATCCATTCTGTAAAGTTATAAAGCTGATTAAAGGTAACAGCAGTTCTGTTTAGCTCAGTAAATATAGATTTGAATGGATAAAAAAACCAAGCAAATGCTATTGTTTTCTATTACCATTTACAGGCTTCATCAAGAATTTCTGCTATCAATGTTCAAAAGCTCTGTGAATCCTGCAAGAAACCTCTGACCAGTTTCATTCCTCAGCATGCATAATGTAAATATCATTGGCTTCTACATCCTAGGAGTCCTAGCATTTCTTAGGGGCATATATTATGTTCAAGCAGGGCACTAATTCTATTATTATCAAAAAGCAGATGTTTTCTTATCTGCAACTTGGAAAGTCAGCTTCATTGAAATAGGCAATGGACAGGATAATTTTGCCTGCTAGTATTTTTGAATGCTTTTCCTTTGCTTAATATCTCTTTTGTTTGTCTCCTGAATGCCCAGGATTCAGCAATCACCCTGAGCCCAAAACAGAGTTTTTTTATTACATACCATAATAATTAAAAAAAAAAAATTATCTTTAGCCTACTGTCTTTAAAAGCCTTTCAAGTCATTTGATCAAAATTTGTCTCATACTAGGAAGATAAAACTTTATATTTTTATTTACCTGAAATCTAAGATTCTTTCTTGATGCCTTGATTCACAAAGTGAGCTTTTAAGAGAAACAACAAATATTGCAAGCCTCACAGTGCAGTAATGATGGATCATGTCATAGTGTAGTTGGTGTCTCCACTTTGCCCATGTACAGAAGAAATGCAAAGGAAGATGACAACAGACAGTAAACTTAACAGCAGCAACATAATCGAAAACAAGGAACAATAGGGAAAAATAATTTAATTCAAATCATTAGTTATACCCTAATAATTAAAAACATATGTAGCTCTTAAATTTCTGCTGCATTACGTTGCCAGTGAATGTCCCTATTAAAATAGAATAACAAAGAAAGATTTTAGCAGGGTTTATAATGTTCTGGTGGGGTTGGGCCTCACTATCCCCAAAATGAGAGCCACTTTTGGTTGCAAAAGGTTTCTGACATTTTTCGAATTTGTTTACTTTTAATATGGTCAGCAAAAGGAAATCTAAAATATAGTATCAATTCCAAATTCTCCTAAATTTGCAACATGCATTTTAACAATAAATAATTTCTTAGTTCGTCCCATAAAATACATGAATCAAAAGCACTGGAAATTCTGAGATATATGACAGGCCTAATCCAAAAATAATTAAATGTCCTAAATAATCATTGTCTATTTGAGAATTACAGGAGGAATACAATCTATCAAATGAATGGAGGCATAATTGAGACAATTTGACTCAGGAGCAAGTGCTCAGGACAAAAGATTTCTGGGTCAAACAGACTAAACTATCAGGGTTATAAAGCATCATGGCAGCAAAACCTTCTAAATATAAACTTTGCCAATTTTACTAGAGTCAAAAGTACAGACAGCTCAAAAGACAAAAAATTAACTGGTCAAAACACATAATGAAACTGGAGAAAGCAAAAGGCCGCCTACAGAGAACAAGGCAAACAGCCTCGCATGAGAATATTCTGAAAATCAACAAAGATTAAATCTGACTGACATAAAGTATTCATTAATTCACAAGACAAATGAGAAAAATAACAACCTGGTTCTATAAAATAGAATGGTTTATTTTAACTCTTCACATTTATGTCTATAAAAGGAAAATTTAATATTGAAGTGAAGATTATCCGTTGCACAGGCAGTCCTATATGCTATCCTATCCCCAGGCAGCCTATCTACTCCATGAACAGTGAGTCTTAAAAGAGGGATTGCGACTGATCCTCACGGTGGTCTCCAGCTCTGCAGTGTCCTCTTCTGGCCCCGCAGTGCAGACTTCATTCTGCCACTGTCTCCCCAGGAGACAGTTCTGACTAGTGCCACTAGGTTGATGCAGCTACTTCTATCCCACGTCTTTGAGACTCCTCTGGGCATTTTCTAAAGCATCAGTGTTACAAGAGAGAAACCCAAAGAACTCATAGACAAAGCTATACACATTTTTCTTCTGCTGTGAATCAGTTTTCACATTGATGCTTACAGCTCTGTTATGATCACAGCAGATATACTTCAGCAACTCATTCTAATAAAATATTTCTAATTCCTGTCTGTAACCAAGTTTTCTCCCACTGAATGAAATTAACTCTTTCCCCTGAGGTAACTGAGCTACATGTGCTCCTTTTTATATCACATTCCAGCCCTGCCCTGACATTTCCAAACTAAGTACTAGAGATGGAGTCCACTGTGTGCATGTGGCTCTTAGCGCTTTGCAATCTACAACAACCTCATGTATTTTCTACTTAGGTTGTAAATAAAGTATAAATTTTGTGAGCATATTAAAAAAAAAAAAAACAGACTAGGAATTAATGAACATTTCTTTATTGCAACCCAGTGCAGTTATTTCTGATCACTTCCATACTGCTGTAAATTTTGGACAAATGACATACGACATTGCCACCTAGTGAATAAATTCAGAAATTCAACTTAAAAAGAAAATTGAGTATACACCAGCAGTTTTATGATACAGAAAGCCTTAAAAACAGCCATCTATAGTTCAGGTGTTCACTGACCATGTTAATCCTTGTGCCTGTGTGTTTGTGCATGTGTGCATTGCCCTGCCTAATCACTATGCATATACACATAATTGATGGACATCAGTGTTACCCTGTAAAATATTTGTGCACTGCCACCAGTGTCAAGGAAGTAGAGAAACCTTATGTGGTGCAGCCTGTCACTATTGCCATCAAACCACCTATGCCTAAGTAACATTAAATCTGATTTGTTAAGAGTGATGAGGCAGTCCAAATCCTGCTTGAACACATTGTACTCATCAGACTGTGCTGTTTACTTGGGCTCTGCTGCCAACAAGCTGGCCCACCAGAAGATTTTCCATGATTTCTAAGATAGACTGTAGGGATAAAAAATCTGTGGTAAAGCTCCTGGACTGACAAATTGCAAGTGATATCTTGACAGTCACCATATTACCTTTTATGTCAGGCTTAAGGCTGTTTCAGAACTTATACTGGGACACAGAAATGCCAGACAAGAGATGACTACATGAAAATGTTCTAATCAGAGATTATGAAGGCATAAGGCAGTGTTGTAATGAAAATTTTTGAATGTACTCAATCACCCTGACTGCCAACAAACTTGTATCAGAAACCATCTTCCTCACCAGCACTCTCCACCAAGCAGGCAAGATCATGACTTGAGAAGTTCAAGACCAGTTTCTCATTATTTTTTTCTAGCAGGAAACATTCAGTTCCTAAGCAAAAGATAACAAAATTACTTATATGACAGAGATCGCCTGTTTGGAAAACTCTGAATTGTTACAGAGAAATCGCTGTTGGCATATTTTGTAGCTGTGTCTAAATAGAAGGATACATCCATACAAAAATACAATGCCTAATAAGCATGAAACAAGTGTAAATTACTAATGGCATAAATGTGAACCCTGATGTTTTTCCTAGTATTGCTGAGGATTAGGAAATTAGGATTTCACATTACTGAAGTAGTAAAAAAGTAAAGTATGCTTCACTAGCAGCTGGAAATGGAAGTTCCTTGCAATTATGCCCTCCATTTTAAGTGGATATATACAGGCATCAAGGAGCAACTAAATGTTAAGATACAATTTATAATGTCTTGTTCTCAAAGACTGTTTTTCTCCATGTATGTATATATTTACAATCTTAATTGTCCTCTCAAGCAGTAGACGACAATAGAGCCAAAGGCAGCTGATCCAGTGCCTAATTACTAGGTCATTTGATGATCAATAGTCATTTTCAGAGGCATAACTTCTAATCTGGATTAATTCATCTTTTTGTAAAATAATCAGAACACAGTCAAATACATACAGTGTACAGAACAAGATGCTGCTTCTGTTTCTCGAGTTAAACAATGAAAAATTGCTGCTTGAAAGTCCATACATATCTTAAAACACCAAATGGAGAGGAAGTTCCATGTTCCATCTGGTTTCCAAGAGAATTTTATTATAAATTTTAGATACATTTCTCAGCTTCTGGGTATTATGTTTATTACATGGATAGATCTGTAATCTGTTTTTCTCCTTGACTGAAATATGGTTTTATGAGTGAGACACTGAAATAAAATACCCTTTCATCTGCTAGTTCTTAAAGACTGTAGACAGAATCATAATTTCATACTATCTGTAGACTAGCAGGAGTCTATATTTGCTACTTCAAAGCCAAATATGTGCAAAGATAATGAATGTAAGTTCTTTAAACACAAGCAGAGGATTGCTTATAACTAAAGCTTGTATAGTTCTGGTAGTAAACACAGTCAAAGATGACACTTTTGTTAGTTTGTCTTTTAACAAACAAAAATTAATTGCAGGGGGAAAAAAAAAGTTAAAACTTCTAAAACTACAGACTACACATTATTTGATCCATTTGATGCCTGATTAATATTCCAGATTTTCTATCAAATTACTGTACAGACTTAGTCTCTATGTATTTTACATACTTACTTACCATACATACTTAATAGATATGTCACAGAATGTATCAGAAGACAGAGAATATACGACATAACAGTGCACACATCTTTAGAAAAAATGCAGTGATAAAAATAGCAACAGTTTAACTTTGAAAATGTACAGTAAAGAAAACTGAAACTGCTGAGATGATAAATATAAATTAAAATGACACCAGTCATTTTTTAAATGGGGTGAAGCCTTTGTTTTCAATAAACGTGAAAGAACAGCCTATTCCTAGCATGCCTTGATGAAGATAGTTTTAACAAAGCACTGGAGGGTATTTCTGGTATTAAAAAATAACACAGTCCCCAATCCTCTACTTTTTTTTCTGCGTATAGTAAACAAAGTTCATACCGATAGGGAATGATACACTATTAGAATGCATGTTAGATCAGAGTAAACTCTGGTAATAACAATGAATAAAACATAGTACACAATTTTAGAAAGTGAGTTAAAAAAGTGAGGGCACTCATATGACAACAACCATCTTTGTCCCCAGAATGGTTTTACTGATTTAAGCAGCAACCATGTTATACAACATTTACCCATGATCCCAATACAAGGATTACTGAAATTAGCAAATGATAGAAGAGATTGTTAAATAAATTTTCTCTTAACATCTGGAACTAGTTTAATCTGAAGTAGTAGCTGGGATAAGCCTTCTGGACAAAATTTAATTAAATAATGCCACACTTATGGATTAAAACAAAACTTAAATTAACAAAATTAATTACATGGAAAAATCAGCCACATTTTGTTCCATTTCTTGCAACACAGGGCAAGGAAAATACCTCAGGATTCCACACTTGTCCACCCTGCTGCCATACATGTAGTACATTGTGGTTTGATGAAAATACAGTAATGGGTACATTTTCAAAAACATTTTAGCTGTCATATGTTTTTGTTTTATGAAGAAACTATGCTTTATCTTATGTGTTAGTTATGTGTGATTACTATTATTATTTTATTATTATTATATGCATGCAATTTTTAATAGTGCACAAAAGATTTTAGACACATTTTTTTGCACTGAGAAAGTAATTTTTAAAATAGACATAGAAAAGAAAGATAGGCACAACAGAAGAGAAAAATATTTCAAGGAAGTTCATTTAAGGTGACTTTGATAGGTAGAAATGAAGAATACTAGGCTCTTAAGAAGCAGGGTGGAGGTACTTAAATCTTCCATACCTCATTCTAGATAACTCTTTCATCCTCTCTCTTCTCCAATGTGTGCTGCTATTCCTTAGTCAATCTCACAGCCACACTAAATCTCAAGTTTTCATTTGTCTCCCCTAGAGATGCTCTGTAGCTGTGCAGGCACTGGTGCATGGCAGGAGATACAGTCCTCTGAATGTACTTATCCATGGATATTACTGACATGAAAGACACATGGGCTCAGATTTTTCTGCACAGCTCTCAAATGTAGATGCAGATCTAGTGACTCTGTCAGCCTGTCCTCTATTTAAGTTCAGGGTGTTCTGTTTAGACTAACAGGAACACAGAAATATTTAGGTTGGAAAAGACCCTTAAGATCACCAAGTCCAGCCATTAACCCAGGACTGCCAAGTCCACCACTAAACCATGTCCTTAAGAACCATGTCAATTCACTGCTGTCTATTCAATGGATAATATTTCAAAGACACATCTTTGATTTAAGTCAAATATCAACCATGACTTTTCATACTACATCTCTGGTAATTCTGCTTACAGGAGAATCAGACATGATAAATTAGTGCTATTACATAAAGCACCATAAGCATGAAAATCCTGGGTATTTTCTGGTGAATTAATTGTCAGTACAAAAGTTAATCCAAGCAAAAATACATCTATTAGTCCTAGTCCTAACATAGATTTCATGTAAACAAGCTCATAGAGTAATTCCAGCAGAATATTAGACACCCCTATATTTGTATTGCTTGTGATTATGAATTTGAATCTCCAGGTGAAACACAGCTAACAAGAGCCAGCTCAACAGATATTCCCTCAAGCTACACAGCTGTCCCTCATACACATGTACAAAAGAGCACACGGTAGCTGGTAACATAATTCACCTTAATAAGAAATGTGTGGTGTTTATGCACAGAAATATTTTAAGTGAAAATTCTGGCAAATTTTCTTTACACCCCAAATCCAAACAGCATTAATTCTATTTAAAAGCTTGATCATTTTTATCAAGTCACAAAAGAGGTGTTTGGTACCAGAGCAGCTCAAAATTAAGTCCTGCTTGAATGGAAGTCTATGGTAACACCATAATTTCAGTACAATATAACCATCTCTTAATCAAGTCTTACAGCCCCTCTAAGTAAAGCCTAAGTGATGTTATTGCTATAGTGATTGACAAGGTTGTTAAATTTTGGCCCAAATCTAGATTTTCTCCAAATTAGAACATGGGAAAATTAACAGACAATAAAGTTGATGGTCTTGATTAAACTTAGCAATTTTAGTTTAGTGACACTTCAGTTTAATATTTTAAGATTTTTATTTCTGTAAAGGTGTATGTTAATGTTTTCATGAAAGTCAAGACAAGACACAGACTATTGCAATTCATGAATTTAGAAATGGTGTCTCACACACCATTACATGTGTTATTAGAGACCAAGGGAGTTGCAAGGTCAGTAGGTTAGATATGCATCCCTTTTTTCTCATATGGCCATGTCCCTGCACAGCATAGAGCTCCAGGCAAGTGCCCTACGTGCCTTGTAGCTTAACGAGTGCTGCTGTTGATGAGGGAGTAGTCATTTACCAGATACTTTTCCAATAAAGCCAATGGGGCCACCAATAGCAGTAAGGGTCTGAAAGGTCAATTTAAATGTTGCTTATTCAAATCTGAATTAATATTTATGCTACAAAAATAATGTAGCCTCTCCTTTCAAGTATAAAAAGTAACTGTAAAATCAGAACCCTTCAGAGAAGAAAACTAGGAAGAGATATATTTTATTGATATTTATGAAGGATATGTTATGAGTCTAAGTCACAAGATTATTCCAAAAGTGAAAATCAAAGATGACAGCATATACATGAAACAACTTTTTTCTCTCAAGTAAAAGCTTCTAGAATTTGAGAAATACTTATATAGAATGAAAATACAAAATCTGAAGCAAAATTCTACTCTTATTCAAACCTACATAGTCTCCTTTACATTCTGTGGTGATACACTTGTGTGACCAGAAAAGATTGATATTATTATACTCATATAACCAGACTAAAGACTCACAAAGTAAGTAAATTCAGATTCACACCTACTGCTAACCATTGGCTTGCCCTCTTGTCTCTAGACATTATATCTTATTATTTAATCAGTAGAGAAGATCAATTTCTGGCACAAAAATTAACTAAGAAATGTAGGTCATAACTTTGTATTTCTGTGCTTTTTATATCTCAGCCATCTTATCTTAAAATATAGCTAGGAAAATGTTACCTCGAGGATTTTTGTTCAAGATTCTAGTTTGTTCATCTGAAGTCAAAAAATACTAATTTCCCACTTAATAACCCCTGTGATTGGTATCAGACTTCAGTGGAACTTCCAAAGGACAGTAACTGAATGGCTGGTACATTGCTGAAACAGATTCCCGAAACAACCTTGACCTGATTTGTCTATTTTTCTTAGTGGTTAAGAAACACTGCAGTGCTGTGGATACATCCAGTTCAGACATCATGGAGTAGGAACTTGCTCTTTACTACTTCTCAGACACATTCGTAAAACTTGCCTTCAAAGTTTTACAATAATTGAACTGAAGTTTGAGTTTACACTGAACATTGTGGGGATGTGATACCTCAGCAAGCTTTACATGGCTGAACTTAAGTAGGAGATATGGAAGCCAGTATAAAACAAGGGGGAGTGGTAAATACAACGGAATACATGGAAAAAACACAGAATTACACTATTAGTGCTATTAGTCCTAACAAAGACTACAAAGAAACACTTTGGAGAAAGCACTATGTGAGACAACACACAGTTTTCCTTTCAAAGACTGGGCTCACACATTTTAAATTACCTCCTAAAGCAACTACTTATTGCTTTTCCATGGTCTAACCATGAAAATATCACAGTGTTGCATGTGTTGACATACACTCTGGCATTAGATAACCCTAACCTGGTGAGACTCCTGGTTAAAATCTTAGCAGGCATATTCAAACCATTTAAAACAGATACAGACATCATAAGTTGCCATATTTCTATATTAATATTAGTGTAATAGAGGTTTGTGGTTAGCTTCTTTCCAACACTGAGAACTTTAAATATGCTCATTTAACAATGTCAAGATAACTTTCAGACTTGGGTGACGTAAACAGTAAGTGGCTGTATTTGTCCAAGAAGTTTATTATTGCCATGGATCACATTAATGAAGATATCAGAAAGTTACAAAGAATTGTAATTAAAAATTAAAAAAAAAAGTTACAGAGATGTACCATGGTCCATTATATGTTCCACATGACAACTTTATTACAGCAGTGAACCAATACAGCAATTACAAAAAGGAAATATCAAAAAGGAAATATGTTACCCATAAATTGTTTTGAGACAAAATGCAACAATAGACCAAAATGATAGTATAGGAACATATTATTCTGTGACATGATGTGACAATAATTATTTTGAGGCTACAAAGGAAGAAAAAAAACTACTATAACTTAGAATTTGATTTAAAAAAAAAAAAAAAAGAAGTAACAAAAAGAAATTTAGCAATGGAAGCATTGCTATTATTTTTAGTTATTATTGATGGCTGTTTGGTTTTTATAATTAGAAGCTGTATTGTTTTCTCATTATCAATATTAATGCTCATTAATTTATTGCCAAGGACTAGAGAATGCTAAGGTAGCAAGCACTGGTGCTACACACTGTACAAACTTTTAATGGAATAACAATTCATACCCAAAAGACCTGGCAGCAGAAGTGAAAGAGAACATGTAACACAAGCTAAAAGACGGTTGGGAAAGAAATGAAAGCAGTAAGGAAAGCAGAGGTCTGGATAATCATGTGATTCAAATTTTATACACTTTGACAGATCACACACTCATGAAGAGTTTTATGGGCGATTCGGGTGAAGATAACGAAGTAGCTTTGAAAATGTTTACACATAGCTCTTCTCAAGTATGAGGGAAGGCATAAAGCTCTTTCTTAGGAGATTTGAGAGGTAGTTGATGGAGACATTCACTATGAATAAATTTGTTCATTCTTTACAGTGTTGTTAAGTGAATGAGTGAATATGTGTATTATAAGAAGCCAAAAAAAAAGGATTGAAAGAGGAAAAAAAAAAAAGAATTTTAAAACTCAGGAGTACAGTGTTCTACAAATCTACTCGAAAGAGAAAACGACAACACACAGTTATTTAAAATATATTTTAATTAGCAAGTGGTAATCAAACTTGATTACTTTTATTAAGGAAATTATTCTCATATTTGCTGTTCATGTGTTTATGTTAGTGTTAGAAAATGTAACTAAAATGAAGACAAAAATGTAAACAAATTATATAAATATATAACTACAAAACTTAATTAGATTTCAAAGCACACTTACAGAAAATTTGAGACAGCAAAAAGGAGCTAGGCATGCATTTTTTAACAGATGGTGCTAGATTAGGTCACATAGATATAATTGAGGTCAGAATTTGGCCACTGTAGGAACAGACCCTCTCAGTGAAAGAGGTGAATTTCTTCCTGTGTTTTTCATTAATTACTCGGTGCCATCCAGTCACAGTGTTGTCTGCTGTAGATCCTCTCACTAATTCCTTGTCCAGACAAGCATTTCTCTAGAATATTCTTTCATTATACATATGAACAAAATTTCTCCTTGTAGAAGCACTGATTTGCTTTTTAGCAGCAGAGACAAAAGCTTGTTAGTATCACCATTTATCTTAGCTACAGTCTCTAAGATAACAGTAAGTATTGGGGACAAACAGATAAAGGGGCATTTCCACTGCTGATGTAGCAAGGACTGATATAAAACAACAGGTAACTTTTAAGAAAATACAAAGAATTTTTAAATCATAAGACAAATTTTAAAATACTTTATGTGAGAAACTGAACATAAATCAGGAGCCTGTGGATGTAGCAGAACAGACTTGCAGAGCTTTTTTGGACAGACACTGCACAAATTCTCCTTAGCTTTCAGCATGTAGAACAGTTTTATTGACCTTGCTGTTGGTTTTATACACTGTAACTGAAAGCAGTGTTTGTTTTGTTTGCTCACATACAGTATAAAAATATATTAAATAGCATTGTATACAGTAAAGCAAGGATTCAAGATTGCATTTATTTTTAGCAGGAGTCATTCACATTTGAATGCCAGTTAGAAAGCATACCACAGAAATCAAACCAACTGAATTTCTGCATGAGCCTCAAAGCATAATGTTATGCTGTTTCAAGTAATATAAAACATTCTCTCCATAGCTGTGCAGGCTCAGCCTGCAGATGAAACCATCACAGTCAATACTTACTTGAATGACACCCATGTTAAAGTAGTTTTCTTTCATAATAGTTCATTTTATCTCACTAAAAGAAAACTGTGTTTGAAAAATATCATTAATGTATCTAGTTTATTAATATGTTGGATTATATTTTTATTTTTACTTATTACTAAAGTTATTTCCTGAAAATATTTTGTTTTATTTCCCTTCAGCTAACATTAATTTGGATCTGTGTTTTGGCCCATCTCCCTTGCCTAACAGCTTTACGCAGAAATGCAGACAGTATTAAATAAGAACAGTAATAGCAGAAATAAATCAGCTAACATTATTTACCTGAGTAAAGGTTTCTCTAGATTACTTGTAGTTTTGCTTTTGGGAAATGGCTGAAACCAAGGCCAGACTATCACTGAAGTCAAACCCATTACTTAAATATTTCATTATTTTGCAACTTCTGTTATAAAGGAGAATACATTCATTTGTGGTAACCATTTAATTCCAAAGGCTGTGGAACGTTTTGTTACAATAAAAATAACATTGCTTTGGGCTTCTTAAACCAGCTTGGGTGCACTCACAATTTATATATGCCATAAGATTGTCACACATGAAGTCCAAGCATCCCCTCTTAGCACAAACACAAGACGAACAACATTGATGCTAAAGTGTAATTGAGTTTGGCCCATTATATATTGAAAAGGAGCAACGAGAACCAGCTAAGAGTATAAAAAAAAAAAAAAAAAAAAAAAAAAAAAAGTTGATTTTATATCAACATAGAAGCAAAAGTCACCTTTTTTCATTTTGTTCAGATATAATAGCTGGTTGATGAGGAGTGACTCCTTGAACCTAATCAGCCTTGAACACAAGCCACGGAATTCTGCTTACAGCAGGTAAGCTTTCAGACCTCAAACTATCAGAGTGCTATGGCAATAGGTCAAATGGCTTTAAACAAGTGCTAATTGTTTATCATGAAAAGCTTGAATAGCAGGGGCAGAATTAAGAAATTACTTTTCTAAGTTTTATGATTTCTGTAAAGCAAAGTTTTTCACAATTTTTTAATAAACTATTTGGTTGTAGTAGGTCCCAAAACAGCCCTTCTTAGAAAGGTCTCTGTGCCATAAGGCACTTTTGACAAAGAAAGACGTCCATGTTAGCATCCGTAGGTAGCACATGAAGATGCTGCAAGTGGATCTCATGAGCTTAGGGGGAGATTGCTCCCAGAGCACAGCCTTCCCACACCACTACAGCTCAGCTCCCGCACTCCAGCACCACTGGCAATCTCCTCGGCAGGTAGGGGCCCTGCACAAGCAGGCTGGCTGTAACACATATCCAGACTCAATAAAAAAGCTGCATCGAAAGCAGCATGGCCAGCAGGTTAAGGGAGGTGATTCCGTTCCTCTAGTCAGCGCCGGGCGGCGGTCAGCGCCGAGCCCAGCCACGTTCGCACCGCCCGCGACCAGCGCGGCCACGGCCGGGCCATGCGCGCCTGCGCCGCCTGCTTGGAGGCGGCAGAGCGGGGCCGGGCCGGGCGGCGATGGCGGCGGGACGCGGCGGGGGCCGGCACGGAGTGATGGTCGCGCTTCTCTTGCTCGCTGCGCTGACGCCGGCGAGCGCCGCCTCAGCTGCCGCTCTGCCTTTAGTCATCAACACCTGGGCGTTTAGGACGGCCGCAGAGACAGGTGTCCCGGCGGGGGCCTGGGCTGCAGCGGGGCGGGTGCGGCCGTGCCGTGCCGTGCCGTGCCGTGCCGCTCGGTGCCATTCGGGAGAGCCTGCTGCTGTGGGGCCGCTGGGCGGACCTGGGTGTTGGTGCTGGCTAAGGAAAAACGAGTCTCTGAGCCGTCACTGGGCTCAAGGTGGCCAGAAGGAGCGGGCTGTGACCCGGCTGCCATGCGGCGCTGGCTGCGGAGGGCCCGGGCTCTGCTCGCCGCGCTGCCCCGTCACAGCTCAGAGGCAGCCCCGCTGCCGGCGGGGAGGCGGCGGGAGGTGCCTGGGACGGCTTAGAAAGGGTTTACCCTTCCTATGGAAGGGCCCCGCGCCGGAGCTTGCCCGTCCTCTCTGCCGCTGGGAGCCTGCAAGCAAATGGTTTCACTTTCCACGATGGGCAATAACGCTAAAAAACCCGACCAAAACCCACAGAAACTAAAGAAGGGAGTTATGAACTGCGGGAAAGCTAGATCAAAGACATGCTTTTGTTAATGGTGTGGTTTGCACTCTTGTGCAGTGTTATTTAACGGTTTGGGTTTGTTTGTTTCTTTGTTTTGAGATTCCTCTAAAGAATTAGGTAGTTATATTATTTCTTTGAAACTCTGTTGTTTTGTGATGTGTTATTGACAGTCAGAGCAGGCTTTCCTTACATACACTAGCTGTGAATAGTAATTTTAAAAGACTTGCAGATTATTTTATTACTGCCAAGTTGTAAATAACCCCTTACTACAGAATGCTTGCCTGTGAAATGAGTTATCAGTAAACCCTTGTAATGGTCAGAAGTGAAATACACTCATAAAAATTGCAAGGCCCTTGCTTTGCAGCTTCTGAAAACCTCTGCTAAGGCTACTCACGGCAGTAAAGGTAATAGGAATCAGACAATACTTCTCATACTGAAGTTTGTAATAGCGGCAAGCATATGTGGAGTTGGATGCATGGTATTAAGTCTTATTTTTTCCCTGGTGCAGACACCTTCATGTAGTAGTTGTGAGGCATCTGTGATGATTAGGCTTCTTGACATATGCTGCTTCCCCTGTGCTGGGTCTGTCAGGTGATGGAGCGCCAGTGCCAGCACAAATAGGAGTATGCAGGACTGTGATTGTCAGTGGCAGCAAGCTCGAGCACCTTAGAAGATCTTGCCTGAGGTCCATCCTTGTGAAATCTCCTATGTGCAATGCCTTCAGGCTCAGTGTATTCAAGTCATGTCGTTTGACAGGTCTGCAATGTCTTACAAAGCTGCACCATGATCTAGATTCTGATGAATGGAACACCTAGGGTTGAACAGGAGGATGTGGAGACTTAAGTTCTTATCTGTAATTTTCACTTTGCTTTTGTGTTTACATAGTTACTGATGTAAGTTTATACCTTTTTATTCTGCAGTTGGACACTTAATATTCTCATACAAAGCTTTTGAGGGCAGCTTTTTTTTTTGGCCCTTTTTTTAATTTTTTGAGTTGGAGGATTTTTTTTTTTCCCTCTTTCTTCTCCCAGAAGGCTTTTAACAAGTGGTGATAAAGTAATGATTGGTTCTGGACAGAGAAGGGTATTTGATATAGAGAACTTGTGATAATTGTTAATAAATAATACCTCAGTCAAAAGAAAAGCTCTGTTTCTCAGTCAGAAACACTAATTAGATACACAAGGAAAAGAATATTTAGAAAAGTGAATAGTGAATTTAGAAAATATAACCAATTCTTCTGGTTCTATTTATATTTTTACTTCATAATCTGTAATTTATAGTTTACTGGTTTTTATCCACTTATGTAGTGCACCTGCATCATGTCCATCTTTAAGGAGCAGTGGAAACTCTTTTCCCTGGTGACATTTTAATTATTTGTGTTGATTACAGCTTGGAAAGTACTAGAGTCGGGAGGTTCAGAGCTGGATGCAGTTGAGAGAGGCTGCAGTCAGTGTGAGATCGATCAGTGCGATGGAAGCGTGGGATATGGAGGAAGCCCAGATGAAAGTGGAGAAACAACTCTGGATGCAATGATTATGGATGGGTAAGGAAACTGTATGGAGAAAAGAATGATCCCTTCTGTTATAAGTGACTCAGACCCCAAGTGGGAATGCATTATATGAGTTTAATTGAGAACAATAAAAAAGTTCACAAGGCAAAAGGGATAGCATTGGGAGCGTGGCTGAATGCCAGAGGCTCATCCACAAAATGGCAGCTCCATGATTTATACCCCTGATGTTCCATCAGCTTGCTGCATATTTATTTTTATTTTACATAGTCTTGCCCCATGTCACTCTCCTGGGCGCCGACACAGTTTCGTCACTGTGGTCCTCAGGGCCATCACTGGATGAGTTCCGCTCCTTTTAAGGTTGTGTCTCAAAGGTTTGGCCAGCAACAGTCCATCCAGTGTAAACCCACAAACCCACACCACAGCACACAAAACCATCCTCACGAAAACTAACCTGACAACTAGGCCACTTCAACAACATCAGCCGCTCCAAAGCACATATCACTATATCAATATTGACAACATCATAATATTTAATCACCAATATAATTAATAATATCAATTCATACAACACCCAGTGAAAGCCAACTTCCATTAACTTGTTTCTCACATCTGCCATTTTTATTACACTTAAGGGTTGTTACAGGATCTTGGTACTTTGGGGCTGATTATGGGACAAGCTAACTTGTGGAACAAGGAAAAATAACATACCTGATTGTTGGAAGAATAGGAAATGACTCTTCAATTGTAGTGCATTAATCCAGTTCTAGGTATAGCAGTTGAAACAGATGGTTTGTAGCATTGTTAGCTTTCCCTTTACATTCAGTCCATAAATATTTAACTTCTGGAGCAATTGTCTTCAATAATTTATTTGCTGTTTAAAGCTTTCATGATTAAAAAGTAATTGCAAACGTGTGGCTCATGTTATGAGTTTATGTAACAAAATAGTTACTCTACTGAAAATATTACTGTGAATGGAAGTACTATTTCTTGAGCAACAACTCCATGCCTGTGAAAGGAAACAATATATATAGGAAGTCTTTCCCTACAAATGTAGTGATATCTGTCTGTGGCACAGAACTGTTAAAGCATTATGTTAAAGGAGCAATCTTTTTGATTTAGATGAGAACAGATTTTGTCCAGTAAAAAATGTGCAATTATTCTTGTAGTTATAATAAGTTTTAAATATTCCTTATTTCCAGCAACACTATGGAAGTTGGGGCTGTTGCGGATCTCAGGCGTGTGAAAAATGCAATTGGTGTAGCACGAAAGGTCATTGAATACACTAAGCATACATTACTAGTGGGAGAGTCAGGTAATTATACCTCTAACTGTTTCCAAGTCAAACCCTCATTTTAAAACAGTTCATAATAAAATTGCCATGTATGGTAATGTAGGTGGAAGAATTCCTTGACAATCAAATCAATCTACTCAAATAGTTCAAAAGTGTTTATTCTTTCATTCTGTGTCCATGAAATAGGTTTATTTTTAGACAGAAAAAATAGTTGTATGGTTTTTTTTTCCATCAGCTTAACTGCAAATATTGACTTGTAATCTCAAGGCTAATATCACTGATACCCAAGTTACCAAAGATGATTTATTAAAAGACACTATAGAAACGGTTAGATGTAAATGTTGCATTTAAACCATTAAGTAACTTATTCTAAGGAATGACAGAATTTATAGACACTGGAGTTAAATTCTAATATTTTGGTATATATTGAGTGTGATTAGAGTATTTCATAGTTTAAAAGTATTAGTGAGAGCTTAAATGTAAAAAAAGCTCATTAAAGACTGTGCTCCCAAGCACAACAAAAGAGCAATAGCAAATTGGAGGATTAGTTGAGCTTTTTAAATACAGGCTGATGTTGGTAGAATAGTACCAGTTTCAAAAAGAGCTGTTCATTCCCCAGAGGAGTGTGAGTGGTGAACAGGTTTCTTGGCTTTTAAGAAGCCTGCTCTGAGCCTGTAGCTGCTCAGAAAGAAATATGCAGATTAGTGTGGAAAATGACATCTGAGCATTAATGCTGATTCAAGTGCTTTGAAATTGATAAGAAAAGATAAAATATTCTTGAAGTAATAAGTAAGTGCACAAGCAATTTTTTGATGGAGTAAAGTGGAACAATTTTGGGAGGTGAGGATACAATTTGACTCAAGGTCTGAACAGAAAAACCTATTTAATTTAAGGCAATTGACCATGATGATAAGTGGCTTTTCTAAGAGAAATTTCACATGTAGTGCAGAAAAAGAAATTGGTCAGGTGTTGAATAGTGGAGGGAAAAATACTCCTAATACTCATTGGCCCCTCATTGCTAGTTACCATATTATTTTTAAATTTTAATCAGGAGAATAAAAGAAAGGATAAGGAAAATGAAGAAACACAAGGATTAAAGTGCTGATTTAAAATATATCTTCCAACCTAAGAACATACCTATTTGCCTAGTGGAGGCATGTGTACAAGTTTATTATGTTGAATACTTACTGTCAGTGATAGCTTGGTCAGAAGAAAGCATCTAGCAGTAATGGCAAAAGAAAGATGTGAAAGCTAAACATTCATCTGAGTAAAAATTTGAGAAGGTATTTAATGTTAATGAATTAATGAAAGCAGTGGAGAAATTGAGAAAGACTATTTCTTTTGAAGAAATGTATTTTTTGTGGAAATCGGAACTTGGATAAGAGAAACTCTTAATTGTCTTCACCAGATGAAGATGAATAAAAAGAAAATCCATATGAACCTTCAAACTGGCATGTGAGAGAGCTAAATAGAAATGCTTGTATTTCTAAATAGAAATACTTATATTACAGAAAAGATAGCTAGAACAGTAGTATCTTTTCATATAAATGCATTTAATCTCTGCAGGCATTTTTTATTCAAGATGCAAAATTAGGAACTCTGCTTCCTGGAATAGAAACAATGTTTCAAAAAATATGAAAGAATTCCTAACAAACATGCACAAGCACAATTTTATCTTAAAAACAAACAAACAAAAACAAACAAAAAAAAACCAACCAAATTCTGCCTGTTTGTTCTATAAGTGGGAAAATATTTATCTAATTCAAGCTGTCCGTTTTCTTTTCCTCTGAGTGCTGATACCTGTGTCAGTTTTTAAGAAAAACATAGAAAAGCAGTCCAGAAATAATTGAAGGCTTCTCTTAATTTTTGGACTGGATAAGTTTGTTCAGCTGTGTACTATAGTGATATTATTATCAAGGATTGATAATATAAATTCAAGCATCTGAACCTAGCAACAGTACCTGTTACTGGGTAATATCAAAGGTATCTACAGCTAAAAGATGACAGAAGAGGTGATCTTTTTTCTTTTCCCTTTGCCTAATGATAAGTCATTCTTAGAAGTGTCGCATTCTTTCATTGCTTGTGTTGGTATTTCTTTTGCTCTCTTGCCATATACTCTATTAATTTTCAAAACAAGGAAGCAGTCACTTCTAAAGCTGCAAGGACGAAGTGTAATGTGATGTAAGCTGGTGGATTGCTTTCTTCCGGTATCAGTTTTAAGGGCAAACATATTGTTATGTTATTTATATTTGATTAAAACTTGTTTTTTAAGGAAAACACACTTATATTTGTAGGACTTATTTATTTCTGTGACCCACACAGCCTAGGCCATTCTTGCTTCACACTCTTAATTGTGTCCAGTTGATTAACAGTGTTGAATTTGTTTCTCTTTCAATGGGAAAACTTTTATGTCACTGCCTGTGAAAGTGAGAGTTGGCTACTGCAGTTGTACAGTACTCTAATGGCTGATACTGCTCCCTGAAGATGTATTTCTCATCCCCAAAAAGGATGTAGAATTTCTTGATTTCTAAAAAAACAAAACATTAATACATTATCATAAAACCCAGAAAACTGTGAATAATTCAATGTTTCTTTATTATTCTTGCTTTTCAAGCCTCCCTGTTTGCTGTAAGAATGGGGTTTCCTTATGAAGATTTAACTACCCAGAAATCCCTTTCGCTGTATTCAGAGTGGCTTAATCAAAGCTGTCAGCCAAACTACTGGAAGGTACAGTGCATTGATGGCAGTGAAGGGGGGATTTAGAAAGTCAGCCGTGCCTCTTCCTTTCAGCTTATATTGAAGTTACACTTTACTTGTGAAGAAAAAGAAGTTTTGCTTATTAGACAGAAAAAACTTGGTATTACTAAGCACTCGCTAGACTTGGGAGTGTATATGTCTAGTTATTATTTCTTAGATCCTGCTTCTTTTGATCTTGCTGCAGTAGTGTTTTGGTGTGGGAGTTATTCTTTAGTTCTTAACAGGGACAGGACTTATCAAAATAAACAAAGCAGTGCATGTATTTTTTGATGCATGTATAAATTTCTGAAAGAAAATCTTAGAGTAGTAATTAAGGTCTTTAAATAGTTAGTTGAGAGGCTTTATGCAGACCTATGAGTACATCAGGTTAGTGTAGATGTCTGTTAAACTTGCTTGTTGTGGTGAGCTTGGCTTGTTGTTTGAATGGGGCTTTTTTTTTTGCTTTGGGTCTTACAGATTTCTATGTGTTTGTACACTGGTTTGGGGTCTTTTTTGAACAGTCAGTTGAGCAAAAGAGAGTCTTTAATGTGAACAATGTAACTTTTCCAGGAAAACCTTTTTACTGTATAATACCAGAAATCAGTCTTCATTCATTAAGCAAAACAATTTGTGGGATCTCAGTACATCTCTGTGGTTTAAGTACTGGGCATCTAATGCCTTTATTGTAGATTATAGGTATTGATTGGCATATTTTTTAATTTATGTGTCTTGAATATGTTATATTATTCATGCAAATCACAAACTGATTACAGAATGTGGTGCCAGACTCTTCAAAATCCTGTGGACCATATAAACGGCGTGAAGAAGTAACTTACAAAGAAGAACACACCAGCTCACAAAGAAGTATTCATAACCATGATACTATTGGTAACAACTTTTGGTAACTCTGATGCTGATATTTTTTTTTTTCTCATTCCTCTAAGGATTAAATCATATTTATTTAAAGAAGAGTATTTCATATAGGAATTATTTCCTGTTTATAGTGTTTCAAGATTTGGTTACTTATGTGCTAGGATGGAGTGCATAAAAGTAGGATTTGTTTTTGGTTTTTTTCAAGTTCACTGGCTGCACAGACGCTTCTTTTTTTGCCATTAACTCTTGTTCATTGCCCTGCTGCTTTTCCCACAGATACCTTGGCATAATTGCTTGGGCAGCTGTGGATGCTTAGGAAACTGACAAGTTAAAAATAATTATGTTTGTCTTGATTATAGTGCCCTGTCAGACCAACTTAAAAGGCCTTGCAGTAGTAGAAGAAATGAGTATACCATTAGTGCTGTTGCCAACTAAAGGCAGTCTTTTTCATGCTCTTTAAGCTTATAAAATAAAGTTTGCTTTCATTTTTCTTCTATTCTGGCTTTTTTCTAAATAAGTAAATTTCTACAGAAACTAACATTAAAACAAGTTAGCAGTAGTAGTCCCAAAAACTTCTAAGAGTTTACTGATTGAGGATTGTTAATTGCTAAGACTATAAGTTCATTAATGAGCAGATCAGACAAAGCACTAGAGCAGTTACAGGTTCATGTCTTTCATATCTATACTTTGTAGTCTTGAAACTTGCACTTTTTGGTTTAGTTTGAATTTTTCTCAGTTTAGCAATAACTTTTTGTCTGATGGTCTTTACAATATCAAGAATTAACAAGTTGTTTCGAGTGTTAATCTTTCTTCTTTGTTTCTAGTTCATCCTAATCAATTAATTGCCTACAGAAGTGAGGTGACTTACCAAATTCTTAAGTTGATAGCTGGCTTACTTACTGGGATAATTCAGTAAGTGCTGGAAAAGTTAGAAATTATGGAGTATCAGGTGAGAGGAATCTGCTAAATACAATTCAAGAATTAATCTATCATTAAGTAGTCCTAAGCTGTTTTGTAGTAAATTATGGTATTTTGTATTAGTATTTCAAGTTCTCCCACCCCATTGTTTTACATATGAAATAATTCTGTGAGTAGCACATTTTGAGACGACTCTTCATTCAGCATGCATTTAGGACATTGGTAGGAACTGATGCCTTTCCAGTCTTTTTGCAGAGGCCATTGGGTCTGTGCCTTTATGACTTTAGCCCCTACTGGTTAGGAAGCTTTTCTGTGAGAAGAACATACTGCTTAGTGAGTTCAGAGAAAAAGAATTCAGCTCATCAAATTCTGCTTCTCGGCTCTCAGTTTATGCTAGCAGCAATTCATGCCCCTCCTGCTTTATGGAGGTAAATTTTTGCTCTATGGAGAAGCAACTGATCCCAAATCTGATTCCAAGTGACAGTCTAAACTTCTTTAGTATGAGGCAGTGGCTTTCTTACCAGCACAAAATTAGCAAGGGGTAGGCTCGTCCATACATTTGGTTGTCCGTCGTGTAATTCTAGTTACTTTGTTAGGCAGTATGTCATCTTCTGCCAAATTTAAGCTCATGCTTCTGACTTTTTTTTAATTGCCTTCAAGTACCATTTATAATTTCTAAGCTTCGTTGCTCTGATGGTATTGGTGCTTGATGTGGTGACACCAGGTATTTGTTCTCTACTGGTTAACAAAGGTGTGTATCGGGAGGCAGTGGCTGCTTGGGCAGCAGTAATATATAGCTCTGAACGGTGTGGCACTCAACTGTTTCACATTCTTTTTTGAGCTCTTGTAATAGATCATAAAAATTTTCAAATATCTTTTAAAAAGAACTTGTTTTCCTAAAGAGTACAATTCTTGTATTTCAGGATATCAGTAATTTGAATAGTCTGGGAATTGTGGTTCTGTTTGATAAGTGCAGTCCCAACTAAATAAATAATGCTAGTAGTGTTCCTGAATATGTTTTGTCCCTGTTAAAAATCTTAGGTATGGTTGTAATTGGTGAGAGTGGAACCGTTGCTTCTGGGACATCTACTAATGGTGCAATACACAAACTTCCAGGGTTAGTATCTCTGATTTTACAAAAAAGCTTTTTTTCCCCACCTTGTTTCCTATGTTAAACTTGTCATTGGGGCTTAAAATGTTAACTTGTAGATCACAAAATGGCTTTGTTTTTTTCTTTTGTCCACTTGCCATAAATCCTAATATTGAGAAACTGATTCAGTTGCAAAACTACATGTTGCATTTGAGGGAATGCTTGTTTTTCAACTTGCTTAATTCACCATATATAGACACAAACAACTGGCACAGTTGTGAGACAACTTGTAAGGCAAGGCACCAGGGACAAATAAGCATTTTGGAGAGGCGCATGGTCTCCTAAGAAATGTACGTAAAATCAGAGCCTCGGGCTTGTGTTTTGTCTTTGAGATACTTTTTCCACACTGTTAGGATTATTTGTCAACCAAGTCAGACAACTTCTGGATTTAGCAACAAGTTATTGAACATATTAATGTCCCTAGCTGCTTACTGTTGCCCACAGGCTAAAGCTCACTGGCTTAACTATAGTCAGTATAAAAACAGACAGTTATGCATTGGTGGTGGATTAAGCCTCAGGTCAGTCAGGTTATCACAGATCATTTTTACAGATAGTTTTAAGACAAGACTTTTGACTGCAGTGGATTGACCTCTTTACCTGTTCTGCTCTCCTGTGGGTTTAATACTAAGTCAGCTGGAGGCAGTAAGGCTGACAAAGTTTGGTTTTTATTTTCCATTGTTCACTACAGCCGTGTGGGAGATTCTCCGATAGCTGGAGCGGGATCCTACGCAGATAGTACAGCCGGAGGAGCTGCAGCCACTGGGGATGGTGACATCATGATGCGCTTCTTACCCAGGTTTGTCCTTAGGACAGACTTTGCTAGATTTCTGGAGAAAAATGTGGACTCAGCAAATGAAGAAATTGATTAAAAATATGATCTGACTTAGTGGCTGCTGAAGTGGGAGTAAAGGAAGGAGTGGAAGGGGAAAGAATAGTAGCAGAAACCAAGTTACCCTTATGATCTGTCTTAAAAGAAGAGACTTAAATATCTTGATGACAGATCCTTTAATACTGCCAAGCTGTGAGCAAGCAGGCAGCAGGTAATGAGTATATGTCCAACCTGTATGCTTTTTAGCAGAACTGATTAGCTTTCTTCTCAAAAGCATTTTGTTGTGTGGGAAAGTATCATAAATTGTAGAAAGGATGAGTTGTGGGTCTCAGCTCACTCAGGAGGTATCACTGCAGCAATCCTTTGTAATTGCATCTAATTTGAAACTGAAAGAGGTGTTCTAGTGTTGTCACAGTGGTTGCATAAACTGTGTAAGAAATGGCTCTCTTCATGAGCATCCTCGTGGGTTGGTCTCAGCTGGAATCAATTATGGAAGTCCATGCTGAACATAATGGGCACTGATGCTTGAAGGATAATACAAAAGTGGCCTTCATATTGCTCAGGCAACTTTTCTGAAATTCTGGCAGCCAAGAAAGCCTGCTAGCTGTTGCATATTTACAGATGTTGTCAGTGAATTTCAAGCTGTTCTGAGTTGGTCTTTCAAATACAAGGCAGTTGACAACTTCATGAATTATCTGTCTTGTCATACAAGATACCAAGATGAGTAGTGAGTTGATCTCCACCATAAGGTTAGTCAGTAAAAGCTTAGATTGCACTTAAGCAGTCTGAAGTGTTTGTCTGTAATGCCTAAAACATTTAATGTTGGCACCAGTGGGTTAATCACCAGACTAGGTGGTTAATTACTGGTTCCTTATAGATAAAGATTTTTACTAATTCCATGATATTTATATATTCCCACATGAAAACAAAGACAAGAATTAACCTCCCGGAAGCGAAGGAAGTGTCAAATAAAGGGCAAAATTGTTAATATTTTCCGTATGCCTTTGTTGAGGTGGTAACTTCTTGTTGAGTTTTTGATTAGTCAAGAGTGAAATACAGCTGTATATTCAGATAGTTATCTTTAGATAGCTTGTACCTATTTGATTGTTAGAATAAATGAAGATAATAGGGAGTCTCGAAATGCAAGAGTTCTTCTTTTCTGTGGTACTTTGATAACATCTGTAATTAATGCAATCTGTAGATGTGTTAGTGTAACGAGTTTGTCTTGGTATATGCATCTTTCATCTAAGCGATAAAATGTTGTTTACTTGTAATTTATGTCATGAGTTATCATTTAATCTTCAGGTTCTGAGAGAAAATGGCAACATAAGTAATTTTTTACCTCAGGACATTTTGGAAATGCAACTGGTTCATCTCAAGCAATTTCTTTAAATATAAAGGAAATTAATTTTGATTACTCTTAGAATAAGGGGTTTTTTTAAATCACTTTGCAAAAAGTTTGAAAGTGGCTCAAAGTCTTGATCAAAACATGGTACCTTCATATTCATAAAGCAAAGCAAATCTGTCAATTTTGATGTTTTCAGAAACTTAATTTTTTTTCTGGAAGACTTTTTTAATGCTTACTGAACTCAAAAATTTATCAGTAATGTAATATTGAGTTTTCCTCAAAAAATTATCTTGACATTAGCCCTTCTGAAGAGCAGCAATTACTTCTAATGTTAAACCCAATCATATGATGAAAAGTAAAAGCCATTAAGTCTTCTAAGCCACTGTTCCTTGCAGTTCTAAACTATCTTTTGCTTAGCCTCTTCTACTGCAAATTATCAGAGTTCTGTCTTGGTTTGGCCTGCCATAGAATGATCCATGGTATAGACGTCATCTTGTAGTCACTTTTAGTCTTGTTTTTAATTGCTTTTTGTGTACAATTTGAGTAATAATTGCCAATATGAAGTTGTTCTAAAAAATTATCAAGTGTTTCCATTATTCAAAGAAACCAGGGTCTCTTCTGTGGTATTTTAAGTTATATAACCTAAATATGACTGATTTTCTGGGTATGGGGTTTGTTTTTTTTTTTTTTTAGTTATCAAGCTGTGGAATATATGAGGATGGGAACAGACCCAACAGTAGCCTGTCAAAAAGTTATTTCCAGAATCCAGAAGTATGCTCCTAAGTTCTTTGGTGCTATCATTTGTGCCAATACAACTGGAAGTTATGGTATGTATTTTGTTTTGCAAACAAAGGTCCTTGACCCTAACTAGGTCACAGATGTACAAAACTGAACATAAATTTTAAAGACGTCTTTAATTATTCTTTGGAGACTGCAGCAGTAGTGGCCATTCACAGTATGGAATGCTGGGTAGCAGGGCAGCTGCGTCCTAGTGCAGACTGGAGATAATTTAATTTTGCATTTTGATGTCTTAGACTTTGACAAAATTTATGGAAGTCTTAGCAAAACCCAAAAATATTTACAACCTTCATTTGTTTCCTGGACTGTATATGATTAATTTGAAGGTTTAAAAAAAAGACTGTTTTGCCTTCCCTAGACATGGCATAAGGGAGAATATGAATGTTAAGCATAGCTTCAAAGTGATCTAAGAATAGTCATTTTGCCAGGCATCTCATTAGTGAACTAATTAGTGATCAGTAGGAAGTACAATTTACTAATCAATGTGGATTATTTAGTTAGACTGCTTTGCTTATTCTTTGATCTCTTACTTCCTATAGTTCTGTGTTTGAGATTAGTATTGAAGGAACTTATTAAATTAATCAGGATTGAAAGAGAGAGTGATTTTCTTGACTTGTGTTACTGTTTTGAATTGTACTATAAGGGCATTAATTGCACTACAACAGCCAGTTGTATTGTATTTTAACTTAAAAATTAAATACTTTCAAGATGTCTTGGGTTAAACAGCTTGTAAAAGAATAATCATACCACTGTAGTAGAATTAGTAACTGGATCTTTAGATGATAAAATACAATGACAGAGAGATTAATCCCAAATGTAGTAAATTAGAATATTTTTTTCTTTTTTTCCTAGGTGCTGCATGTAATAAAATTCCAGGATTCACTAAGTTTCACTTCATGGTTTCAAGCCCTTTGCTAAGTCGACCAACTGAGCAAGTAGTAGACTGCATTTAATTTCTTTTGTCCTATTAGCAGCTCAACTTAGAAGAGGACGGTGCTAAGTTCCCCCAGTTATTACTTCTTAAAAATGGTTGTTTCTAGCATTTAATGGCTGTTATGGTCTGCTTGTTTTCCTAAGAAGTGAGTAGCTACAAGTGATGAATAGTAACCATTGAACAGGCCCTTTGGCTTGCCATTTAAAAATATATTTGTCATACATCTGGAATAAGAGGCTGGAAGTGGAACTTTGACTCTACATATAATTGTAGAGTCATAGTTCCATAAAACTTATGTTGAAAATGTTTAATTGTCTAAGATTTAGTCCAGGTTTTCTTTTTTCTTGAAAATTGCATGAAAATGCTGGCATGCAAGGAAAGGGGCATGAGGAGTAGTGGAGACTATTTCAAAGGTTTAATGAAGAGATAAGAAGTCCTTATGGACCATTCTAACTTGTTCTACAACAGCTGGGAATACATTTGAATAGAAATTACATGCAAGCATCCCTGGTAGTACAAACCTTCAAAAAATTTTGGTTGACTGACTGGATGTGAAGACAATTGGAAATCATCCTGACGCCTGTTTTTTATAGTGAAAGTTAAGTTATGAACCATAACCACGGTGATTTCCTTGTCAGTAAAAGGCTGTGCACTCACCCTGCCCTACAGCACATTAACCTCTGCAGAGGAGCAGTTGAATGCCTAGAGTGTGACAGTTATCTACAGCTTTGGGTTTTGTCACTTTCTGTGTCTAGAGACACCAGGATTCATTTGTAATGGAACTTTAGCATCATGAGGATTATTCCACGGGTATTTGAAGATCTGTTTGATCATTCTCTTAAATTATTGGCTTGCTGATCTGATGGAATCTTTGCTAAACTTGAGCTAGGAAATGGCAGAAGGGGAAGTGAGTAAAAAGAGTGTGTCTTGTCACTTTAATTATTCTCTGTCTATTTAAATAAAATAAAATCATTGGGTAATAAAATCATTGGGTAATAAAAGCACACATTAATGTATTAGTAAAGTTGTTTAGATGCTTGTGTACTGTTGTGGCGGCTACCTCTGCCATGACCTCAAGCAGTCGAGAAGCGCTGGCTAGCACTGCCTGTGTGAGGCCGGGTGGCCGCCATGTGTGTGGTGGGCACTCCAGGGTAATGGCATCTGCCAGCCTGGTAGCGCTGAGTGCTGTGGCGTGGGTAACGCAGATTTGGTAGCTTCATACGCTGAGAGGAGATGAAGAGACAAGAGAAGGACACTTGTTTGTGAGCCCAAAGAGTCTTTATTCCCCCAGGCGGGGCAGGAATAAAGGTGCTCTCGGGGTGGGTGCAGTGACAAATGCCAGTGAAACAGAAGATGGCAGCAGATTAAATAGGGAGTGGGCAGACAGGGGTGGAAACCTGTTTCGCCCAATGGGGACAAACGAGAGATGGTATAACAACCAGTGGTAACATAACAGAGGTGGGCACAAAGTCCGGGGACAAATAGAAAGGCTAAGGTGGGGTGATTGATACAGAACTTTCTTGAAGAAGCTGGGGGTTGTTACAGGATTGACAACCAACAGGGAGTGAACAAACCCTGACTGATGGGACCAAACAAGGAGAAAACTGGGAGAGGTGAGGAGATTGACAGGTAACTGTAGATCTGAGTGGTGGGAACTCTTGGGGTGAACAACTTGGAGCAAACCACTGTGAGGGGAAAAATGGGGGAGTACAAGGAACAAACCTAACTAACATTAATAAAACACCTGACTAAATAAAACCAACCCACAACATACTGTGCCTTAGATTAATTGTTGCTTTCTGTTTCAAGTTGGTGTCTTTAAAAGCTGGAAATAAACCATTCAAACTAGAATGGCTATCTTTAATGGCCTACTATTGAACTTCATCAACAAAGTGATTTACTCACTTCTGTCACTGGATCCTCAGAGCCTGTTGAAGCAGTATTCACTGCAGGCCACGGAAAGCTTTTGTCAGAGACGCTGCTAGTGAATACATCTGTAATGGATTTAGATAAGTTTTTTACCTGTGCTACCTACAATCCTACTTCCATGGCTGCTCTATCTTCAGATAACTCAGGCAGGCAAGTGCAAATAGATTAATAAAATCCTAGTGATTGCTACTTCGAAGACTGCATTATGGATTATGAATGTAGAAGGTTCTGTACTGGGAGCTGAGCAGTAATGTCTCAAATTGTTGCAGCTGAATCCTCCAGGATTCATTTCTGAAAGAGGTTTGGGAACATCCATAGCTTGCTTTTTAGAGTGCTTCTGTCACTCTGTACTAGCTAGTCTTTGCCAGTAAACCTTAGGAGTGCCCTATAGCAGAGTATCTTAAAGTCACTGTTACAGTGCTAACTTCCTACATAGTCAGCTTATCTCTGCTGGCTGACAGCAGCTGAACGTGTCCAGCAGCTGTGTCCAGGTGGCCAAGACAGCAATGGCATCCTGGCCTGTATCAGCAATAGTGTAGTCAGTGAGACCAAGGCAGGGATTGTCCCTCTGTGCTCGGCACTGGTGAAACCACACTTTTGAGTCCTGTGTCCAGTTCTGGGCTCCTCACAACACAAGGGACATTGAGGGGCTGGAGTGAGTCCAGAGAAGGGCATTGGAGCTATTGAAGGCTCTAGAGGGTAAATCCTAGGAGTAGGTGAGGGAGTGCAGTTGTTCAGCCTGGAGAAAAGGAGGCTCAGATCTTATTGCTCTTTACACCTGCCTGAAAGGAGGGTGTATAACGGTGGGAGACAGTCTTTTTACACAGACTACCGTGACAGGACAAGGGGAAATGGCCTCAAGCTGTGCCAAGGAAAGTTCAGGCTGGATATCAGGAGGAATTTCTTCAATGGAAGGGTAGTCAAGCATAGGAATGGGCTGCCCAGGGAGATGGTGAAGTCACTGTCTCTGGAAGTGTTCCATAAAAGACTGGACACGGCACTTTGTGATATGGTTTTGTTGGTATGGTGATGTTTGGTGAAAGGTTGGACTTGGTGATCCTGGAAATCTTTTCCAACCTCACAGAGTCTGTTATTCTATGAAAATTACTTGTGTCCATGAGACATAGGCACTAATACATGTGACTTGATAATGTGAATTGCTTTGTGGTGATGCATTAGTTATAAATGAGTTAGTTTGTGTAAATTATTTTGATAAATCATTAACTTGAAAATATATTAAATCATAATATTAAGAATGTACCATTCTGATATTGTGGACAAAATTCAGAATTAGAAAAATAATGTGCTTGATATTTTGTCTTAAAATATTTCTTTAAAGGTTGATAATTGTTGTCATGTCCACTCAGTGTCCACCTGAGTGACCCGGCTAGATAGGCACGACAGTGGCGGAAGGCACTCCTTTGGGATCCCTCAGGTTTTTTCCAGGAATGCTTCCGGAGGAGTGACAGACAACAGACCCACAGAAAGAAAGAGGCTGACTCTTGTTGGGGGTAAAAATCCAGAGGTTTATTTGGAACTCTTACGAGCCCAAATTACTTCCAGTAACACTGACCAGCAAGAGCCCCGAGGGGGACTTGACAGCAGTTTATAAACGGGGGAGTGGAAAGG
The DNA here is from genome assembly GCF_024509145.1 of Vidua macroura. NCBI lineage: Eukaryota > Metazoa > Chordata > Aves > Passeriformes > Viduidae > Vidua > Vidua macroura. The sequence continues at coordinate 39,004,651 of NC_071574.1, read as the reverse complement.
GGAGGGGAAGGCTTAACAACCAATGGGATAAGCTTGGGGAGTGGTTCTTGGGATGACCGATGGGGGTATTAACATATTAGGGAAGGTCAGGGGAGGGGTCTGTTGCATTCCGGTTGGTTTAGTTAGGGGTTCTGATAAATGTTTGTTAGCCGGTTCTATGTGCCCCCATATCCCCCGTGATGGTTCGCTCCGGGTCACTTACCATTGCAGCCTTCCCATGCCAGTCTTGTGGCCACCCCCCTGTCCATTCCTGAGAGTTCTGTGTCTGTTACCCCATCCCTGTATCCCTGTTCGTCCTGGAATCCTGTACACACCCCTGTCGTGTTCCCATTGGTTGGGCGAGGGGGCTTCTGCCCTTATCTGCCCGCCCCCTATAAAACCCCATGCGCCCTTTGTTTCCTTGCCATCTTGTCCGCGCGGACGCTCAGAGCGGTTGCTGCTCTCCACCACGGCAACCATGAACCAATAAACCTTCTTCAGCCAACCGCAAGGCTGGGTGTGCTTTCCTTCGCCTCTTCACCTCCTCCCAGCACCGGTTACACAACGTGGCAGCCCACGCGAAGGCTCAGCGCTAGAGCCTCCAAAGCAGCAGCAGCCCTGGACTCCCGGACGATATGCAGAGCCTAGCCGGGCTCCCCGAGCCACTTGGGACCAAGGAGAAGAACACAACGCCACAAGGGGTCCCTGGTCCTCATCCAATCACTCAACATCCTCGATGGAAGCTTCCAGACTGTTGGGATGGGATGCCGGGTGATGGACAAGGCACCAGGGAGGGGACACAGGAATGACTCAGCAGTTATGCTGCGTCAAGGGGCAGGCTTAGTGAGGAGTGACATGGGTTGGACCATAGGGGTAAAGAGGGAGTACAGGGATAAACCATCCATCAAACACAGGTACCAACATCGGTACAAACAAACACAATACAACAGATAATGATGTTCTGTTATGCTTAGCAGACACACCAATTCTTTTAGGAAAGATATCAAGTACAGACTTCTGTCAAAAGTAAGCAAAAATTATGACAATCTCTTTTGGGGTTGCAAAAAAGTATTTTACTGTTTTCGATTTCAGTTTTTACTATCTAGCTTTTACAACACAGAATATGAGGGTTTGTGATTTAGTGGTTCAATTGAATGCATCTGTCTGTAGAGCTGTGTGGCTTTCTTAAGTACATTATCTTATTTTTAGCCATTTTTTTTCTAAGGACAGAAAAAGAATCTTTGCTCAACGGTTTGACTAAAAGTGAAATGCTCTGTTTCTGCATGGCATCAAATTGTTCCTTAATAAAGCAATCTCTGTGTACCCTGGCAATGTTTTGTATGCACTTACTGAATAAAGCTTCCCTGTCACTTCACCATTTGTAGGTTACCACTGAAACACGTTCTTTCATTTGGACCTGCCTCAGTTAGGAATAATTCAGAGTTTTAGAGATTTCAAGATTGATTTTTAGATGGAATGTACAATGCTATATAAACTGAATTGAATCTATTACCATTTGTTGCTAATGTTCAGTTTATCACGTGACTGTTGTAACTCATTAACAGTGCTGTTCATTCTTGTTTTGAAACACTGAATGCTGAATGTGTGCAGGATTTCTGTGCTATTATCTATAGTCTGTGCATGAAGAAATATCAGTAATACTGTTAAATTTGCTCCAGCTCTAATATACAGCAGGTATGTTATATATTAAGCACTGAAGTATAAATGTTTTCACTGGAGGGTGTGTTCATTCCTCCATATAAATTCCATTAAATTTACAGCAAAAACTGAAATGTTCATGGAGCAGAAATGAATGAATCTCAGGATTTTGTGACTAATATTGTTACTGTTTAAGCTGCTGAGTCGGAAGCAAACATTTACGTTTGTGCATTTAACAACCTTAGCTATGTTTTCATTTTCTTTTTTTCCCCTGGCAGTTGGAATCAATGTAAGTAAATACAGCTGCTGCTACAGTGCTGTCTTGGTGTGATTAGCTCATACCTTTACAGTGACAGGTGGTGGTCTGTGAAATAAAAGCAATAGCAACTTCAAAGGGTGCCAGTTCAGGGAATCCCTGCTACTGGTGACTTTTTTTTTCCCCCTTTTTCCTAATATGATAGAGAAAAATCTTTACAAGAAGTTTTGATTATACTTTTTCCAGGTAGAGCTTTATAAAAGCAATTGTATTCTAAATGTCAGGGGGATTTATTGGTTAGAAATTGTGATTTTGGTGTGCTGCATAGAAAAAAAAAAAAAACTGTCATGTGTTAGATGAACAAGAAGTTTCATATTTTCACCCTTTGCATACTTGCCAGCTGGACTCTCAAATACATTTTAGCCCTAATTCTGTTTGTTGCTATGTTATGATTTTGATTTCTGGTGTGTAATTACATAGAAAGCAGTGGACTTTGCCACTTGAATGTAGTTGGAAAGTTGGGTTATGTTTTATATTTCTAAAGATTTCTCATTTAAAGATCTGGTGAAACAAGAAATTTGATTAAGCGAGAAATCCTGTGGCATTGTTTTTTTGAATATTCTTATGTACAGATGGGAAGACCCAAACTTGTTATTTTTTCAATACAGGTATAGAAAGATTGTTATAGACCTGACCCTCCCAAATAGGAGAAAGGCTTTTTCTCCTATAATCAGAAGAATCCCAGTGGTGTTTTTCCAGTTCTGACATTATTGGTACTTTATATTTTCTTCAGATCTCTATTTTGTCAGTTTATAAATGTTTTCTCTTTATTAATTTTGCTTTCTTTGCTGCCAGCAGACCTGTCATAACAGCTTTCTTGACACATTCTGCCTATACCCATCCAGGTTCAACTGTTGCTCAGTTTGCTTTTTGAAGTGTATTTCATGCATGATGTAGACTGTGTTGTAGTATAATTTTGTCATGCAGTATTTGGCAGGGAGAATTCAGTTCTATATGATATGACCTTTTAAAGGTGGCATAATTCCTGAAGCAGTAGATTACAGTATTGCAGCAGTACAGGTTTAGAATTATACTTAGCAAGATCATGAATGCTTATTGTTCATAAGTAGATGCTTGATGGCATATGTGGTTATTTATTAAATACATTGTGACAGGCTTTTTGAAAACAAAAACCGTTATGCTGCTAGCTTAATGCTGCTCCTGGATAGACATTGTTACAAGAAAAATTCCAGGACAAATTATCATGGATCATCTGTGAGATTTGTGGTTGGGTTGGCAGGCTGATACATAGAGAAGTACAAAGGAACTGAAACTTCCCATAAATTAGTATTTTTATCTGCAGCATTTTTCCTGAGCATTGGGTAGCAATGTAGAACTGACAATTTCCTACTTTCCTTGTGTAATCATTTCTTTAGATATGTGGGGGTTTTTCTGAAGGATTTATAGTAACAGATGTAGCAAAATATTATAGTTTAAAAGGGTGGATGTAAAAGATATTATAAACAAGTTTAATTAATATTCAGTCTAGTGTGTTTTGTTAATCTAGTTGTTACTGAAGACTAATTTGTATGTTATAGGGTATAAAATAAATTACACTGGAGTAGCTACAGTGTTAATGAACTGTAGCTTTTGACATTCCGTCTGTATCCATTCTTACAAATCTGCCAACATGAAAAGTCCTGTGATCTCACTTCTCAGCTAGGGTTATGACAGATCTTGTTAGTGCTTAGTGAAAGTGCTAGCCCCAAAAATGGGTCTTTAGGGATAACATCACTTTGCTGCTTGAGCTTAAGAATGTTACCAGCCTTTAATTGATTTTTCCAGTGCTACTTCTCCTTGCTTACTGTGTCTCTTCACTGGAGGTTACTGTTCATATACCAGGACTGGCAGACTGGTGGATGCTTCATTCCAGATCCACAGTTTAGCCTCTCTGACCTCCCTCTGCACTTTGCACTGAGAATAGCAGTTGCCTGCACCCCATTCCATCAACTCTTAAATTCCCATCTAGGAGCTGCAAGGAAAGGCTGCAGGGCTTGCTGGGGGAGCATGCATCAAGTATGTATATTATACCATCATCATTCCTGTTTTGAGCTCCAGGAATCATAGTTACAACAGTGCTAATAAAATCCACCAAAAGCAGCTGTATTGGACAAGGAAGAATTAAGTGTTAATAACAATTAACAATTAATAATGAAGGGCTGAAGACAAGGTTTTATTTGTCCATCTCTCAAGGGTAGTTTCAGCTGAAGAAAGATTTTGCTGCTCAAAAGGAGTAGGATACTACCCACATGTGGGAGTATGTGTTCTCTCTTTTGTTATGCAGTTGGTTCTGCTAACTGTGCAGCTCCACAAAATGGATCAGCTTGCTGTCTGGCTAAAAAAAAGTAATTTTTTCTTTTTCAGAATGTAAGCAAGCTGTTCTGTTTTACTTTAGGGCCACTCAGTTGCTAATACTAACAAAAGGTAGAATGCAGGAATACGCAGTAAGGCACAGGCAACTATCCAGCTGGTGACAGCACATTCTTAGTTTGGCAAAGGAAGACTCTTGAATTTTCCTGCAGATTGAAGTAAGGTGCCTGTCTCTCTGCAGGTTTCATGATTCAACCCTCATGCTAGAGGCCCATCCACTCTTTTTCCCCCAATACAATTTAGGAAAAGATACAAAAAATCTGGATGGGCATCTACTATTCTTTTATTCTTTTTTTTTTTTTTTTTTTTTTTTTTTTTTTTTTTTTTTTTTTAATCAACAGGCTGTTGTCATGTTTTCCTTATTCTCTCTTCTGTCATGTAAATACTTAATTATCTACCATAGGTTTCCCATTTTCAGGATGGGAAAGTACAGAGTCCCATATAACTTTCGGATCACCTTCTCTTTGTTAAAATATGAATTTGAATTTCTGCTGACTGAGGAGGCTTTACAACTTCAGAACAGCTGCTGCTACTACAATGCTTTATGAAAATGTGAGCACTATGAATTCAGTCTCCTTGACTGGCTATTTAATTGAAAGTCACTGTGAGATGTGCTTTGTGTTAACACGGCTGTGTTTGGACAGACTGTGAGATTGGATTCTTGGGGAGTTCTGTCATGGGGATGTCTGGTTACTGAATCACAAAGAGTTTTAGGGAAGAGACAATCACCAGTATGCTCAGTGGAGCTATGATAACATCTGCAGGCACACTCAAGAATAGAGCCATAACCCTGTAACTTAATTTGAAAAATCAAGACTCTTTCAGACTTGGGAATAGAAGTTTGATCGTGCATAAAGTTGTACTTTTATAACAATAATGTTGTGCCTCACTATGAGAAATACAAGTGCTAATGCTAGATAAATATTCCAACTGTCATTTTTTTTAATTATAATTTTTGCACTTTGGTCAGGCAGCTATTCATAATATGCCAGTGTTGAACTTATCCATTATGTTCTGCTTTGTACCTACAATTTTTCCAGGTTTGGCATTTGGGAAAAAATTCAAATGCATACTAGAAGTTCAGATAATGTGGTCATCCAATAGACTATCTCATGTAAGTGCCTCTAAAGTATTTCTCACACATATGAACTATTTCTCACAGCAAATACCAAAATCCCTGGATAATACAGTATTACTGAAGCCTTTAGTCTCAGTATTCATTGAGAGTGCTCCAAAAAGGGAAAAGTTCCCTCTTCTTGGGAAATTCCAAAAGAGACCTAGACACCGGAGTCCAGCATTTTAAGCTCTGTGAAGACCTTAGTACTTCGTAGCGGCTGCTGCTTTCTGTCTTTGTAAGTATCCCAGATCTGTATGTGATTTTGTTAGTGAGATTGCATAAAACTGGTAGCTCCCACTGCTACTAAGATAACAGGCCCTCAAGCTCAACCCCAGGGCCTTGTTGGATGGACCTGCTGATGCACCACACTGAGTGCTGTTCAGCAGGCCGGGAGTTTGTACATCTGTGGCTTGTTGCATTTTTTCCTAATGACCATGCTATTATGTGTGGAACATGAAAATCCATGTTCAAATAATAACCTGCCTAATTATCCTAGAATGCTGAGGCCAAAGAATCTTTTTCTCCTCATTTTCCTTTAATAAGTAGCAATTCATTTATACTAGGTGGAACAGCCTCAGTAAGAAACATGAGATGATGAGGAAGACAGCATGTGATTCCGTAAGGGTACACAGCGTGACCCCTATCTGTTCTTGTCAGTGCTGGTTAGGTAATGTGTGAATCAACACATACCGGTAACAAAGGCAACCGCCAAGCCACATCTAAAATGCAGAGTAGATTTATTTAACTGTGAACATTGTTCACAACACAGGGCTGCAGAGACACATGGGGCACAGGCTCCTTGGGCTTAGCTCACCCTAGTGGGCACCGGGAGGGTCTCTGCCTGCCTTAATACTACAGAAGGCTTTATGCATCTCTGTGGGAGTGTGTTACGTTCACAGGAATTCCACTTAAAACAGGGAGAGGATAAACCACACTAGACATAATAATGAACATAGTTTTCCCCACACTGACATTTTTAGCAATCCCAGCTGCAAGGTCACCTTGAGCAAAACTATTCCCTCCTCCTCACCACATCTTCTGGCTTTAACCCTTTCCTCCCATTCCTTACCAGTATGTGGTAAGCATCTGGTAAGCATTCCTTGAATTCCTGCAGAGCTCAGTAAACAGACCAAATTCCTGAATGGTTCAATAATAAGGCATTAAGGCAACTTTCTGGCAAAACTTCTGAATACAGGAATTTGCTGTCAGTGTGGTTCTTTTAACTTCCCACTTACAACATTTTCATTTTAACAAGTGTCTGTTCCCAATAATGTTATGACTTAATAGTGAACAACTAACAGCATTCATATCTCACACCTCAGAATTACAAGCTTGGTGTCTTTCCTCCCAGAATGAGTATATTTTATTCTCAAACCAAATATGTGAGACTACCAGCACAACCGTTTTCTTTATACAGTTACAGTTTCAGGTCTGCCATCCCATATGTGAAATTTACAGGTAACAAATTTCAGTATTTGTAATGATGTTCTAGCAATGTTAGCAGCCTGTCCACAGGAGAACAATTTATCACTGTAATCTCAGTAATTAATTAAAGATCAGTATATCTTTCCTACATCCAAGAATGTTTACTTCAGCCTTACTTAACAGGGTTACAGAAACATGTTTGGAAACAATGCTTCAGGGTGAGCAGTCTGGTAAAGCAGTGTTACAGCCTGAAGTGAAAAGTGCACACTGATTTACGTGAGAGATTGTGACTGCCATCTGTCTTAAATCATATGGCCAAGCACATTAAATTTATGTTTCAGGATATTTTATAACTGAAACAGCAACATTCATTCATTCATTCATTCATTCATTAATTCTTATTGCAGGGAATTAAGTGGGAATCATTTTATTTTCTTCTGCAATCTGAATACATATTTTCCTGCATCTTGACTGCCTCAAACTCACACCTTTATTAAGTCTTCCAAAACTTCTGGAAAAATTATAGTTCTAGCTGACCCAAACAAATTGCTGGACTTGCTCTTGTACCAGAGAAGAGAGTTACGGTCATCTGGCAGGCCTGCAAAGAAATTATAGAATAAATTACCATTACTATAATGTATTTACCATGGTGGCAAAATCGTATGTGAATGGACATTGAAGGTGATTTCTTTTGACCTTTGCTGTCGTGTCCACCTGAAGCCCCCTGGGTTCACCTGCCCAGTTGTGACACAGACAGCTGCAGGGGACACTCCCCTGTATCTCTGGGAGAGTCAGGGAGCAGCTTGGACTGAGCGCTTCGCTGTCAGTCCAGTATGGAGGAGACACAGCATCCAAGGAGAGAAGAAAGGAGCCAACTCAAGGCTAAGGAAGCAAATTTGGTTTTAATCCAGGCTCCGAGGAGCTCCGAACACCAGGTGATCCAATAGCCGAGAGCCCTCTCTGCACTCTGGCAACAGTTTAAATCTGGGGGTGGTAACCAGGAAAAGGGAACGCCCATTGACCAATGGGAGGATTTGGGGGAGTGAAAGATAAGGGGAATAGACGGGTACAAAAACCAATGGGGGAGGAATAAGGGAGGGGGCCCCTGGCCCTCATCCAATCACTCGACTAACAAGATGGAAGAATCTGGAAGAGAGGGATGGGGAGCCGAGTGATGGACAAGGCACCAAGGCGGGAACAGACCTTCCTGGTTTTTTGCAATGCAAAATCCTTTTATTATTTGCAACAGCTAGGAAATAATATTTTCACTGGATATGTACAGTATTCTCTAACTTAGCAGCTTTCAGTAAAGCAAGGTAATTACACATACACTTGATGTTAAATAAATAGTTTCAGTTGGGTAGACTTTCATTTTCAAAGTTGATGTAGTTGTGCTTTTTTTAGCACTTAACACTGAGTATGGCTGGTTCTTGACTCACTCATCATGAGCAAATGCAGCCTGCAGCCAGTTGGTGGCTGAGCCTGCAGTTCTGCTACTAAAGGAGTAGAATCCAAGAGCTGCAGATTTTGTATGTCCCCCCCCCGGCATTCTTGCTCCTAGGAGACAATTCCAACCTCAGCTGCAAGGGGTTTTTTTTCTGTTATTTTTTCAATCCAGCAGCCCAAACAAGCTCTAAATATAGCGTGAATATAATCACCTAACTGTCATTAAAAGACGCCTCTCAATCAGCAGAGCCTGTTAGCTGATTGTCACCTGAAACCTTGCAATTAACACGACTAGTATTTTTGGCAAAATAAAAAAGTGTAACTTGATTAATAGTGCTATCTCAGGAATGTTTTTTTTTTCTAATATTTATTACCATTAAAGCTGTCAGTCCTGCATACCATATTTTAAGACTTCACAACAGATACAGCTAAATGGATATATGAAAAATAGGCTTTATATGGCTTCCAGAGATTTTAGAAACAAAGTTAAAGTGCTTGAATTTTTCCATGTGCTTCATGTGTTAGTATAACAATAAGTTAATCCACCATGTGCAATCAATAAGGCTTTAAACTGAATTTGAAAGTAATATGTTTTAGGCAGCACCCAAATGTAGCTTGTGCAGAGCAATGAGGAGGAAAAAAAAGTTGTTTGAATTGCAGCTGGTAATTGTTATCAGGGACTGAATTCAGTAGTATCTAATGTATTACATTCAAACTAGCATCACCTGAGATCTGCTAAATAAAGTTTTAGGTTAGTAATCATGCCAATTTTTTGGGGGTGAGGGGAAAGTCCTTGTATGCATTATAGTTTCAGGGGTTTATTCCCCTCACCTGAATTCCACCTTCTATTTTGTCCTGTAACTGCTTTTCTCCTTCTGTTTCAATCCTGTTCTCGTTTATCAAAACAAATTATAATTAGTAAAATATAAATAGTTGAAACATCTGTATGTGCTGTAATATCTGCATATCTGAATAGTTTTATGGCAAAAGTTTTTTCTATGTTTATGTCTCATTCTGCATTGCTCTGTCCAAAAATGCCAAGTCAGGCTGTAGAGGGATACTTTGTGTGATTACACCTTGCTTTGATCCCCTGATCTTTGTCAGGGTTGGGCAATGTGGGAATCCAAGAACCTTTAGTAGCTAATGTCAAGACCTTGTGTTTGGTGCATTTCTCCTGCAAAAGGAAAACATATTTTCTGATGTGTTTATGTGATGGTGGGGTTTTTTTGACTTTTAATTCCTTTTCAGTGGTTCCATGTCTCCCAAGGATATAAAAGTTTCAAAGGTAACTTTCTGAAACCTCCTGTCCTTATTGAGAACTTCTTGTGTAACATTGTTGCTACTTTTAGCATCTGACACTGGTTTAAATTACTTACAGTAATCCTGAGTAATTTATGACAAAAGAATGGGATATGATAATATTAGATATATTTGTTCTGGTCTGCTTGAAGTCAGTTCATGTTTTTAAGAAATGCATTTGCTGAAAGCCTACTTTTATATAAGTTTTTTTGTTTTGCTTTATTTTTTGGGTTTTTTTTTTTTTTTTTTTTTTATTGTAAAGCCTTGTCTCATTAAATGACTTTGGACTGACTAAAAATAAGTATATTCTGTTTTCCTAGTGAAGTGTAGCATGAGACATTGCTTGGATTTCTAGATGAAACTGTACGGTATTAAAACACTAGGTGATGATTGAACCTTGGAAAGAAGCTGAGAAGTGGCAAATACAGTGCAACTAATAAAAGCTGCCTGAGAAGCAAAGGATAAATTATATATTCCATGTGTACAGTCAGGAAAAAAGCAAGTGCATTGTTTTTCTAATTTCTTGTTCATACAAATGGATTTTAAGCTTGTTTGTACATTCTAGTGTTGAGTGTATTTTTTACTTTTATCTTCTACAAGGCCAAGTATTGATTTAGATGTTATTTCTCAGTTATAATCAAAGCAAGTTACATTGTTATATTCAAGACCACTTCACGTGCAAGTACAGTCCTTAAGAAATTTCCCAACAGCCCACCATCTTTGCCTTGAGTGGAACTTTGGTTAAATGTATTTTTCACTTCCATAGGCTCAGCAGTATTGCTATTGTAATGAGTTTAACTTTTATATTGCAGAGTTGCTCTTCAAATGTAGTCTAGATTTAAAATTGAAATTTAAATTTTAGTTTGTTTATAGAGATCTTGTAACTTTAGTGTTTTTCTAAAGACATTTCAAAATTTTCATTTTTATGTTTAGGTCAATCTTTGCAGTTTTGCTGGTATTGAATTATTTATAGTTGAGAAATGTAGTCTGAATTATTTTTATGAGAGGTTATGCATTATTTTTTTCTCTAGTTGTTCTTAATGGATATAGCCTTAGGTTTGAAATCATGTTAGCCTAAGCCAGTATTGTACTTTTCAAAAGTCACTTAGCTGGAGCAAAAGCACCTTGCAAATGCTGCATAACTGGGGGTGAGTAACAAAGCTGATGATCCCTGTGTTGTGCTGCATTGTTTTTTAAATAAAGCTTAAAATCTGTTTCTCAGTTTACCCCATTTCAGGTGGTCTCTTCCGTACTGCAGTGTCCTTGTTTCTAATAAAAGATGCAGGATTTTTTTCACATCAAATGATTACTGTCACTGTCAGCATGAGTACTGTGATAGAACAAAAGAAGTTATGTGTAAAGAAAACAGCCATAAAAAAATTCTAAATCCTCGTCTGCTACAGAAGTCTAGGGTAGATGATTATTTAGACCACATAGGCTTTTAGTGTTGACTTAGATTTCAGCTCCATAAGTAGTTGAACCAGTCAAATGGGCTTTCTCCTCTGCCAAAACAGAGGAAATCTTGCTTCAATTTCCCCTTCAGTGTTCCTAACTACACAGTTCATCCCACCTTTAAGTCAGGCTCAGCTGCTCAGAGTCGAGACTCTGCTCATTACTCTGCCATCTCTCTGTTAAGAAGATTCACCTAAAACCTTAGTATTAAAAGATGTGTTACCACCTTTTCATAGTATAACCCTATCACTGAAAGACAGTAATGTTGTTTGAAATTGATTTTATAATAAAAAATTATAAAGCATACAAACTCTGCAGGGACCCACACTTTCTGTAGCAGTGGCAATTCAGTAAGTTAAGTAACTAAAGCACTAACTATGTTTAGACAATACTGTGTACACTCTGAATTCTGCTCACCCATAAATGTGCTTGATGCATTTTTAATAAGCTTAATATGGAAAATAATTTGTTGGGTTCTCTCCTTAGATTGGGTTTTATTTTTTTGTTCCACTAATATAAATTAGAGTGCATTCCCACACACTTCTAAATTAATTTTGATTGTATGTTTTGAATATTCAAGTAAAAATTTGACATAATAAACAACCTTTCAGGTATCAGAGAAATAAAAAACAGACATGCAGAATATTAAGTTATACTAGATGATGAACTCTGCCTATCATCAGCAAGCTGAATTACAGAAAGTGCAAAAAGGTATGAGAAGAGGCATTGCAAAGAATTTTAAATCTTCTAGAATGTTCACAGTTGCTGTGAAGTCTCTTAGAGACTTTACAATATCTTTTGATTTCATGTGAAAGATGCTTAGCCACTAATGATCAGCATTCATACAGATATTAAGGAAGGCATCCTCTGCTTCTCTGAAAGTCTCTTTCCATCATTGAGCTAAATGACTCTTATGTAAGTTAGCATTCCAGAAAAACAATTGAGAACTAACACCTTTTTATGTAGGAAGGTGGATACAGAATAGCTGTATAATTGTAAAGGTCTGTAGTCACAGTTGTGACATAGTCATGTCCCAAAACTTGAGTGCATATTTTCAGTGTAAATTTAATTGTTCCTCAGTGAATTAATAAGTAGTATTCTATTCATTTATTTGCTGAATTTGTACGGACATCAAATGGCATGCCTGTCTTTAACAAGTACCTAGATAAAAAAGTATTTTAAATAAGGGCTTAAAGGCATGAAACCAGGCATAGAATCTGTTGGATTCTAAACTGAATGGGACCAATTGGAAAATAAATATTAATTTCAGTCTGAAGGGAATACTCTGCCTAAACTTACTTAAACTGTAATAGTAATGAAAGTGCTACTAATAAAGCAGAAACTGGTTATGGCATATGGCATTAGTATTTTCTGAGTTTAAAGTTTTTACTCCACAACTTGTGTGACCTTGATTTGATCCTCTAGAACCTGTTTTGTATAGTATCTCAGCTGAGTTCAGGGGCTTTTTGAGGTTATTTTGTGGTATATAAAACATGTTTTCAGCTTAAGGTGAAAGACAGTTTCTATTATGAGTCATGCTATCACCATGTAGTGTTAATGTCTAAAAAAGCTCTCTAAAAGTTGTACACAAGAGTACTTAGAAGTCAGCTTTACTGGAAGTCTCCTTTTTATTACAGAACTGTCATCAGCACCTCATTTTAGAAATCATCCAGTCAAAGGAGCTTATGTGAGCCTGTCATTCCTAACAGCCTCCTGTAGGCTGTTAGGTAATGCTCCCATTTCTCTTGGTTGTGTTTGGGTAAAGGCCAAAGTAACAAAACGGTGTCAGAACCCTAAGGCCTTTAGAAAGGGCTGTATTTTTCTAAAAGCTTTACATTTCTTTTCTAAAAGATTTACATTTGCTTTCATTAGGAATAGAAATTACAGAAAATCTTTGTGAAAAACAGCTCCCTCTTTTAACTTAGAACTTGTTATTCTTTTTATCCTTCACAGTTCATTGTGTGCTACACAAGCCATTAAAATGTGTAAGCCACATACAAATCTGAAAGAAGTGGGTTCCATCACTTGCACTTTGATAGATGAATCAATGTGAAAAAATAAAAACACATTTGTAAACTACTAGAATAAAAGCTGAAAATCAGGACTTCTATCTGGTTTTGCACCCTTGGTTGCAGTTTCTTTTTGAAAGGTTGAGTGAGGTTCAATTCCAAGATAAGTTTTCCCCAAAAAAAGCTGGCAACAAAACTTGTTATAACCAGCTATCAGCCAGACCTTGTTAAACAAGCTACAAAGTGCCATCATCTCCAAGGGGAAAAAAAAGAAAAAAAGGAAAAAGAAAAATTTAAAAAGCAGCGTTGGCAAAAGCAGTAAGGTTTGCAGAGGCATCTAATGAACTAGAATTCATTGTCTCTCGTTTCGTTTCCTACTTTCTTTAAGTGTAAACATGTGAGATTCCTTCATATGCTAGTTCACTGTGATAAACTCAGGGTGTCCTTGCCCTTTGATTCCCCTGTCTACTCTAGTTCTGTAATGTCACAAGGTGAGGAACAGCATATAGTAAAATTAGGCTGGTACAAATATACCATATACAACATATTCAAGAAATACAAGAACAGAAAAAGTGATTGCAGTAGCTAACAAAAGCACTTAATCCTTTAAAACTTTTATGTATTTTATTTAAACAGATATTCACTTCTTGTCTTGCTATTAAGCTAAAAAAAAGTAAGAGCCCAACTGTTATTTTTCATGTGTTAAAGTTTGAAAAATTCATTTAACTTCCAGCTTCAGAGAAATCTTAACATTCATAGAAGGCAAGTAATAAGAAATGGTTGTATTTCTTTTTTATTTTTCAAGTTTAACTGAACTGCTGAAGATTAATCCCTGTGCCAAACATCCAAAAGCGTGTACAATTTAAAAATAATCAAGCACTTTATCACCACAATGAATTGTACAAATACAAGTGAGGAACAAGTTAGATTGCAATTTTAAAGATTTAGATGTATAAGCACAAGCTAGCAGCAACATATCATTGCAACAAGAAGCATCATAGAAAGAGACAGTAATGGAAAAATAAGTCCTCACCATGTGAAGGAGATTGTTTTGTTCTCAGGTGGAGTTCTGTACCCCATGAAAGAGATATGTTACTTGGAAAGAGGCCATTGAGCAACATAAATATTATAGTTTCTACAATCTGATTAAAAAACATTTCCTTCATGTAAGGAAAGTTTTGAAAGATTCCAAAAAGGTATCAAAGGCTACTGAAAAGAGGAAGAATAAAAGCCTCTGAATTTGTGCTGCTTAGGAAAAGAATTAAACAGTTTCCCTTGCATGATGGAATGGAAGATTTAACTGGAATAAAGTTATACAATGCTCTCAAGAAAATCAAGGAGTCCTCCACAAAACATAACACCACAAGTATTTGCACAGATGAAAGAACCATTTGTAAGGTGCTTTTAAATGTGCTTCATCCCACATACTTTGCTGGGAAGCAAAACTATTTCCCATTATTTTCAATTAAAAACTAGTTGCAACTGAATGATGTATGACCATTTCATTAGTCTCATTTTCCTTGGTATCTATAGTACACTTTCTAAAGATTAGAAGAATTCTGTTTCTGATTTGATAGCTTAGCGTATTCTGTTTAGCCCTTGCTTCAGCAAATCGTGGTAAAACCAACAAATATAAACTGAGTTTTAAGTATCTTGGAGGTAAGATTTTATTATCTATTACATATGGAGTGGGTGAAAAAATGTTCAGTAGCAACCAGAAGAAAACATTAAGACATGGATTTAGAATATATAATTTAGAAAACCAAAGAGTCACATTATTTGTTTTAGGGAAGTTTTTTGTCATTTTCCAAATCTAAGCAAGGTCAATCAACAGTTGTAACATTTGAATTTTACAGTTCATTGCTGTAGCATCTTAAGCACAAAGTGGTATTTAATAAAGTATATTATTTTTATTCACTTTTGTTAAATACATGTTTACACTTAAGAAAATTTTAAACAATATATGAAAATTTAAAACAATACATGAGAAAAGGAAACTGTGCAATTTTTTATTAGAAATACAATAGTATGTCACAGTATGTTTAAAGCTAAATGTTTATTTCAAAATTGTAAGCTGCATACAAGCAGTGTTTAATTTTTAACAGGACTGTGTAAAATTACTTTTTCTAGATATGTTCTTTACATTGGAGCTCTTTTACTAGTTAATGAGTGAACAGGGAAAAAGAACAAAACTGAAATTACTACGAATGTTGTGTGCACTTAAGACATCCTGAAGAACAGGTAATTGTAACACGAGCATCATGGAAGAATCTGCATACCTGGCCCATTTTCTGCCCATTGGAAGAAGTCACACTGTTTTTCCTTCCCAAGAGGGCACACAAAAAAGTTCTTTCCATTATTGGGACCGATCTTCAACACAGTCTTCATAACACATCGCTTGCCATGGTTACAAAATGGAAAATCCAAGTCAGCCCACTGCCAAAGAAACAGGTTTCAGGCACATGTGATGGCTATAAATTCCTTATTTTAAAATTGACAATAGAAAAAGATCTATAGGGGATGCTATGGAAGAAATTCTTCCTAGTACTTAGATTAATTTTATCTCTTTTGTGAACACTTTTTAGATTTTTCTTTAACATCAACTGCAACTGCACGCACTTTGACTGGTGTAACTTGAAATTATGTTAGCACGTAGGTTTTTTTCAAATTTAGGCATTACTGTCTTGAGTTCATCTATTAACCACAGTCATGACTGTCAAGTCACTTTTCAGGTCAAACTCTTTTAAGACATCTACATCCATAGCAAGGAGCAGAGGCCACCAATTGCAGCTAGGAAGGTCATGTTAGGTATTAGTGCAGCAGTGGGAGGCTTTGCCCAAGCAGATTACAGAATCATCATCCTAAGAGGCTGTCAGGATTGTGGTTAGCCAGAAACAAGGCTGACAATTTGATCTAGTTTGTTATAGTCCTTTTAGGAAGAAGTTGATCTAAACAACTTGTACAGGTACCCTCAAACCCGTATTTCTCTTATACATGTGTTTCACATCACTCAGAAGTAGATTAAGAGCATTTGCACAAGCAGGTGCCATTTCAACACTAAGAGACGTAACTAAAACTGTTAAGTTCAATAAGCTATTATTATGCTCTTAGTTTCAATTCAGTGTGCAAGAGTATTTATGTCAAACTTTAAACGGAATATATCTGTCCATGACTGACAGGTCACTGGGCCAAGGAAGTTGCAGGAACAAGCACTGATTATAAAAACAGACCCTGAAGTCTTACACATACTTGAAAGTATTCACACCGAGTTTCCCTGGAGAGAGGGCAGCAGTAAAACTGCCTTCCCTTGTTTTCTCCGTCCTTTCTCACAACTCTGAGGCTGCAGAGACGGCCGTGTTTACTGCACCGAGGATGCCCCATACTCAACATCCGAGTATCATCTGTCACATTAGTTTGAGGTGCGCTGTAACAACAGGTTACAAAATGACTTCTGCGTAATTTAAAAGGGATTACCAGCCAAAGAACTCTCTTCTACCATTACAATAGCTCACCCAGCGTACTTTTGCACACAGTGACAAAGGACTTGCTTCTCTAATGCACCCTATTGTGCATTTAAAGCTGAGCAATTGCAAGTTGTGAATAGACACAACTGTGTGCTTTCCTTGAGGTATTATACCAGTTTTCTCCACCATGTCTTAAATTAATTTGAAGTACTCAAATTCATGTATGAAACAAAATAAATATTACTACCAATGTTATACTGCCCACCTCAAATTCTGACATGTTCTAAAATAGTATTCTGCTCTCAGTGGGAAAAAGACCAGTACCACTAATTACTCCAGTCTGAAGACATTTGTATGCTTCACAGAAAAGACTCCCACCCTCTTTACTGAAAAGTTACAATAATGCTCCAAATCACATTTGGACAAGAAATAATCCAGGTGATGGGATAGAATAGAATTCTCTGAATGGGATAAAGGTTCCTTCTTCTTCATGATTGAGACTATTTCTGACTATCTGCAATACACAAGGTTTCATTTAAAAATAGTAACATGAAAAAGATTAATGTTCTGAAATGTATCTTTCCAA
This sequence comes from Vidua macroura, assembly GCF_024509145.1. Taxonomy (NCBI): domain Eukaryota; kingdom Metazoa; phylum Chordata; class Aves; order Passeriformes; family Viduidae; genus Vidua; species Vidua macroura. The sequence goes on along the minus strand of NC_071574.1, from coordinate 38,987,529 downwards.
TATATTTATAGAGCAGAAAAGCAGTAATGGAACCTTAATGAAAAGAGAAAATATTAATTCATTCTGGTGAAGTTATCAGCTTAGGAATTTTATGTTGTCTTCTATGTCTGGAAGACTGCAGTCCTGCAGACACCAGCAGTTTTATTCCAACACCTCATTAAAACACAAGATAAAAATAACCAACAGATTTTTTGTTGGTTTTGGTTGCTTAAGAAAATACTATAAAAAAAAAAGCATTTTAGTTGATGACTTGCTACAACAACCTGTTGTCATGATTGATACTATCTCATTTCCTGTTCACAGTCCTCTGTATTCTCAATTATCCTGCCCACAGCCTCAGTTCCTCAGTCTGTACTGAAAGCATGAGGAGGAATTGTATTCATTCTGTCTAGCCTGGCTAGTCAGCGAGATCATTTCAAAACTGGTGTTTCAGCAATGTAAGAAGTAATTTCTGTATTTCAGAACAGACACATGACGAAGAATTTTGTAACATATCATCAATATTTCACATTCAGCCTGCATAATTTGCCATTGTAAGTGACATCTACCTTGCACTCCCATTACTGCTGTTACTATGCCCAACTTTTCTGTGACAACCCTCATAGATTCTCACATTTCTCTTAACTAGGCAATGGATGTGTCTGAACAGGGCTCTGTAAATAAAAGTATGGGTAGAGCATTTAAGTGGTTATATACAGAATGAGGAGGAAAGTTAAGAATAAAAACAGTGATGGGAAGCTCATCAAGGTAACTGTACAGAGCTTCCTCTCATGGAAGAATGCAGAAACCTGGTAGTTGACAAATAACTTTAATTAGAATATATTCATCCAGATAGCTTCCTTTTGTAATCTTTCACACTGATTTCAAGATTTCTCTAAGCAAATAGCAACTACATTGCTAAGATCAGACAACTCCTTAGGCAGAAATGTGCTTGACCTATTAAAACTAAGACTAAAATTAAGACTGGCCTATTCAATGGGAATAGCTGAGCTATGAACAGCTGTTTAGCTTACAGCAGTACCAGCTAGATGCCAAAATCAGGACTTTTCTAGTGACAGCCTAGGTAATTCAGTGCTTTTGAAATCTGAATTAAATTATAGTTAGTCTAGAATAAGTTACCTCTGGCAGAAATCCAAAGACAACACTGTCTGAGCCAAACAGCACAGTATTCAATTAATCTTTAAGGATAAAGTTGGTTTATGGGATTATAAAGACTTGCTTTCATTTTAGAATACATACCTGATTGCTGTATTATATGGGTGAACTGAAGGTACATGATCAGTTTTCTGTTTCTTCTGTATGTGTTTGAAAGAGACAGGCTGCTGACAGGAGGACAAAGCCAGGGCAGTTACAGGTGATGAGCAGTCCTTGTCTTTTCTTCCCCCTGACTGGCAGGCATTGCTTTGGATCTGTTTACAATTGCTTTTTGGAAAAACACACTGAGAGTGTCCACCAGATACCTGGATATCATTTCTCAAAACAGTTTTGTTACCAAGATCTGTTAAGACAAGAGTTGTAGTTCCAAATGCAGTTTTCCTATTGATCTTTATTTCTGTGCTTGGTTTTCTGAAATCATTACAAGGGTACTTCATTAAGTTTGTGTTAAAGGCTGCAGAATCTTCAAAACTCTCCTTCTTTGGAACTGAGGAAAAAAAGTTATTAGTCATAATCCATCTGCATAGAATGCTACATTATATTTCTGATATGTCTTTGTAATTTGTCATGTGGAGAATGAAAGAGTAAATTTACAGTACCATCTCAAAACCTGTCACAAATTAGACAAGAGTACAAGATTTCTTACAATAAAAAAAATTATGCACTCTTAGAATCATGTAAAACGTGTATCAAGATAGCATTACTATTGCTTGAGTAGGATCAGTTAATAGTACTACGCAAATGAAAGCTATTGGACAATTAACCATTAAAAATTTAATTTGGCCCAAACATAAGGATTAAAGTATTTAAAATATTCAAAATAACCTTTCATAACCCCATTAATGAGAGATCACAGAGTATAGTACATCCAAACAGCAATACATTATCCATTTTTGAAGTATTACCTTACTATTGATACAAAAAGGAATATTCAGACTTTGGGGTTTCCAATGTTTTCAAAGTTCCCATCCTTTCCCAACTTTGTGTTCATCCAAATTTAGTTACTGTAAGAGGCTTTTCAGAAGAAAGCAGTTCAGACATTTGCTTTGTGGTATAAACAACAGTTTCTTCACAGAATCAAAGGCCCTCCTAGTGGGCAATAATAATTTCAAAAGAATGGGAATATTTTATTAATGCCAATTTAATACATAAGCAGTCTGTAGGTAATCCCTTTCATGAGAAAAGGGTGAAAACCTAATGGCATCTTATCTGCAGTCTTTTTAGGTAGCTGTGAAACCATAGTGTTCCAGGAGAGAGTCCTTCCTTTTCTATTATATCCAGTGTATTCCATACAAAGAAGAGGGAATTAAGCAGAACATGGGTAGATGAGACATGCACAAGGGCACACTCACTCCAAAGGCATTCTCACTCAAAAACAAAATAAGAATCTCTACATTTGACTTGGAACATTATTTGTTTCCAAGCAACTTCCATTTTGCTACTACTGCACAGTGAAACATACTCGTTTCATTCAGACTTTTTAAGAAAGAATAGTAGTAGCTTGGCCTTGTACTTAGCAAAGGAGCATAGAAATGGCAATGTAATGGTAAATAATTATCTGTCTACAGACTGAATTATTTCGCTGTAAAGCCAGCAGCTAATTTTACAGACAAAGTATTCCATCCTCAAAAATTCAAACTTTTCTGCTGACAGTAGGTAATTTTAGAAACAACATAAAAAACAAACACTGAACCAAGTGAGAGGGGAAAGACTCTTAAGGATTAAAAAAAAGAGATAAGCAAACCTATATTTGAAAAAAAAAAAATCTCAAATACCACTCCTATGCAGAAATAAAGTCTTATTTTTTTAAAAAAATATTTCCCAACAGTATTCCATCAAGTCCAAGACAACTTCAAATTCCACACCTGATTTCAGTAATTGCATATAACTAAATAAGTAAAACTCAGAAGTACTGGAGAAGGAACAATTTGTTTCAAAGCTTAAAACCTTTGTACACATACTGTCAGCTGGCCTTTATAATATATTATGATATATTATAAAGGCCAGCTGACAGAATTAATTCCACAATAAATGTTAGTTGGTAAATCTTATTCTGTGAACAGATCAAAATTTTCAGGTTTCTGGTGCTGATTTGGCAGAAGAATTATGCAAGATTAGCCTGTGTTGCCAACAACTGTCATGTAAGGCATGAAGACATACTTTTATTGATTCCTGACCTGAGAAAATGAACTATAGCTAGTGCCAAATAAGGGTTTTCCTCACATCACACCAGTCATTAAATGATTATGCAATGAAGTAATATTTCATGTAGATAGCAGCATTAAAAGCTCCAACAAGAGACAAACAACAAATTGAGGTAAGAAGTTCAGAATCATTTTTACTCTGAACTTGAAGGGAAAAAAGTAGCCCCAGAGAAACCTGGCATCCTTTTAGAAAAGGGTACTAAAATATACTGCTTTTGTTCACATGAAAGAATGACAGTTAATTTTCTGACCTTTGGTGATTTCTAATTCAGAGTTACATTGCAAACTTTGAAGGATTTTAAGAAAAGTTGAAAGAATGGAGATTTTTCTCACTGCCCCAGTAAAAACAAAGGTCACTGAAGACACTTATCTATAGAATCCCACCTGCACACCAGGTTGGAAGATGACACTTATAGGGTTTAAGACAAGACAGTTTCCATATTGTCTGTGTAAGATTTCCTCAAAACCTGACTTCAGGTTAGCTAGTTATATATATATGATTCACAATGAGACACTTCTACAAAAAACTACACCGAAATCATAGACCTCCCCTCTTTCCCAGTACAGATGCCAGACAACCCTTCAATACCTTCAGGTCTTGAAGTCAAACAAGCATCACAAATCTCAGCAGAAGGCTTGTTTATTAGGGTGCAGCACATACATGTCCACTCCTCTTCAGATTTCTGAGCTACATGTTCATTAGAACATGACCCCCTGCCATATGCCCAGCCAATTAGGCTGTTTCTAGCTGGCAGTTTGCTGTGAAACAAAAGAATGATGTTAGTGTTTTGTGACGTTCCCTCTACAAATTGCCTTACACCACTCTGTGCAGGGAGGCAGGGGCTAGAGAACAAGCAGTATGCAGTGTTAAGCCTCCTATCAGAGCTTGGACATCATGTCACTGTTCAAGTTTGAATTTTCTTTTCTTTACCTCAAGGGCAAATCTTTCCAAATGTAGCAGAAGTAATACAAATAAAAATATTTAAACCAGAAATTGACAGAAAGTTAATAATTAACTGATGTACTCTCCAGGACAATGCCCCAGTCTCTCAGATCCCCTATTATTTCCAAGTACTGCAGCAAAAAGCTTGGTGAGAAAGGGAGACTGTTTCAAAGCTTTCCCCCATCTCTTGTACACAACACTTGCTAACAAATGCATTACTGGATGAAGAACTGTTTAGAAGATGAACTGAAGAAATCACACAGTCTAACAAATAATTTTTTTTTGTTCTCATTTGAATGCTACACATAAGTTCACTTTTTTATTGTAACAGCCAGAAGCACTGAAAGCTTTAAAAGTTAGAAAGTCACCATTTGCTGGAAAGTCTTTTAAAATGTAGGAACCTGTTCAGAATTAAGGAACCTAGCTGTGACTTCTGAGACAAAGGTACTCCAGACACCACTAAAGATTTAGTTTTTTTTATTTTCCTGTAAATTATAACCTCATATGTTGATAGACTCATTTAGAATCATAGTTACTCCTTTTACAGCTTCCTGTTACCAGGGGCTACTCCTGTCATTGTATCCAAACACTGACAGCATGTTAAATGTAACTTGAACTTACCTGTTCAGTAAGTTATGTATGTATATTTCCAAGAGCTATGATATTATCCAACTTATGGTTGATAAGTTGTCAAGTGGTTTTTTTATATGGTTGTTGTGGAACTGTGGACTTTTTGAGGCTTTTATTAATCCTAAGAATTTAAGCACTTCAATCAATAATGCAAATGCTGTAGTTGGGCACTGTTGTGACACTCCTTTGACCCATCACTTTTTCCATAATGATCACTTTCTGTAAGAGGCTAGAGTTCTAAGATGATGGTAGAGATATCCACTACCTACCACATCTTCCACAACACGAAAATTAAGGAGGATAATGAGAACCGCTGACACACCAAAGAGTCTGTGCTGTTAAGAGGTAGAACAGACATTACAGCAGCATTCACCAAAATACTGTGGCTAGCAAACAAAACAGCTGAACTGCAAGTGTTAAAATGGGTATTTTCACATTATTAGATCAATTGTTCTACTCAGTTATCAAAAAATGCATTACTAGAGTGAATATATTCAGTGTGTCATGTTTGGGAATTTAATTCTACATTGTTCCCCTGTGTCATCTCTCCTGTCATTATACCCTCCACACCCTTTCCCAATTTATGAAATATGTAGGGAAAGGTCTATTTTTTTAATTCAAGGTACATTTGAATTTGATGGGCTAAGTTTGTAATGGGGTATTTTCTAATTTTTTTTTCAGTTGAGCAAAATCATAAGCTATTTGACTTGACCCAAGAACCACTGGGTTGAATTCTACAGTTTATGATCTGTAGCAATCTTCCAGTCCTTAAATGTGAAAAGCCTGGAATGGCAAATAAATTACTTGAGCTATACATAATTTTATATGGTAACAGTTACTGTAAAATTGAAAAGAGAGCAGTAGAAAACAAACAACTGACCATTAGGATAAGGATAAGACAAGAAACCATCTTTTTATTTTATAGCTACCATTACCATGTTTTTCACTTAAATACAGCACTCTTTAATTGTTTATTTAAAAGTACAACAACAAAATGCTAAATCACTACTTGTTCTAGAAAAGAGAAAGATTTTTTCCTGACATTGTTTTCTAGTTATCTGACTCAACAGAAGAATGCTGTCTTCCTACACTTCTGCAAAATATTTCTCATTATTACTTTCTGAAAATACAGCAGATTTGGGTTATCAGCTTGTGAAATATTTATCTTCCATGCTGGAAATTTTGATATTTGATCTGTACTCAAAGGCAATTTTTTAAGCTTTAAGCAAAATCCCTTCAGCCATCTGAGTCTTGAAAGAAGCTTGGAGGTAGGAGAGGGATTCGTGTGTTCTGTAAATCTTATCTAATCTATATATATATATACACACTAACGAGGCAAAGTAGCAAAGTGAAACAGCATCTTACATTAGACTGACAGAGTATAAAGGCAGAATTCTGAAGCCTCAGATGAAAATTTTCAAGAATAACATATGCCTAAGTCTGAATAAGGTACTTTTGCAACTTTTACCTTTTGACCCTTTGTGATATCAAATGCACTTTCTGTTTTCCTGAAATAAAAGGAGGAAAGCTGCTGCTAGCACAATTTATGCGGAACTGAAAGTGCCTCTGTAGCACACCTATAGCAAAAGCTTTTAAAATCCAATGAGGAGGAAGAAAAAGTACCAAGCCCCTAAAATATTTGCTGCACTCTGAATTTACTGAAGTTTTACTTATCCTCAGTGTAAGTCTATATCCAGAAGAAAATTGCACAGATGCACAGCTATCTAGATATGCCAGGACTGATGGGGCTATCCTGCAAAAAGAAAGATGAATACCTACTTCATGATATTCAACTCAGTTGTGTGGAAACATCCATGCCCTTTATATTGATAACATCAACAACAAAGGGCAACTTTTCCAGTGACTTAGTTTCAGTGAATAAATCTCAGTACTCTGAATTGTTTTGTAATTCCTACATTTGATTAGAGTAATAGCTGCTTCATAATAGATGACACCTTTGAAAAGAATAGTAGCAAAGAATCAAAGCTTCTAACCATTTTTAAATACCAATAGCCAAAACTTTTTTTTTTTTTTGCAAGATGTTCTGGTTTTGTCTGGCATAGTTAATTTAGTTATAAAATGCACAGAGATCCATTCTATTTTAAAGGGGGTGTCCTCTTACTGTAACAGCCGTTTGAGGTGCTTAGAAATGTCACCATGTTACCATCATACCTAAGATTGACAAGCTGGGGATCCGCCTTTTGACATCGAGAGCAGAAGTAAGTCATCCTGTTATGGTCTCCCAAACGACACACAGTGATGCTGCCACTGCACTCCCTGCAGGCTGGGCGCTTGTACACTTTGTAGTGTCGGTATAGCGGAGACCCCGTTTTGCGGCACTGAAACAGAACATGTTTAAAATCCAAGTTAGAGACTCAGGATCAATTCTACGAGAGTCTGAAAATAAAAACCCCTACATAAACTGTCAACTCAATGACTAGATGAAGATATTTAAGAGAGACACTAATAAAGGCTATCCCTCTATTTCACATTATTTTATGTAAAGAATTGACAAATCAGGTATAACAGTGTCTGTAATTCTCCACATAATGAAATAAAAGGCAGAAAAAAAAAGCGCAAGGCGCAAGAAAATACATGCTGGAAACTCTGAGTTCAGCTGGACCAGCTAGCTCTGATTCAGCACCAGTAGTCTTTGACCTGACACCTGCAGGAGTCTTCTTGAAGAGCTAATGAGCTCCAATCAATGCAGCACAGAAAACAAAACAAACATAAACCACAAAACAAACACCACCTTCTCTCACCCCCAAAAGAGCGAAAAACACAGCACTGCCCAGATGTGATGCTACAATCTGGGTTAATAAGCCTTCCCAAAACCTAAAGAACTGTGCAATGCAGAAATATTCCCAAGATTTTGTAAATGTTGAATAGCGCCCAGTAAAGTTGCTCAGCTTCATTGTGGCCCGGGCCATGCCAGACAACTTGGCTCATGAAAAGCCACTTGGCACTATGGTGGGCACCCCAGATTCTGGCAGAAAACTGTATTAAATTAAGTATAGTACAAGCCCAGGGGCAGTGACCTGAAAAGCCTCCAGACAGCTGGCAGGCACATTTCATGAGACAATTCCCAAAACACCCATGAAGTCAGCATAGACACACTACAGCTAAAAGTGGCAAAAAAAAAAAAAAAAGCCAAACAAGAATTGCCCAGTAGAGATGCAGCCAACTCTACAGAGCCACCCAAGTTTCTGCCCTACAATTGCAAATCCTTGGGCTCAGTTCAAATGACACCACAGCTGGCCAAGTAATACCAGCACAGCTCTGGCAGAGTTCACTAGCTCTAGCTCCGTAACATATGAAAACCCTTGGAGTTCTCCCAAAACACAGGTGTCTTTGAGCACAGTATATTTGCTTCTACTGTGCTCTTATTCATTAGTCTTGCTGAAAGAGAATTCTTGTGCCAGTGCAAAGGACTAATTCAATCAGAACGAATTACTAATATATATTTGCATAAATATTCACAGCTGCCTCCTCAAGATTTTCAGTCAGTTTCTCATAAGTAGCTTTTTTCCCATTCTATTATGCAAAAAACAAACAAAAGCAACAGCTTTTTACACAAAAAAGATTCTTCATCTTTGCATCTGCAATGATACAATATGATGACGGCAAACAATCTATAACAGTCTATTAAAAAAATTCAAGCACTATCCCTCATTAACATATTTTCATTATGTCTCTTTAAGATGGAAGGAGAGGCTAGCCCTCTTAAAAGTACTTGACTGGTGAGTACTTGCTAAGTGTGGACTACAGAAGTTTTCAAATTGGCTAGACAGAAAGTATAACTTGTTTATTATCAGTCCAAAAGCCTTTACATTTCTGAGTATTAGCATTGTTGCAGAACTAGAAGGTGTCTCTTTACTGGCAGACTTCACTATGAAGTTCAGAGAAATGAAAACATTTCCCTACCAACAAACCAAAGTACTCTTTAGTGGTTTGAGGGAAAGTAGACATTTAAGCAGGCTTAAATTAGTTTTAGCCTTTATGATTTTAGAAATGTTAGGTGCCCTCACCTACCAAAAAAATTCTTTTTTAGCACTGCTAGCTCCTTGCCTTTCATGAACATCAAGAGAAAAAGACAAAAATGTCACTACTGCTGGTTATTTTTTTTGTATGCAGCTTAAAGAAACAAAACATAGAAGAATTAGGTAAAATTCACTCTTTTTCTATGGTGGAAAGTTAAAGAGCACCATGAATTATGGAGTTTATATGGGAAGAAATCAAGTCGTACTGAAGTTATAGCAGTAGGGAGAAATTGTAATTTATTTCACGTTATCAACCAAAACCATTATTTCAGTTGAGAAAAAAAAGTTATTAGGAGTTGCAAACTATTTAGTCAAATAAATTTAATTGCTAGTTCAAGTTTTATATAGGAAGCCACATCAACTACCTTCATACTTCCCTGGGACAATCTCTATTTCCCAGTTTGAAGAGCAATCTTTATGTTACCTTACATGTAACTTTGTCCTTAGCCTACATCAATTCTGACATGTTCAGACTGGCATAACAGAACATGCACAGATAGACTGAACTGGCCCTCAGGCAGCATCTGTGAAAGTCTTTTGGGCCAAGCTCTGCATATTTTGACAATCTTGACTCTCCCTACCTTTCCATCATCTGACAATTCACAATTAATAAAGAGCACACAAACCAACATTCCTATTTATGGGAACACTTGCTTTGTTGCATCTTTATACTTTTTTCACCAGATGATCACACATAGCTAAAATGCCAGTGTAACATTTTGAAAGTTTTCCAGAAATGTGTGCCAATACCTTATAAAAAAGCAGGGTAAAATCACGTGTCATTTTCACCAAGTGATGTATATGCTCATCTGTCAGCTGGCAAACCTGTAAGAAATAAAAGAATGCTAAGGGACAATGGCAAAAAAAGACATATGAGGTAGATGCACTTTGAACACTGATGTGGAGTTGCTTTTCTCCATGTTGTGATAATTCCCTGATGCTGTATTATACATATAATCTCAGTAAAACGGTACCCGTTTACATTCTATAATACAAAAACTCACTGCTTGCATACCAAATAGCATGCTTTGCCTCAACCACGTAAAATATGTGGTAGAAAATTCAGTTGTCTTGCCCTATATTGACCAAAGAGTTCATGATCACATGAATAACAGAGCTAGCAAGTCTCATATCCCTCCTAATTTCCTCATGTATCATAATAGGATCTATCATCTGAGGCTCTTTGCTCTGAGAGGTAGTCAGGAAGAATAAGCAAGTCAAAGGCATCACAATTAGAGAGACGTATCAACTAAATTTATTTTTTTTAATAATCCAAATTTTTAAATCACATTTTTGTTTTTCTTTGCCATATCACATAAAACTAAAATTCAGATTGATCCTATGCACAATTTTCAAAATACTATGTTTAAAAAATTTTTCAGTTACTAATCTTCTCCAATTTCCATTTACATCCTATGTAATCTCTGTTTTGCAAATATCATCTTCTCAACCAAAGTTTGAAAACACATGCCTGAGGATCTTAAAACAGAAAAAGTATGATAAGCAATGGTAGAAAAAACAACTGATGCCAGCTAGCAGGATAAGAAGTGGAAGAAGCAGCTGCAAAAATTATCAACTCTACCACATAAACTATTTTGGGGTAGTAAATGAACAAAAAAACCTGAGCTCTTTTCACTTTCCCCTATTTATGGAATGTCAGTTTAATGGTACCGTAACAAGATGCCAGACTTAAAATATGAAAGCTAATCAGCTCCAAGGAGTGCCAAGACAAAAACCTCCTGTTATAATGATAAAACATTAATTTAGTGTCCAAGAATAACTTAAGAAATTACAGATGACAAAGGTAAGAAGATAGCAAAATATTAAATCAATATGTATTTAAATTCTTAATATTTTGGTGTCCTTAAAAACCATCTGAGACATTCACCCACCTTAAGAGCTGGATGAAGGCCACTATCAAACAGTGCTTCATTCTTTATGATATTTCCCACTCCAGGTAATACTGCTTGATCCAGTAACACATCACACAACATACGGGTGTTCTGCTGCTTAATCTCATGTTCTGCTCTTGAGAAGCTAAACTTTGGAGAACAGACATCCAAACTTTCCATCAACCTCACTTTCTGCTCACACTCAGCTGCATTTCTGGAAGAGAAAAATACGCTGATTAATTTTTATTTTAAATATATTATAATACTGCAGTGTGGTTTTAAAAAACCAACACAACAAATTAGAACATTATATGCAGATAACAGAAACCACGAAAATAACAATGACAAGAAGTGGCACAGAAATTCCATTAAACACCTCTTCCAAAAACAGGTCAATGACATGTGCATGGAACATGCATCTAGGCCAACATATAAGAAATAATCTCATTTTGGTCCTATTAGTTTGAAAAATATTTGCTAGCTCCTTTCTTTAAAACTACTTCCAAGATGGAAAGCCCATGTGTTTAGACCCTCAAATATACCTAATTGTATGGTTACATGGTCCACTAGTTACAACATGACATTTATACGTGTGTATATAATATATATGTAAAGTATATTTATATATTATATTTCAAAGAATCATAGAATATTCTGAGTTGGAAGGATCCCATAAGGATCATGAAGTCCAGTTCTTAAGTAAATGTTCCAAATGGGGACCAAACCCACAATCCTGGCATTATTAGCACCATGCTCTAACCAACCAAGTAAATTATAATTATGTAATAGATGTATGTAGTAGTAGATTATTAACAGTAGTTACAAAATTTAGAAAAATATATATTCATATCTTAAGATATGTATTATTAGGATAAGCATATTCATTTGAAAATAATACCATACAAGAAGTCTTGGCTTACATGAGATTTTGTGGTTTGTAATTTTACGCACACTTATATATGTTGCATGAATTTACATGCCCATTTCCACTCAAGAGCCTCAATCACTTTAAAATCAAGCTTACTGGTGGGGTTTTTTTTTTAGCAGTGTGAAGTACAGTGCTAATGGGCATAAACATCTGCTTAATGTAAATTAGAACAATTATAAAAATTTGCTTCCAAAAAGAAAAAAATTAAACCCAAACTTTGGGATCATAAAAACTTGAAACCAGTAATTGTGACAGGTTGTTTGTTACTCTTGTTAAGAAATGAGACTTGGATAGAAATTAACAGAGCAATGGGTTTAAGCATACAGATCTAAGGATAGAATTAAATCCAACTTTCATTCCCAGTCTTGACACTACCTAAAGACACTACAGCATAGAACTATTTTAACTGTATGTAAGCTCTGATACAAAAGTAACAAACTCAAATTACCATACCAATAAATATGATATGTTTAAAAAGTTTTTTCTTGATAGAATCCAAGCACTTAATTTGCACATGATTCTTCATTTAGCTTAAAAGAATGTTATAAAAAGAAATAAATGGTTTCATTAGTTTCTGCTTTACCTATACTCTACTGTCACATCCCAAAAACAAACAGTATCCTCCACAAGCTGTATCTCCAAAATTGGTTGTGCTCCGTTTCTGTCTTTTCTTCCATCAGGATTAATGTGCATGGAACCATTCATACCAAAGTGAATCCTTGGAAAGAAAGAGAGATTTTTTAGGTATTTTAAGTTCAATATCATTTCCAAGCACTACACCAGTCTATTTTTAGAGCTGTGAACCTTACCTAACCAAGTCAGTATGTGTGTACATAAATTCTAGACATTACCAGCAACACAGCAACAAACTTAGCTTACAGAATGCTCAGTTCCCAAAGAAGAAAGAATTCTCCCCAAGTAAAAAATACCTCCAAAACATAGCTGGTTTTTTGTAGTCTTCATAATACATTATATAGAAATCAAACCTCATCATTAAGAAGCACCATTTTCTGGTGCACTTAGAATTTTTCTTCACTTGACATGCTGATCTTCCAACACATTCTTAAATTTTCAGGAAGGCTGAACAAAATGAGGCCACTTGACCAGAAATTTTTCTATTAAATCAGGCAGAAGTCACCTGGTATGAAAAGAAATAATTTAGTCCCCATATTCTCACCACTGTTATCACATTGCAGCTAAATCCAGTAACGTCACAAAAAACGTAATTAGTATTTGCCATATGTTGTTTTCTGCTTTTCTTTGCCTACAACCACAGCCAAACCTGCAAGTCAATTAAAAATTAATAAAAGAAATAAACTGAAAAATGCACAGATGGCAAAGTAGAAGAACAGACCCTTTCAAGCATTCATTTTACAGATTAGTAATGCTCTAAGAGGTCTTAAGTTTTATCAAATATTCTGCAAGGAGTTATGCTTGAGCAAAGGACAAGTCTGAATATTATCTCATACATTTATTACAAATTCACCTGGTACAATCAGGTCCTAAAACCCATCAGATAGCAGGAATGCCTATTACTATATACAGTATATCAGAAAAAGAGGATTATTTTGTAGTTACAAGAAGATTTAACAGATTAAGCTACATAAATGACCAAAAAATGCAATGTCTCTATTTCCAGTAAGCCCAGACTTCTTACATTTCAGGAAGGACAAGCATTTTAAATATTTACAGATGGGCTAAGACAATATGTCATTAAGCCTATTCTTAAAGTTATCTCTTTAAAACATGAAAAAATTAATGCCATGAATTACTTAAAAACCTGTGTCTTTCCAAAAGTCTTCTTACAAGTCAGATGAGGTGATATAATTGTTTCAATCACTTTTATCTTCAAAAGCCATTTTCAGTTCTCAAGTACCATGAGTAGTACTGCACAGGCTTAACTAGTGAAACTTATTTTTAAACCTAGGCAAATTTATTTTTAAACCAAACTCTTGTGTCTCGCTAACAAATGGTGATGCACTAAATGCTTCCAGAAAATTATTTTTCATTCAATTTAATAGCTGATGGTTTCATTTACCAAGCTCCAGTATAGTGTTTGAAAGAAACTTTAAGAATCACAACTATTAGCTATTCTAGTGCCTTCTCAGTTCATGACTAGAAAAAAAAAATGAATCATCACTACACGTTTACATTCAAAAGCATTAAGAAACTTATAAAATTCAATTCTAAAGTGTCTCATTACCTTTGATGTCCTGAAATACGGCAAAATAGAAATTTTTTTAATTACAGCTAGAAAAGGCATGCTAATTAAACCTAGGAAATGTTATTCAATGAGAAGCAGTAGTGAAGAGTTGATGATTTCTTGTTTTAAAGTAAAAAGGTGAGACTTTGGAATTATTTTGTGCTACACAATATTGCAGGGATCTGAATGCACTGCATGTATCATAACTGTTTTGTCTCCAGAAAATGCAACTTCCTGTTTGAAAAAAAGCAGGTCAGTAAAAAACTGTCCTTTTCAGATACCTTTACACTGAATCTTGGAATAAAGCAGTAAATTATCTAAACATGTGACTATATCCAGTACACCTGTACTGCAGAGAGGCTGATGAGAAGTTTCTCTCTAACACTTTCAAATGTCTGAAAGTGCCATTAACAAGATCAAGATGACCCCCCCACAAATACATTCAGTCTGAATGCATAGGAAGTCTTTTTCTCACTTACCTCAAAGCTTTCTGATCAAAATACATAAAAAGTTCCTTTCCCAATGTCTCCACACCCCTGTAAACATGTCCAACAAGGAAATCATGACCAGAGATTCTCTCTCTATTTGCATCAGTCTGAAAAATAAGTACACACACAAAGATTAAAGAGAATTTATACTGCTTAAATTCTAGCACCAGTACATATTCAGCAAGCAGCTGTACAAACTAATTTTCCAGCACGGACAAAATTAACTATTTTCTCCTTAAGCATTCTACCAAAAACAATGGGACTATTAACCCAGGAAGCATATCATAACTTACCTCAATTTTTTCCTAACTGAAACAATACATCTTTTTTTATCAGAGAATTTTATCCCTTTTGCTTCGAGTCATGAATTTATAATAAGAGTTTCAGACTGGTGTAAAATAAACAGGTACAGTTCGAATATTAAAAACATGTCAGTGTCAATTCTGCCATTTGCAGATCTATATCCTTTTTCAAATGTTAATAATAGCCTTTCAGTATTTTGCATAGTGCATTGTGTATTACAGAAAAGTCTCCACTGAGCCCACAGAGATATCTCTCTTCCTACTAGTTTAAAGTCTAATCTCAGAAGCAGGTGAGCAGCAGGTAGGACATTACTAGAGGACAAGATAAATGTGAAATTAAAGCAGTCATATTTTCTTGCTTAGCACATGAAAATACATTGAAATTATAAGAGATGCCTACAGGTGATCTAGTCCAAACGCCTGGTCAAAGCAGAATACACTTAGGACAGGGAGCTCAGGGCCTTGTCCAGTCAGATTCAGAGCAGCTCCAGGGATGGACACTCCAGCCTCTTTGGGCCCTTGTTCCATGGCTTGACTATTGTTGTGGTGGAAATTTTTCCACCTAATGAGAAAATTTTAATACCTAATGAGAACTTCTCCTGTTGTCACCTACATCTGCTGTGCACGGCCAACAGGAGACTAGCTCTGTCTTCTCCATATCCTCCTTACAGGTACCTGAGGAGAGCAATAAAACCCCAGTTCTGCCAACTTCTCCTTGAGCACCATGTGCTTCACCCTGCTAATCATACCAGAGGACTCACTCTAGCATATTATTATCTTGTTATTGCTGGGGAGTTGGAAACTCAGGTGCAGCCTTGCAATTGCTGCTCAGAGGTAAGCATCACTCTCCTCAACCTGCAGAGCTCAGCATGGGGCTGTCCCTCTTCTTGCAACATGGACTCAGCTTTTACAGGACCCTAAAATCCTTTTTTGATGCAGAGCCATTTCCCACCTGAGCAGCAGCCAGGACTGTGCTATTCCATGACACTCTTCTGTTCCAAGTGCAGGATTCTGCAAGTTTTCCAAATGCTGAACTTGACTTTATACCAGCCCATTCTTCTCAGCCTGTGAAGGTCCCCCTGACTAGCACGAGAATCTGCGAGCAGCAGATTCACTGTCCTCATAGCCCTGACCGCAAGGCAGATACACATATCAGTGTTTCAATTGCAGCACTCAATTTCAATGCAAATATGTATGAAAGCAACTCTGGCAAATCAGCCAGGCTTTTGCTAGTTAGTGACATTTCAGAGCTACTCTCTATGCAATTTCCCACTGCATTATAACCTTGAAATGATATACATTTAGAGAGTTTTATGGTTATTATTCTGTCAAGTAAGAAAATAAAAACATTTCTTGCATAACATCACTTATTTTGTCTGTTATCAAAATATGAAGAAAGCAAAATTTTGCTCCCATGTAAGCAGTTCATGCTTTCCAATAAAAGTATTGGAGTCTGTTGCTGTGCAACAGTTTATTTTAACTTTAAGCTATTCAGGTTTGTTTAAAATAAACCAGAATAAGAAATGACTGAGATGGAAAACTAACTTGTCTTTTCAAATATTTTAAGTTAAATTCATACCTCTTTGGTATCAGGCAAACCCTTACAGTTGTCATAGTAGAAACTCTCCTAAACACTGTAATCTTCAGTAGTGGGTAAGGCTTTGGCCATGGTTAGCAGCCTCTATGAAATCTAAAAAGTCCAAGACCCTTAGGTTGGTCATTTTCCAATGAATAGAGGCTGCCCTGAGGTGCCTTTTACTGCACAAAATGATGGTAACAAATCTATTTGAGGGAGTGAGATTTCTTTTTGAAAGAATAACTCATTTCTTCAAAAATCTGTCCTGAAAGATATTAACCTATAAAGACTAGTCTTAAGACATATCTCAGATGTATTTTCAACCACATTCTTTCCTAAATTGTTTCACTGAAGTACTATCTCACTGTGCCTTAATCACAAACGCCTACACAGCTTTATACACACTAAAAATGGGTAAAAATTACCCAACTTTCTGCCTAGAGATATCCAATATACTTACTTGTGATACAAGCAACACATAATCTCTTAAAGATGAGCAAAAATGAGGCATGGAAAAAAAGATACCTTAGCTAGCTCTGTAATCAAAACCAGAGAGGCCAGAAGCAACACACTCATCAGCCAAGGCCTGCTTACTGACACATCTCCTACAAGGTCTCATGAGTCCCAGCAGCTTCACACTAGTGAATTATTTTATGCTGTCAATGAAAGGCTACAAACTAGTAGGGAAATTACATACTGTGTACACTGAAAGCAAAAGTCATTCACTCACTCACGATTTAAATACTTGGTCTAATTAAAATTGCTTAAAAAATAATTATAGAAGTAAAAACCCCCTTAGAAGGTCAACGTGTACCTTTCCCATGTTTCACAGATTAGAATCATAGCATGGTTTGGTTTAGAAGGGACCCTAAAGAGCATCTAGAATATGCCTAGACTGAGGAGATTATGAAGAAGGAAGATTAACAATAATTTCCCTTGTACTTAACGTTTCCTCGAGCAACATGTTATTTTGAAATTTATCTTAAGTGAACACGAGCAATTCTAAAAGCTTTCCCGCATTACTTCTCAAATCTCCTGTTGCTACAGCTTCAGCATTGCCTTTACACATCTGACCTGCCGAGACCTATTATGTTGCTGAAAGAAATATTTCACAACTTCAAGGAAGAATAAAGACAGTATTCGCGGATGACACCCACCATCACCCACGGACGACGGCAGCCGCGGCACAGGGGGCACCCACCACCCCTCTCGGACTCCTGCCGTCAGCCCCGTGTCCTGGCAGCCCAGTGGCTCCTGCCCGCCCGCTTGCGCTCACCCACACCGGGCGGCATTTACCACCGCGGACACCCACCAGCAAAACCGCTGGGCCCCGCTGCCCCAGGCAGCTGCCCCGCCCTGTCCCTGCGGCCGGGCCGGCAGCGCCGCTCCCCGCCCTGTCCCTGTCCCTGTGCCCTCACCGCGCCGCCGCCGCCCCGCGCGGCCCGCACGCGCTGTCCCCGGCGCAGGCGCGCCCGCAGGCGCTCGGCGCAGAGCGCGCAGCCCGGGCCCTCCACCATGGCCGCAGCCGCCGCCGCCTTTCGAATGTGCCGCTCGCCTGAGGGCGGTGCGGCCGCGGCCGGCGCCGCCCCGCTAGTTCCTGTTTGTTTCCTCCTGAGTGGCTGTTCCCGCCGTGCTGGCTCCTGGAAGCTCCTTGGTATTATCTAAAACACGCGCGAGTGCATCTTCTTTCAAGACTTAATGCACAATCAGAAATTAATATCAGCTTTAAAAAGTCGATATTTATTAGGTTTCTGCAGTCAGCCCAGGTTTACAGAAGTAAAATGCTCTTTTTACCCGCCACATTTGAAGTACGATCAGGCATAATAAACTCTGCGAGCTGTAAGAAAATTGGGGTAATTTGCATTGCAAGGTAGAACATTGGACACCATTTCCCAATGCCCAGCTCGTGAGTCAATACTCACCCTGGTTAAAAACTCTCAGTGTCATCTCTTACATACACAGTCCATATACACTCTTCTATCTTGGTTCAATCAAATTGTGTTTATATATATATATATATATATATATATATATTTTTTTTTTTTACATGAAGGGAAGTGGATAAATCAGGCTAAATGATGTTTGTTGAAATAAAATATAATTCACATTTTTGGTTGAAGCTAGGGTGTTCTACCCTTGTTGCAAATGCCTTTTTTCTTTTTCTCGGTGGCATTTTTGCTGTGATCTTTTAATATCAAGACAATAAGGCAACTTTTAGTCAGAGACTTAAGCTCACAAGTCAGAAATCAGCAGTGTTAAAAAATGGCATGCAAAAGTGATTTTTCTGCTGCTGTAGAATTTTGCCTTACTATTCTTTCAAGCAGTTAGAAATTGATACATAACTCAGGTTTCTATATTAATGTTTGAAGTACTTTAAAAGCACAGACAATATTTCCTGTCATTTGGCAGTCAAATATAATGTTTTTCATAATAAGGGATTTCATTTCATAGCTGGATATTTTTCAGTCAATGGTTTCTGCAGAATGTTACAGCAGATTGGATTTTCAATTCCACATCTAATTCTGCAGATTAATCAGAAGTTCCAATAGTAACTATTAATTAGGCTCTCTAGCTATTTTTCACTTACGTACATGAATTTTAACCAGAGATTCTGCATTAACTCACCTTTTGCATGCACTTTTATTCCACTAAAAGCTGAATTGCAGGTATGCACAATCTGTTGTTGGTAAGATTCATATTAAAGTGTTTGGTGGTGGCAAACATTTGGGAATTTCTTTGCTATAATAAAAACATTTAATAATATTTTTGAAACAAAGGGAAGAGAGGTAATAACACTGTAATGTACCAGTCTGACTGTTCTATATTCTGTAGCAAATGACCGGTGCCGAACTCTAAATCAGGATAGTTTTTAGGTAAAAGTTAAATTTGCAATTAATTGAGCTTTGAAAGTTGTGTTGGCAAGTAATATTATCATATTCCAAATATAGATCAATTTAAATGAAGACCAACTTATATATCATTTTAGATCAAATAATAAAATTACATTTTTTCTGAAGGCAACACGAGAACAGAAATATGCAGAGTACAAGTACACTCTCATCAAATCCAGCAGTACGTAGAACATCAGCACTGAGATCCTTGCTAAAGCATAGGGTTTTTTTTTTTCTACTGGCTGGTTGAAGTAAACACTGAAATACAAAGATATTCCCTTTATGGTGACAAAATCTTGGATAAGAATTAATAATCGGTGATGACTGATCCGTTGCATGGTTGCTTAGAGAGTTAATGTGAACAGTTAAGCACACTCAAAATTTTTCATCATGTAATCCCAATGAAATCCTTCCTAAACCTTGTAAAAACATTCCCAAGTACTTCAAAATTAAGTCTCTTAATGCAATTAATCCAAATAGTTGCACTGTCCAGGGAATGTGTTCTGGTTATAAATTCCTGGTCTGCCAGTGATTTTTGAGGGTCACGCATAGTTGATACAGACACATAGTCAATTTTTTTTTTGTCAGTTATCTGAAAATAAATAATGCCTTGAGTGTTTGGATTCTTTTATTAGTAGAGAAGTCTTACTTTCCTTTACAAAAAAACCCTACACTATTATAGCTTTGTTTTTACAGCTGCAGTTATTGTAAAGATATAGATCAAGGAGGTTCTTTGGGAACTGCAGTGAAGTATCAATATAATATTATTAACCCAATTGTGAATATCACCTTTAGTATGAGAGTTTTGCATTTATTTCATTGTTGCAGCCATACTAAAATGCTACAGCATACATACCATTCTCACTAAACAATGGGTATGTGTTCAAAATGGAGTAATTAATGGATTAATGGTTTGGAAGTAAAAGGGATAGTTGAAACTTAGTAGTTCTGTCCTAATTTCTACTTATTGAAAACTGGTCACAGACAAGCATATTCTTAGGGTTCCAACTAATATACGAAAGAAGAAAGAAGAAAGAAAAATATTATAGAAGTATATATTGTACTCGGAAGTTCCAGAGAGGACATGTTTTCAAATTAGACAGATAGAGGATGCAAAAAAACCTAAACTGCTTAGTTACATGTGCAATTATATTTTTTTAAATAACTATTTTCCAATATTGTCACAATATTACCAGAATTTCCTTGGGTAGTGATTAAGAGTATGACAGTTTCAGAGTATGTCAATGACTGTTTGGCTGTAAACAAGACACCACTCTTTTAGAAACGATAGCTTTTTATCTCTATAGCAATCCTTGATTTCCCTAGAGAGAAAAAATGCAGCACCTTTGAAAATCTGGGCTAGTTTGATGTGCTAGTTTTCAGCAGAGTAATTTTGCCATTTTCAGTCAGGAATTAGATATGGATGGCTTTCAAGCACCGAAGATCATACTTCTTTCCAAAGAGATCTTCATACTGTATTAATTTCATGGACTTTGCTTGGGGGGGGGGGGGCACAGGAGCAGAAATAATCTCTCTTAAATTTGATTTTTTCTGCTGCTCAGACCAAAGGGTTAAATCCACTAGAGGGAGTTAGGATTAAAAAGAGACAGGCAAGCTATTCACACTCCCTAAAATTCAATAATAATCGAGGTCCATCAACTATACTATATATCTAAGGTAATGGAAACTGTGAACTCTCTAAGTAATCAGTGGCAATAGGTAGACACCCCACCAGACAGTGATTTAGAGCAGGGGCTTCATTAGGTCTCTCTCTCCATTAGCCACACAGGGAACAATAGCAGTTCCTTCTGTTGGATACCCTGCTGTGAACCTTCAAGCAGTCACCTATTTCCCTTATAGAGTGTAAGGGGAGAGTTATGTCAGAGAATATGACTCAGTTGTATGCTGAGCCAGGAAGTGCCAATGGAATTTCCTAGATGCCTCTGCAGTCTGGATTCATAGCAGTGAAACAGCTCCTTTGGTTAGAAATCCCAGGAAAGTAATTTTTTTTTTTTTTTTTTTTTTCAAAAAAGAGAATGTGGCAGCTTCAAGCTGCTGGAGCAATCCAATCAGTAGTGTCTACTTCCCCTGGCAAGTGGAGAAAATTGATCCTAGAGCATTCCTGGGAAAGTATGCAGTAGATTAGAAAAGACACTGTTCTGAGCTGTTCCTCCTATCAGAATGCTTTTTCTTTGCATAACATGCTTTGGTTTTCACAAGAGCTATGACTATCACCAAGGTGATAGATTTGATTTAATCATTTACCTTAGCCTGGAATTACCAAATATAATTTTCAACATATGACTTCTGAATGTAGCCACCTCAAACTTCATGTTTTGTAATAGAATTACCTCTGGAAGGATATTCTGATCTAAGGCTGTGATCTTGCCATTATTTGTGACTGGGGCTTTTGAGATTATGAATTTAATTTTGGCTTGTTGGAAGTGAATCTGTGTCTTAATGGTGTTATTAATAAATTATAGTCTTAAGTATTCAGTATCCATCTACTTTTTTATTATTTTTTATTGAAATGTTTTACTAAAAGATTCCTCATCTTTTCTCCATCAGTGTACCTAGTAATCCAGTGAAAATGACAGTTCCTTTGTTGACAGCAGATCAACAGTCCATAGGCTGCTTCAAATCATATGGAGTACTTTGAACCTAGATATATTCCTTGTTGTATGACTGTTTTAAGCCAGCAGGAGAGAGACTTACAGAGACCACTCCAAGTGAGACTACACTCCTCACCGTGTTTTTGTTTGAGCTGACCACATGACCATTACAGGAAACTACATCTCTTGAAGCACACTCCAAAAACAAGATGTGTAGTGGTAGTTAAACAATTCCACCTATGTATGAGGTATAGACAAAATGGTATCAGTTCTTGATTTGTGAGCACATTCTAGGTGGAGATGATTGGCTAAAGCAGTTAGCTTCCTAGGAAAAGACTTGGCAGAAGAATTAGAATGTCTCCTCAGCAAGTTCACTGATGATATGAAGCTGGGAGTTTAGTTAAGTGAGGGTTTTTTGTGGTAGAAAGCAAAACTGGAGAAAAAGAAAGGTCCAAAAATATATTAATTTGTTCAAAGATGCTTGCTGTAGTACACAGATGATGCATTTCAAATTTCTTCCCTGAATATTTCTTCTCAGAATATTATACCCAAAGGAGAAAAGATATTTTACAATTCTTAAATTATAGATTAGTATTGGAGTAGAATTGACTTAGACCCTACTTAAATTTAGAAGTCTGGGGGAAAATTGAAAAGAAAAACGTTACTTTATAAGTTTGTATCTTAAAGGTTCTTACTCCCTTCCCAGATACATACTCTTGTTGCTTTTAGATACTCAAGTCTGTCAGCGTAGATGCCTCTACCCATTCAGAACTGCATAATCTAATTTACAGTCATAGTTTAACTTCATTTGAAGAAACCATATGACAGCAATGTGCAACTGCCTCAGGGTGGGGACAGCAGATCTTACTGAAGCTGGATATTCATGGGATGAGTACAGACAACCTTCTTGGCAATTTATGAACACTGCTCATAACTTTACTGCATCTTGAGACATAATTCAGGGCCAGTAGTTTCCCTTGTTTTGTTGATGGATATTGGTTGTCCCAAATTAAATAAAAGTTACTTCACTTGTCTGGAGGAGAAAAAAGAAACATTTAGAACTTGCAGTAGTTTATTCAAATGGTAAAATCTTTAAGATCTTTAAGATAAAGTGTCCACCAGTGCCTGTGGGCTATCTACATGCTAAAACAGATGAAAGGAGAAAATCGGTACCTGGAGAGAGGCAGAAAAATTCTTTGTAGCCTTCTTGCCTATATTGCAATTTTGTGTGCACTGCTCTGAAGTGTATTCACTTATGGTGTATGTTTTACATGAAAGATTAACACCTCAAGGAAAAACAAAAGAAGTTAGGAGAATATGATCCTGATGAAGAATTTACCATATTTTTTTCAGTGTTAAATGTTATACTTTAATGCCATATTGGAAAATATTACTATAATATTCGTTCAAAAGCATAGGTGATGTTATTGAAGCACGGACAGAAAACTCTTCAACTAATTAAAGTTGAAAAGTGATATGTTTATTACAGCACCGGACACAAGCAGAATTATTTCCAAAAGCATGTGCAAAAAAGTCACAAACTCCTGCTCTCTATTTGTCCAAAAAGGTTTTACATATTCAGATGGTTTCCAGGATGGTTTCTACAATGCTTATTACATAAGTATTAGCTCTTGCCTGGTATTATAATTCGCTGACTATCCATTACAGCTGTGCAATTGTCCTTCTTTCAGTGGGCTTCTGGGGAGGAAGTAAGATGTCTTATTCATGGTAAACTCTTCACCTGTGTCAAGATGGCAGGGCTCCTTGACTTGCGGGTCACAGTCCAAATCCCCTCTCATTCTTAGAAGTCAGTGGTATTTATGGCTCTTGCACTCTTACAATACTTCATATTATCACCTCTCATTCCCAGCCTTGTTTCAGTTATCCCCACCTGGTATCAGTTGATTTCCTTGTTAAGCTCTAATCACAGTATATGATCTTTGCTAACTCCATTTCTAACTTAACCCCTTGACTCATCAGAACGTTCATGAAGCTGTAATAACAGAATAAAAAAAGTGAGAAGTAGTTGGGCAAAATACAGTGAGAGTGTCCTCGTTCTGGCCAGGACAGGGTTAATTTTTGCAGTAGCTGAAAGGTGGCATGGCTAGGACCAATTCTGTACCACCTCAGGTCATTGCCAAGGGTGGGAGAAAAGGACTCTTCCAGGGAGAAGTGCCCTCGCTGCTCGGGTAAGCATGGTGCCAGTCCCTCCTGGAGGAAGCAGTTGGGAGCCGCTAGTCCCGAGCCAGAGGGAGTGTTGGAGGTGGCATGGCTTCAGTCAGTTGAGCACCACAGTGAGCATTTTTACATGTGAATCACTTTCTTGTAAGCTTTTAATAATGTTGCTTTTATTTTTTTTTTTCTTATCTCATTGCTGTTTCCAGTAAATTGTTATCTCAATCCATTCATGATCTTTGCCTTTTGTGCCTCCAGTTCTCCTCTCCAGCCCTCTGCAAAGTAGGAAGGGAGGGCAAGGGAAAGTGAGGGAGTAGCATGTGGTCTGGAGTGTCTCAGTGAGAGTACTAAATTAGAGGATACTATTCTTAAACCACAAAAGAGAACCATAGCAAAAATGTTGCTCTATCTCAGCAGATGCAATGAGTTTTTACTTTTTTTTGTGACACAAATAGTATGATTTTTAGTACCTTGCTATAGCCTTCATCAGCTGCATGTGTATATGCAGCACTCCATTTTAATTAGTCTGAAGATTCAAGGCTTAGAAAGAATAGCAGGGGTCTCTAATTATCTTCACAAACTAGTGATCTGCCCAGAAAATGAGGAATGAATAAGCATTAAGCAGTCAGAGGCCAGTACTTAATCACAGAGAGAAGCAGGAAGAGTGGAAGATAAAGAAATGCAATTTTTACTGATTTTGCAGGGCCCTGAAAATTACTAAAAATAATCCTTCTTTAGTAAAACACACCAATACTAGATATAGAGATTTATGATTTATTCTTACCAGAAATATTAGACTAGATATTTTAGAATATTTTTTTTCTCATATCTGTGCCATACGTTTGATCTTTTTATTTTACATATGTCTATTTATGCATCAGTAGCATTTCTTGAAGAACTCTTATGAGAATAATGTTTTCCAAGCATTGTTTGCAATTTTTCAGTCCAAGTTCCAAGGAAATAAAGACCATTCTTTCCTTCTTTTGAAAAAAAAAAAAAAAAAAAAAAGATGACATTGGGATTTAAATCATTACTATTCACAAACTGGCCCTGACAAAAAAGGCTGGGGATTATCTCTTTAGCAACTTTTGAATCAAAGCTGCATTATTGATATGAAGCTAAAAAGGCTTTGCAATTCTTTATATAATTAAAAGCAACTGTTATTATGGAAATTTTTCAGAACAGCTGTTGTATTGGAAGAAAGGTTACACTCTTCTCTATCAGTAATCCCTTTAAATCTCTGACATGATTCATTGCTCCTCAGACAATGCCAGTGAATTAAACAAAACTGGATGCCTTCCATACATATATTTATTACTTGTAACCCTATCATCAAGAAAGAATGGAAAACAGAACTCAAATTGGCTAATGCAAGTAATGTGAATGTCCCATTTTATGAACTTTATTTCTATTTTTGTCTTCCAAAATACTCATTTTACCCAAAAGTGATGTCCAGCTTCCTGCCTGTCCCAAAGAGCTTACAATCTCTACTTTATTCTTGAGCCTTAGTCAAGGGTAACAATCTGGAAGGAAAGGATAGATCTTGCTGAGTTTGGTAAAGGCTAGAGACAGTTTTGATGTAGGATAAAAAGCTTTAGCTCTTTATGAATTTCTGCCTGTCCTTGTGGAGATTCAAAAAAGATTTTTTTTCTCCTGGCTGGAAGGAGGCAGCATATCATTACTGTGGCTGAGGGTTTTCATTTCGTTCCTGGCTTTCAAGCCAGGAAAGCAGAGAAGGGACAGCCAAGATTTTTTTTTTTTTTTTTTTCCTCAAGGGGTTAGAAGGAAGCAAAAAAAGAAAACAAATGTGGGCCTCAAGGAGGAGAATTGGTAAATGGCTTATTGGGTTTAAAAGTGAATAGATGTAGTGTATTTTCTAGTGAGAAAAGTCAGAAACAAAGAAATCTGGACTTGTACAGAAGCGAGAGGATGTCTCTTTTTCAAAGTCCAGATCCTGAGGTGGAATAACCCCACACAACAAGTGCTGGCCGGAGCTTTGTGCGGCGGCGAAGCGGCGCGGCAGGACGGGGCTGCCGGCGGCCCGCGGGCACGGGGAGCACGGGCCGGCAGCGCGCCCGTGCGGCCCTGCGGGACAACGGCACACACAACCCTGCGGGACAGCCCGGGGCTGCCGCGGGTGCGGAACGGCCCCAGCGCTCCGGGAGCCGCGGGTTCTGCTTTGTCGTGTCACGGGGAACCATGAGTTCTGCTAGGTTCCATCACAGGGAGCGATGGGTTCTGCTTACTTACATTACAGGAAGCCACGCCTGGACTCCAGTGTGTAGCTTTGGATTTCTCAGCACGGGAAGACTTTGACGAACTAAAGTAAATCTAGCCGAGCTCCATCAATATGTTTAGGAGCTGGATGGCAAGAAGCTGAGAGAGCAGTGTTTGCTTAGCAGAAGAGGGTGGCAAGGCTTTCTGCGCTTCTCTGATTCTGTCTTCACCTGCTTAAGAAAAAGGAAAGTTGTTAAGAATGCCAGAGGCTATTCTCAGAGGCTCACAGCAAAAGGACAAGTAGCCATGCAACATATTCAGGAATGGAAAAAAAAAATTATATTTAAAAAATAAGATAAATTAGTGAAAAGAGGTTAAGAACAGGAGTAGGTTGTCCAGAGTGCGTGTGAAATCTCCATATTAAGAGAGTGCTCTTGGGGTAAAACCCAATGGAATCTGATGTCACTTTGAATATTGCCTTGCTTTGAGTGGGCCTAGCTGGGCAGAGGTTTCCTCCAATCTGCTTGTTTCCTGTGAGTCTAAGATCTACATCCTTCATCAGCCAGATTGCTCTTGCTGTGGTTTTGAATTCTGTGTGAAATTCTTTGTTACTCAAATAAATTACAAATCGTATTGTGCACATGCTGCCAACTCCGACTTTATTTATTTTTTCCCCTCCTGAGAATGAAATAGTGTATCTAAGAGCTGTTGGCAGAGGACTGTCAAAAACAATTGCTGATTAAACTACTAGAGCAGTAAGAGGTGGGCTTCTGTACAAAAAACTTTCTGATGTTTTGTGAAGTGGGGAGAAGGTTGCTTTGGCAACAAGGTTATTTGTCTGAGTACAACCTGACAGAACGAGGAAGAGGTTTGACAGGAGTACCAGAAAGTTCAAAAAGGACAAAACCTTTCTTTAGGATGCACTTTTTCAGTGTAAGAGTTGGCAACATTGCAATACTATGACTGATTTATTCCTTTTGCTTTCAGGTATTTTGAAGTCTCTCTGTATTTCAGCCTTTGGCTTTAGTTCCCTCATGCAGATTTTTGGTGATAATGGTGAGATTTTTGTTTAGTGTGGCCCATCACAGATAAGAGGGTTGTTGATAACTAGTTGTGGACTGTACCTGTTCTATTGCCCATTTTTATGTCAGAGCTAAT
Source organism: Vidua macroura (assembly GCF_024509145.1). Taxonomy (NCBI): domain Eukaryota; kingdom Metazoa; phylum Chordata; class Aves; order Passeriformes; family Viduidae; genus Vidua; species Vidua macroura. The sequence continues at coordinate 38,960,115 of NC_071574.1, read as the reverse complement.
GAAAAAAAAAAAAAAAAAAAAAAAAAAAAAAAAAAAAGAGGCTGTATAAATCAGTGAATAAAAGTGCCATCACTGTAAAAGGTTTTAGACACTGGAGTAACTAGGGAAAGAATAATATTGGCTAATACTAAATAGAATCTGATGAAGAAAACTGAAAGAACTTAATAAAGTAAAACAAAGCCTTCTTCTGGACTACAGAAACACATTTATAGGATTTGTATCCACAATAACATAAACTATATCTGAATCATGAAATTACACAGTAAGAATACCAGCTGCAGTAATCTTGGGTTTAAGCAGACTGCTGTTTTAAAATGTAGAGCCCCTGGACTCCTTTTGTAATAGTGGGAAACTTCCACTATGGCTTCCACTATAGAGATTATATAACACTAGCTATAGAGATTATTTTTACAAATGGAATAAAAGCTGTTGAAACTCACCATGACCACTAAATGCCTTATTTTTTATTTATTTTTTCAGAGTGGGAAAGACCTTGCTTTAACCATCTGAATGCTGACTTGCCAGCAAGGAAATTGACACCAGGAGATTCAACCACTGAAAAGCAGCTAGGGATACCACGTAAGTAACAATGTTGCATAGATCACTACCTGGGGTGGAAAATTATCCAGAGAATTCTGCATCTGTAGAAGTCTCTGTACAACATAATTTAAATACTTCAGCTAAATAGAATCTGCTATCAGAGATTCAAATGAAAATGATTTTTCAGCTTAATATGGTCTGGCTTGGGAGCATTTTCATAAAATAAGTTGCTTTCTCTTAGGAGTTGATGGTTTTGAGTCTTTTTTTTTTTTTTTTTTTTTTTTTTTTTATTTAACCTGGGAATTTGCATCTCTCTACCTCCATTAATTAGTAAGTCTTCTTTTGAAAAAGTAGAAATGTGCTTCTATGAAGAGCATTTCCAGTGATCTGGCTGCTGAACTGTCTCTCAGGTATCAGGAACCAAAATGTTTAGAGCTCTTCTCTAGAACCTTATCAACACTCTTCATTTTCTGGCTTGCAGCAAGAAGCAAAGAAAGTCAGTGAATTTCTCCTGTAATTGGTGTAATATGTTCCCTGTGGATAACATATCCAAGCAGGTGGGCAGCATTCTTTTACATCAGCTATATCATCCAAGTAATCTCCAAACAAAGGGTATGATGAATTATTTTGTGAGGAGAAATGTCTGCCAAGGCACCCTGGGATTAGTGTTAGAACTGATTTTATTTAACATATTCATTAAAGATCTGGAAGAGGGAGTAAACAGACTGTTAATTGAATTGACAAATATTGCACAGAAATAATTCTAGGATCCTAGCTAGATCTAGCTAGACTAGAAATAAATGCAGACTAAAAACAAAGACAAGTATTAAGAAGATAAGAGCAATTTATGAATACAGTTTCTCTTTGTCTGCAGCCGCATTTAGGTTATTTTACAGATTGTGATTGCTTATATTTTTGTATGAGCGACACATTGAAACACTGTTTATATGCAATGAAACACTCACCAGCTTGAGAGAAGTAACAGCTACATAAGATACAGAGTTTCCTTTTTAGCACGGGTGAGGGGGCAAGGTAGTAGAAACAGTATGGTTTTGTTCTTACTTGAGGAAAAGAGTAAACTGCAGTACTCTTCAGAGACAAAGTCTATCCTTTACATTTACCTGTCAATATCCGTATACCTTTTATCAGTATAGGATTTTTTGACCAATTTTAAAGTATTGGAGTGAAAGGAGATGACTAGAATTTGACAGACCCCTCTACAGGCACCCCAACTTGATACTGGTAACTACTTTTTTTAGGTTTTCAGGTGGATTAATTTACTTCATATTTTTATGAGTAGCCTTTAGACAAAATTGCATATGGTCTAACAATGTCACAACACTTATTTGATTATGTTTTTCTAGAAACCATGGTGGTTTATTTTTTTAATTAAATCTCCTTAAATTCCTTACTGAAATAATGTTGTATCGGCAGTTTCATTATTTTGATAGGGTTCCACATCAATTTATCCATGCTGCAATCACCACTATAGTTTCCTGTTTAAAAATGATTTTTAAAAGAAAAATGAAACTCATTATTTGTTATATGCCAATTTTCTACAAGGTCTTGTAAAGTACACAAAAGAATTGCTATAATCACCGGCTCTAAAAATCTGGCACATACAAACAACATAGAAAAAAAATCTACTTTATTTTTCAGAAGCCGTGAATGTACTTCATGTGTAATGATCTGTGTGGAATGTGTATAGGTACGACATGTTCCCTCTCCCTGTCAATGAGACAGAGATGTCTAGACCACAGTAATGTGGGCTGTATGCATTTCCCTTGGAAAAGTCCCTTGTTTCTGTAAATCATAGATAAATCTGCACGGCATGTGTTGAGTTGGAAATAAGCAGCCTAACTGTAGGACAGAATACTGCAGTTCTTGTAGTGCTTGGAGCTCTGCTTTAGTTCTACGTGCAAGCATAGGAAGCAGGCTCCTGATCCAGCAGCGCTCTCAGCAGGAAGCTGGCAATATAGCAGAATCTGAATAAGTCAGAAACTAGAAAAGTATTACTGCAAGTGCATCTGTCAAACCTGGGGATGCAGGAGAAAATGAGGTGATGACAGGTTCAGCAGAAAGAGAAATAGCATAATATGAAGTGAGTTAATGATGCCAGCAATTTTTAGCAGTTGAGAAAGTAAGGGCTGCACAGGCAAGGTGGTACTCTATGATTTATGTGCAAGAGGTAGGCAAGGTGATATTTTTTAAAGTGCAGGTTTTAAGCTGCTAGGCTAAGTTCAGATATTCTATTTCACTGTTGCCCAGGATATAATTTTAAAAACAGCTTTGCTGGAATTATTTGTTTATTCAGTGATTTGGTCTTGTGTTCCAGACTAAATGAGATTACTTACTATAAAGAAATATTTATTGATAATCAAGAGGTTTGGTTTTTTATGCCACATCTAAAATTTTATTTCAATTGAATTATTACTCCTGATTCACCTATGAAAAGTAGCAAAAAACTTTAATTGAATTAAAAATACTTATTATAAAGATTTTCTTTTTGTTAAGAAGTCATTTTTCTTGGCCCAAGATGCCTGTTACTTTCATCCCACTCGTAAAAAACTATAGCATGGGCTGTATAGCAAAAATAAGTCATGCCATTTGAGGTACCTGAGTTATAATTCATACTAACAGGATAAATATTAAAGGAAATAAAAAGCAGTAGAACACTTAAATTGAACTTTTTTATTTTCCTTATGAAAATCAGTGAAAACTGAAGAGGTGAAAAATCAAGGGACCTCTCACCTGTCCTTGGCAAGAATTTCTTTTCAGTGTCTGTTTGCTACAGCTCATTTCAAGGTATTTTGTGTGTAAAAATGAGTGCACTTCACTGTACAGTGGTGTTATATGTGCAATGTATGTTTTGTGAGCTGAGCAACTTATTTTAGGAATGTATTTTAGGAATGTTAGGAATATATCTATATGTTATAGATATATAAAAACATTATTAGTGTCACCTATGTTTGAAGATTTCTATAAATTAAAGAAGATAAAACAAATAGAACTGGGTATTGTGTTCAAACAGTGTTCATTTGACCCTTCATATTTCCGGGTTTGTTTACTATCTCAAACTTATTTTCTTGCTAATTGCAGTCAGGGTATAAGCTGCTAAATTTTTCTTTAGGTGATGACTACCTACTCTAGGAAGGGTTTGATATCTCTACTTCATAGGTGTCTAAACAATGTTTAATGATTAAATTTCCAGCTAAAGAAAGAGGCTATCCAGATGTAATATTATTCAGTGCATTGTATGTTAGTGACGTTTAAAAATAATAAATAATAGCTGTCAAAGGAAGCTCTTTGAACTAAGTTTGCAGTAAGTAATAATAAATAATCCTGGAGGACAGCAGTTGAAATTTTAAAAAGTATGCATGCAGTAATGTCGGCTTGTAGTACAGTAGTCACTAGTCACTGTGAGGATAGTGGGTTTTAAAATGGGAAAGGAAATGAGATGTGTATTTAGCAGTGTATGACTAATGTGCTGACAGGATCCTAATTATGCCATGAACACAACAATGTTGTAATACAACTTCACCATAAGGAACTTAAGTCCATAATATATTTTATCAGCTGCTCTGTAGAAGGAAAAACCTATTGAAATAATCCTTTTTATTTTTTTTAAATGGGACTGATGAAGAGGTGTTGATCATTGAATCAAGTAATGAATTTTCAAGATCATGGTAATTAGAGAGGGATAAGTATCTGTTTGATGTGGGAAACATCTGTTAAAGAATTTCTCCTGAGTCTCATCAGTAGCTGGCAAGTCTCATTGCTTTAGCAATGTTTTTTATTATTATAGCTCTGTCTATAAAATGGCATAATATGTTTTGTACTATTAGTGTCTTCTCACTGTAAACTAGTAGCAGATGTTTTAATTGCAACTTTTTGTTAAAAGTTATTAGAATATATTGCATAAAAAAATATAGTGCTTTTCAACTGCATAGTCCTATATTGAAAATTTCAATTTCTGTACTAATAGAAATCACTAAGTATGAAAATAACCTATATGTAATTTATGAGTGACGCATCTAACTTTTAGACCTAGTTACTTTTCAAATGAAGAAGTAACTTTATCCTTAAGTGTGTTAGCCTAAAAGTAGATGTACCATTCATTACATGTACTTCTTTTTCTTGATTCTGTACATAGAAAAGACAGGTTTCCTAATGAGCATCTACTGAGAAGCTTATCAACACACTTGCACTAATCTTAGAACAGCAAGCTACAGAAGTAAATAGGCTAGTCTGTTACAGGAATTGGTATGCCAAACCCTATTTATCTATTAGTTTAAAGGAACTGATGGCGGCCAACATCAAATACTCCAGCAAAGTTGAAACAAATTGCACAGGGCTAGCATCCATTAAAAAAAAATCAAAAGAAAGATTTTTCAGTTAAGCTGAGTTTGAAACTAGCTTTTCACACTGCCTGATATCTCTTTGTCAATGTTAGAGTACTCATACTTAAGAACTTTACCAAACTGATTTTTTTTTTTTGTGGTGACTTTGACATCATTATACCTTTAGGTCATTTTAAGACAATCTACTGTTTTCAACACAAATCTCATGGAAAAAGGAGATTATTTACAGCCCAGTCTGTAAAACATACCCTCCCAACTGGCAGTGCTTGGGCTGCAGCAATGTTTTGGATGAGGGCAGGGCACACACTTATGTACACACTTAATCTTCTTTAAAAGGGACAATGTATTTTCACCAAACTAAAGGAAAAGGTTCATGTGGAAAACATTATTTAGCTAGTGTACAAAATATTTAGCTGTTCTACTTCAGTTAATTAAGTCAATTTGAGCAATGTTTGAAGAAAATGCTTTTTTTATGTTTAGAATGCTTGTGTATTCCAGACCATGCATCACAACATTAATTTTGCCTGTCAAAGACACCACTTTATCTTATTCATTCACTATTTACAAATCTTCACCAGACTACTATACACAGTAGAACTGACTGGAAAAAATCCAAGATGTACACATTTTTCTTAGAAAATGAATAGGGTTGAAGGGAGGGAGAGATTTTAACTAAGAGATTCACAATAAAAGTTCAAGCCTTCAGAAGCTGAGTTGTGGTGCACGGTGTGTTTTGCATAACAGTTGTAATAACAATGATGTTTGAATAAGGGGATTTAGTATTATTTCACTTTCATTTCCATGCTTTTTTTGCTTTGTCAAAAAATCTGATATGACTAGCAATTCTCTAATTGCTTTACATCTATGAAAATATATTTTAATATTTTGTCTAGTGTAACAACATTCATTAAATTACAAGCCTTTTCTGTCTGCTGCTATTACATCATTGTTATCTTGTGGTGGGGAGTTCAACACATTAATTATGTGCTTAATAAAAATATTCTCTTTTAACTTCAAGCCCGCTTTCTTGAATCAGTCCTTACTCTTAGATTACTAAAGATGATAAAGATGTGTTCCCATTTACTTCTTAAGATTCAACTTAGATTCACTGCTTTTCAGAAGTCATTAGCAGTAGAAAATAATTTAATCTAGAACGGAAAGATTTCAGAAAAATGAATTTAAAATACAAGCTTGTGTATGCGTTCTTGTTTTCCCTACACTGTATTATACTTTAGTATACTTTAGGAGCACAATTCAACCTCTAATTTACCTGGTAGTTCCCCTTTTTTTTAGCCCTGATGTCTACTGGTCACCCTCCTCCATTTCTCAGCTTTTTTTTTTTTTTTTTAATATGCATTAGATTTAAGCAAATAAATGCATACTATATGGAGTATTATCATCTTTATTTGCATGTTGTATCACCTCTAACAGTCTGTTTCTTTAGAATTACTTTAATCTGATTTTTGCTTCTTTCAAAAACGAGCCTATATTAAGCATACCCAGCATCTTAATACAAGAAATGGTTAGCAGCGCTTGTTTTACTTTGTTAACAACTGTACTAAAATCAGTATTCCTAGGGTAGTGAAAAGTACCTTGCCATCTAACATAAAAGGGTTATTTTGCTCCTGCAAGTAAATTACAGCTGCAAGATCACTGATGCATGCAACAGACCTGGCAAATATAAGTAGTCGTCTGTGTGTAGTCATAGCTTACAGGTAGGAAGATTACGTAGCTAAGCACTCACACTTTTTGTGTGATGCCAGATGTACAAGTGGAGAAGGATTTCTGTTTATATGGGAACAGTAACTGTACCATTAAAAACATATCAACTGCTGTGAAGTATCTGAAGAATTTGTTCCAAATCTGAGTTAAAAAAACTCTGGTAGAGGATGACAAAAACTTCAAAAAAAGAAAAAAAAAGAAGGCAGACAGATGGTGGCAGGTGTCATCTTTGGATCCAGGTTACTTTTATAGTCATCTGACTCATGAATTTCTCTCATTTATTACTATCAAAGAGAGGATGAAACAGCTTAGCTTCAAGGCAATACCTAAGCCCTTTACATCTAACTCCAAGCACCTGGCTCACTTCAGAAAGAAATGCTACTCATCTGTCAGTCTCCAGCTTGAAACTGGCAGTTCCCATGCACTGTTTGCCAGGTACAATTACATCAGTTGGCACAAGACATTAGACTCCCTGGTAAACCATCACAGAACTAAGTTCCCTAGTTTTAAGAGTTATTACTTTGAATTCTGTTAGATGCTGAGTTTTCTGATAGGTTAGTATCAGAAAGATTGATAACAAAGGATTTAATAATGAGGTTCCAGTCTTCTAGAATCCATCAAATCCACAGCAGAAGATCTTCCTTAAGACAATTATTACTTGTTCAGTCTGAATTTAAATGATGTCATATATTCATCAGTGGATTCTCAGGTCCACACAGAGATGCATTGAGATAGATTGTGCTAGAATGGGAAAGCTTTTCTAGTTAGACAAGTTATTAAAAACACTAAAGAACAATTGTTTTACTGAATGTCATTTTACTATACATTAGAGCAAACCAGAAGTATGTACGTGGTAGTTACCACATCTCCATATATTCACCATGTTTCAGGTGAGGTGTAGTAGCTAACAGCTGGGAATTAGCTGTCTCCAGTTGAGCTCTAACAGAATATTCACAAATTATTAGCTTTTCTAGTCTGAGAAAGGAGAATTATTTATAAAGTGCAACAGAACATAACCTCTTTTAAAAAAATGCTTCCATTTGTTGTCCACAGAGTACTTAATGCAGCACAGCTAGACTCTTAAAATTAGCTCAGAAAACGAAAAATAAGGGATCAAATAAATTGTTTGCAATAAATAGTTTCCAAACATACCTCCTCTGACTTTATTAGGCATACACTGGGGAAGAACTTGGTCCGCTCTTTCTCTGGCTAATACTAACCTCCAGTTGCTAATGCCATTATTAAGTTAATTGTTTGGATCATCAATCTGTGTCAACAAGCCACAGAGTGCTTGATGAGATATCAAGCATCAAGCTGTGATGCATTAAAAAATGATGAATTTACATCCAGGTAAAACAATGCCCTTCAGCTATAATAATACATCACTACTTTGTTTACAAATGGGTATTCATCATGAGACATGGCAAGCACAGACGGTTTTGAAGGGGAAAGGCATTAGCACAGTAAATGATCTTTGCAACTAAAGCTGAATACATAGCAAAGTGAAAAAGGAGGGCATGTCAAATTATCTTTTCAGAAAGGAATTATGAATGCAAATTCACACTGGTGTTGCCTAACTCACATTAAATATTAACAAAAGATACAATTCAGTATTAAGATGTCCTTTATCAGAAGAGATGAATCAACACAATAGCCTTCTTCCAAAAGTTTCATTATTGAATAGAATTTCTCAGTATACACTTTTGGATCCTAGAATAAATTGTTATTCTTCTACTCAAAATTAAAAGCTACTTCCTCTAACAGGCAGCAGGTGCCAGTGGTCTACCTCCCACCATTCTGGCAGCCAAGGAAGTTTCAACTATGTTGGCTGTCCCTCTTCATGCTGCTTCTGCTATTGGTTGGGAAGATTGATATTTTGCTAAGCCTGTCAGCCCAAATAACTGTGTGATCACATCACAAGTAAATTTAGTGTAATTAATCTCACAGAGGCATTAAAGATACTACTGCATGGGCCCAGGAAGCCAGAAAACATGCAAAGAATTGCCAATTGCCTCTGGTTTCGAGCAAATTAGTAATGCTGGGCAGATTCTAGTTATCAAAAGTATGCCTGCCTGTCCTATAATCATAACCAGATTATTACATATATATTTCAAGTCTAATTTATTGGTATTAGAACTCTGGAATCATTAGTAATGTCTAGAGGACTACCTTCCAAGCCATAAAGTCTGAATTCTTATGACACATTTCTAATTGTCCAGAAACCCCACTCCAGTGGTATTTTCCAGTAGGCAATTCAGATGGGCAGTGCTGTGGACACATCAACATAAAGAGTTCCACAAAGCCAGAGTATAAATTAGAGGCTCATTAACACCCTAGCAGTAAACTTATGCCGTGAAGATCTGAATCAGTTATTTGTTAATTCTAGAAGCACCAAGCCTCTGACAATGTATTCTTTGGGAGAGGAATGTACTGCACAAAATGTAAACATGGCAGAAATCTCTAATCATATTATTCAGGCTAGTTACCTAGTTAACTTTCTTATGAATAAATTGTAAGACTCCTGAAGCAGCTTTCTTAGGCTGGTCTGTGTCCGAAAATTCTTAGAGTAGTCTTGGTTGATGTCTTCAGCAATTAGGTTGCAATTGTCTCAACGGTATAGTTTGACAAGAAAAGAGTGTTCTGGTCAAAGTGACACATTCTGATGGAAGTTTTGACAGACAGGCAATAAGTATTTCTGCCAGATAACAAGTGATTCTGAAGTTAAAGAAAATTTGTTCTTTCCTCAGGGTATGAGAAAAGAATTTGTGAAGTCAGTATGCTACCAGCACTCATTGCTCTCCTTTCTCTGTGCAAAATACTTGTCAGCCTGACCACTTAGGAAAAGAGGAGGAAACCTCAAAATGAGCAGTAAGACTTTCATGTTTTTAACACCTCAGTTACCTTTTACATTAATCATATCTATCTCAGAGCACATTAAATTTAAAATAAAACTGTCACTACCTTTGGGACAGAAAGTAACTTTCCAACTTAAATTTGAAGTATGCTGGCAAATATTTTGTTTCTGAAAGGACAAGATGAGCAAGGAATGGCTTTTTCTTATTATAGAAAGTGCAATGACATTCAGAATAATTTTATACAGCTTCAAGGCCGTAAGTAATGTCTACAGCAACTATATGTTAACAGTGCTCACTACCATCATGCATTATTGATTATTTTTCATGAAAAAATGCTTTTTTTCCCCCTTGGTTGCAGGGTTATCTTCCAAAGTTCTGTGAAAAATTACAATTAGCTCTAAGAATTGTTTGTATAAGGCAGAAGAATGCTTGCAAAAATAGCCTGGAAATGTTGCAACAATTCCCATTTCGGCATTACATCATTAAAGAATCACCTTTGTGTTCAGAAATTTAATTTGCAAACACAAGTGTTTACAGTTCATTTGGCTGAAGCAATTATTGTTTGTCTGCCTGGTATTCATTCTCTTGAACATTATTGCTTCTGTAGCAGGAGCAACCACACACAAAACAAGTTCTGAACTGCTGCTGCTCAGTACACAGGATATTAAAGTAATCCTAAGCAGCGTCAATAATTTTTTGTGGTGATCTTGGTGAGATAGTGAACCATCTGTGATACTTCAAGAGTTGTTCCCGCTGTGGGAGCAGAAGCTTTCAACAGAGAGGTAGGGAAAACAGCTGCGAATGGTAAATTCTACTGTTATCTGACTGTAGCAATAATAATAAGTTTCCTCAGATGTTTCTTATTAGTGTGGTTTAACTTTCGAGCGGAAGTGTTCTTGTGCTTCATCTGAAATTCCAGTCTTGTACCTTCCTAACAACGCATGTAATATAAAAATCTCACCTGTTTTAGCCTGTAATTCTTGTCTTTTTATATTGGGGAAAAGAAATAGTTCAGTCTACTGCTCAGAACTCTGATTGTTTTGAATAATTTTGTTGATTTGTAATATGCATCATTCACATTCACAGTATATTGTAAAATATATTTCAGTACAGCAAAGTAATGTATCTAGAGTTACATAGAGGGAGCTCTTGCTTTGTTTTTCCAATGCAGTAATGTGTTATTTCTGGGCAATGAGGCATTTTTGCCATTTGTTATAGACTAAAGCACTAGCACCCAAGATATTGTGTTATTTGCTGACTTTCTCATATATCTTACCTAGAATAATTTTCTTTAAAATGTAGATATTTTCACCTACTATTTGTTTCATATAAAGACATTAAAAGAATAAACTCTGTGTGAAATTGATGCTTCATGATCCCCCATTGATCAAAGAAGAAATTTCTCTTTCTAGAGTGTATAAAATATGAACAGGAACCCTAAAAAACTATCAGTAGAAGAATTAACACTTATCATAAACCTGTGTAATTTGGTTCCTCCCTTTATCTTGAATTTTTAACTACGTATTTGGTTCCCATCATTGTTAACCTGTTATTTAATCTGCAGTTGCAGTTCAAAACTTTTCATGTGTTCAACGTGCTTGTTGTGTTTCAATTTTCCTTTTCCTGGAGTTGTTTGCTTTTCAGAGAATGTTTGAAGTTCGGCTGCTAAACAAACACTAGAAAGAATAAGATTTCCTTCCCTATTACTTATATGGAAAGCATTCTTTTCTTTTTTTCCTCTCAGAGAGTCAGAGAGTACATGCTTCATGCACCCTTAGGGTGGCAAATAGAGTTCTGTGCAAGAAAAAGAGGCCCTTATACCAGAATCTCAATGCTGCATGTACTAACAAAATACTCTTATAGGTGTGATATTTTAAAAGTGGCTGACTTATGAACCTATTTTCTATATGATATTGTATTCATTTTGTAACTGTTTACAGTCTACAAGTGAGAGAAAGTATTTTTAAAAGCTGTTAGTTGCTCAGCAGTTTTTTAAGAAAATTACACCTGCCAAATACAGCATAGCTTGTGAAATTATATGGTATAGGATCTACAAGCTTTGACATTCTTTACAATTCAGTGTGCTAGGATTTTTGCTCAATAAGCTAGAATACTTATATGAACTAGCAGACTGTCAGTCCTGAAGGACTAAATAAACTGGCTGCTCAGACTGGATGCTGAAGTAAGTTCTGTTAGCTGTATTTTGAGGTGCAGGTGCTCTCACATCATCGTTCTGCCTGAGTTATTCCAATAAATCTGTAGATCATGAAGGATTTAACACACACATAGAATTAGCTGGGATAACTCAGAAAAGTGAAAACTCTTGTTTTGAAAAATTAAACTCTTGTTTATAGAGGTGAAAGTGTTCTAAAATATTTTGAAATACTTTAGAAAGCAGATTTTTTTTGTCAAGTTAATGATTTAAAAACTCCTAGGAAGTAAAGCCACTACTTTACATGTCTACTTTAGTTTGAAATAAAGGTGTTTGCCCTTGCATTTTTAAAATATTTTATGGGTTATCAAGGTAGTGTTTACTTTACTAGACACAATCTGAAACTTTAACTGATCCACCAGCATCAGCAAAACAGAATGAGTGGTAGTAAAATCAGTGTTGTTGAAGGTCAAATACTGTTCACTGATTGGCAATCGCTGACAAGGCTCTTTTAAATGGTTCTTGTCTGAAAAAGTATCTTCATGTTTAGGGAACAAGAGCCCAATACTCCTAAGACATCTAATTGCAGATTATCCCAGGATAAGGATACAAGGTCACTTCATCTTGTTCCTTGTTTAGTTTGGGGGGGGGGGGGGGGGTTGTTGTTGTTGTTTCGGTGTGGGGGTGTTTTTGTTAGGGTTTTTTTTAAGAATGGCAGTATACTGGAAAAAATACTTGGAAAACATTGGAAAACATTTAGAAAAAAACTTGGAAAGCATTTCTTTAGAGGGTGGTTATAAGGTTCTGTTCTTCTTAAGCTCTGAAGAGGAGTATTTTGGCCTGGGAAACAGTAAAGCATATCCATGGCTTTTAGTGGGAATAAAATGTGTGTCTCCTGATTGAGTTTCCAAGGTCTGCTACTCTTACCCTCTTACATAAGCTAAGAAAGGAATTTTTTCCTACTTGGTTCTTGTAGGTGTCCTGCTCTACACTGCTGTGTTCTTAAGCCCTGTAGAGTCCAGGTTAGGGCTGTAGATTGGCTTTAAGGCACTGACTGGTACAATGTGTCAGGTGATGAGGAGAGCCAGCACATGGCACATCTGGCATGCCCTACCCTGCATCACATGGGGCAGCCTGGGATGGGGACAAGAAACACTGGTGTGTGTGATGGAGATATTCCATCAGGCCAGCCCTGTGAAGACAGTCTCAGTGCACTCTACCTCATGAAGGCTGTTACCTGCCAAGATGCTAATGCAGAGTACTGCCCTGGCCCAGGATTTTCAACACTTTGGTTATGGTGGGGTAAGGTAGAGCTCTTTATATTGTACTGCACAATAAGGTTGTGATAGTTGTGTTACAGGAAGGTTGGAACTGGAACAAATCCTACAAGGTCTGCTGTGTAAATGCAGGAAGGACACTTTATGGAGAGTGCTTATAAGCATACTTATACTAGAAAAGCCCATGGGAATGGTGTGGCCATAGTCTTTATCAAAAACTAAAAGGAAAAATACCAGGGATACAATTGTAATGCATTCTCTCTACATCATATTATCCCTGAAAAATACTGTAAGAAAAGCAGCATGTTAAATGGTATTCTTGGAAGAATATGGGAATTTTTTTTAGCAAATTGGGAAAGTTGAAGGCAAAGAGAGTAATACAAAATGAGTTTCTTACAATTTTTCTCTTTTTTTTGTCACCATGAGATTTCCAGTTGTTCAAAAGTAGTATTAGCAGTATTTCGGCCAACTATACAAAATTTCTGGGTTTAGCTGTCAAAACACGCTGTTCTTCAGATGCCGAGGGTTTGTAGCTTACATTCTGTGAATGTGCAGTAAGCTTTTGTATTATCATGGGCCAAGTGATCTGTCAAAAAACCCAATAACCACAAAAAAAAAAAAAACAACAAAACAAACCTATATCAAAATACCACTACAATTAAAATTAAAATTAAAGAACTCTAGCCAGCGTGTTTTCTAGGCCTTCTCTGATATGTGTAGGTATTTGTTAACATTTCTACAACGCCAGTACTAAAATTCTTTTACTTTGGAAAAAAATCCCAAGTTTGTCTTTGATTTGGTTACATATAGTAATCTTATAGTTCTTATAATCTCATAGTAATCTTACAAGTTCTTAATTTCTTGCTGGTGTTTGCTATAAAGTGACTTTCCCTGAATGAAGACTTTTCCAATGCAGCAATGCGTTATTTTATGGCCATAAAGAAATAATAGTTTGTAGATAATAGTATTAATAACAAGAACATTATTCCCAGAGGGAACAAGAAGTATGTTTCCTTGAACTTGAAGATCTAAGAGATTGTATGCCATAGCCAATTGTCACAGGTTTGTCTGGTTAAGCAATCAAAAAAACTGACACTCTGTCCTATAGTAATAACCTTCTATAATCATGCAATCCATAGTCTTTGATCCCAGATGAAGGAAATCTCCTATTTTTCTACATACACTTACTGATAATTGTCTCAGATTTACACATACAGATCTATATGTGTTACAATATTTCTGCTTTATCAGTGTAAACATTTAAATACTTGTGTTTATAGTGCCTGTTTTGAAATAATTACATTAGCCATTGAGTTATTTGTGTGAATCAAGTCAAACCTGACTGGACTTAGATTTTGTTCCATCTTTTGAATATTTCATCTAGAATTTACTGGTTTGTGTAAGAAATAAAACACAAAATGCTGAACTGAGATATTTCTGATTATCCAACTTCATAGCTTTCCTTTTGTACAAAATTCCAGTAATTTATACATATTATTTTGGTAAATACTTTTATTTGGTGCATATATATTCCTCAGAGTAGCAAAGACCAAAAGATTTGAAACAGAAATTTGCACTGGAACTGGCAGATGAAATAAAAACAATCCTGGGTCTAGAAAAGGATATAAAGGTTCATCCAAGAAAAATGCCAGTTTTGATGCATAATATTTAATAACTGTTGATCAAGTTGCATTGCAACTCTGGGTCTTATAAAGGTCACAAGTAACTGTTGTCAAATCACACTTTGACAAGAATTCTTGGCATGAAGCAAGCATTTTTTACTACCTTTGCTCAGAATAGCCAATGAATTATGTCTTTCAAACTTGCTGTAGATAAGAGTGATAATTCAAGCTAATTTTGTGTAACTAATAATAACTAGTTAACAAATTTGCATGAAAATATTGACCCTAGGCTGGGATTTAGTAAACTTTATTGTAGTAATTTTTGTTTATATGCTGAATTTAATTTTCATTTATCTCCATTAATTTTATGGTCAGTAAAAAATTTAAACATATATATAAATGACAAAAAATAGGCTCATATTTGCAAAGCATATTATAAAAATAATCTGTTACATACCCAATGCCCTAACACTTATTCAAAACTGAACAATGACTGGAATCTATCCAAATGCAGACAAATGCTGAGTACTGCCAGTATACTGCCAGTATAAAACCAGTCTCTCTTGCAAGTATGCAGTGTCCCTAAGGGAATAGTGACCCATACATTGCCATCCATAATAGCTACTTTCCCAGGAATAGAGGGGAAGAGAATGTTTATACAACCAACTTTGGTAAGTTGAACTGCTTTTTCTTATTATTTTATTGTGGTTTAGAGGCAATCAATGCACTCAGAGAAAGGACTGTCTTGCTAGTTGCAGTGTCAGAGACAGAGGCAGAAGAATCAGTCAGAGCAAGTGTTAACTCTCTACTCATCAATTGCTCTATCTTGCTTTCTACTTGGCTTTTAAATTGCCTTTTCTGTTTAGCAGTGAGTTTCTTCTTGTCCTTTTGATTTTGCTATAACTTACAACTCTTTGTCAACATACTTGGAATATCATTACACAGTTCAATTTGAAAGCGGACCTTTCAAGCAGTGAAATATAAGCCCTTGCCATAACTGTCCAAGAGCAAGGATGGTATAAAGGAGACAAAGAAGAGTCCAGAAGGTTTTAAATTAGGATTTTCCCCATCTCAAACAAGGCCTACCAGACAAAAATACCCCCACGATTCTTAGCAGAGGAGGATGTTTCTGATAGCAATTGTCTGATTCAGACAAATTCTTAAATAAGGATAAGCAGCATAACTCATTAAATAAGTAGGCTTCCCCTTTGACACAAGTTCCACATTCTCTCCAGGGTTTATGACCATGGGAAAGGAAATACAAAAGTTCCTAGACTTTTATGGGCCAGGCAGACAGAATCTGAGCTATTCCAGAGGAGCCTTATCTTCTTCTTCTATGTCACCATTCTGTCCTCTAGTTCATGAAAAGAAGGAGCTATTCAAAGCATGTCTAGAAGGATTCAAGAGTTGAAGAAAATCCCATGCACTGTAAGAACACTGTGGGTGGGAAATGCCTTCTTCACAATGAGAAAATAGCAGGAAATTATTTTTTTCTTTAATCAGTATATACAACTGTACTCATTGATGGAGATGAACTGCAGGATTTTGCTTTAGCAGAGTGAGAAGAATTCACTGGTGTCTCATCTTTTACTTTCTTGTTTTGTTTTTTTTTTTTTTTTTTTTCTAAAACCAGAGCCCTCATGTAGTAGGTGGAAAGAAAGCAGCAGAAAGCAATGTGAAAGGCAGGGCTCCCAGGTGGAGAGAACACAGTGTTGCGCAGAAGATGTTAAGCCAGACTTTACGTAGACTTGCAGGCATAAAGGTTCCTTAGTGAGATCTGTAGCTGAAGGTACACATCACCTCTAAGGGGGGAAGTTCATTCAGTAGAGAAGTGTGCAGTAGGCAGTGGTGATAAAGGATGAAGATGATGATGAAGACAAGTTTACAACATGCTGTTTCTTTAGTGCTACATAATTTTTGTGAAAATTTGTTCTAACTCTCTGCTGGATGCTCTTGTTTCTGATGCCATCAGCAATGATTGGTAGTATGCTAAATAGATACAAATGATGCACTCTGATTGGTTTGTATGTTATGGAATAATGTTTACTGAATACTTAAATAACTGTATTTATCAATTTTGCTGTGATTTTTTTGTGTGTGTGCTTTGATTTTCTCTAGGCCAAATTAAAATGTACAAAAGAAGATAAAGGGAACTGGGAGGGAATAAGGGTGATTCTCAAGTGGCAGTTGCTTCCTATAAAAACCTACCACAAAGCACATTTGATGACAGTTGGACTGAATTTTTCGGCATCTTCTGAAAGGAACAATATTCTGTTGTCTGATTTAAGAAGTAGGGCTGATGAAGAGGTTTACATGAAAAGTGTACTATAGGTCTAAACTAAAACCTGAATGCAGATATGCCCTGTGAAGAATAGCTTGGTGTAATATCAGGCAGAAGAAAAAGAGAAGTGAAATACCTTATCTTGTTTCTCTAGTAGATCAAGGAAAAGAATGTTTTCTCAGTCATACGGCACATTACTCCATGTTGCTGCTTCTAATAGAACTGTTTATTTATAATTCTTTGTAAAGTAGCCTATTTGTTTTCAAATATGCTTCATTCTTTTAAGCTTCTGGCCCTTCTTGTGCTGCCCTCATCAACAACAACTACAAAGTTTGCTTTCTCTGGCCAGATTGTACTGAGTTCTGTTAACTCTACTAAATCAAGCCTTAGCTTCTTCCACGATCAAACCTTTCAAATCAAACTGCAATATAAATGATCAGTGTTAAAGATTGCAATACAATGGTTGTATTATATAGTTACAATTGTAAAAGTAATAGTATAGAATTCCTAATGTCTCAAATGCTGATGTCCAGTCTGCACCAATGTAAATTCATAATCTGCTTTCTGAGATCACCTTACCCATCTCTTGTCATATTATTATTTACTCTGCTTATTAATAAAGAAATTGTATTCTCATATCTCTAACTTAAAGGTTGATAAGCATAGACTGTAGATAGGGGGAGGAGCTGCCAATCCATTCTTGTAAGAAGTGAAGAGCAGAGAATTACCAACAGAAAATGTTCACACAGATGCCCAAAAAAAAGCATTTAGACACAACAGCTCTATTAGCAGAGTTAATTGATAAGCATGACCCAATTCCCTTCAGTCTAATTACACCAATTACCAAATTCCATGAAAAACCAACAGCTGAGTAATACACAGCTGGAAGAAGGGCTTCAAATGCAGCTGTCTTGCTCCTTTTAAGAGAGGATTAAAAAGATTCAAGAGATCATTATGATAAACGGAAACCTTTTCCTCATGTAAACTGTGGGGAGAGTCTGCTTGCTCTCTGCTTTCTCATGAGTGTTGAGAGATAATGAGAATGTGTAAATCTTTTCTCCAAAACCATATGAAAGGCAAAACCTGCCTTGTTACTAAGCACAACAAGTTTGATCCTGACTGCCATATCATTCATAGCTCAGGAAATTCACTATTCCTCTAGTGATTGTAACTGAAAGCAGAACCTATTATTTTGTCATATGAGAATAATTTTTTCTTTAGACATTTAACCTTTTTTTTTTGGAAGTTACTTTTTCTGTCTCTCTTCCACATGCTTCCTACAAATTTTGTAAATCTCTTTAAAAATAAAAAATATGTTGCATTTTTTTGGTTAAATTCTTATTTCTAAAGTACCATTTTAACGGACTTATTTATGAGGTCTAAGATTAATATATTTGAAAATACCTTTTGTGGACTGATCTGGATCACACGTATATGTGTATATAGATATGTATATAAATTTAATATATAGCTTCTTTTTTTGTGACATATTCATTCACTATGTCTAGTTCCTTTTCATTGACATTTCTTTTTTCTCTATAGAAATGTATACGAATATGAAAAAAAGTACAGTAATAATTCAAAATATATTTGAAAAATGTGGAATTCTGTTTCCAGGGAAAAAAAAAATCATTAATCTATCTCTCAGCATTTTTTTTTTTTTTTTTTGTTTTGAGACTTCTCTTTTTGGAGTATAAGTAGCATGAGCGTTGTACAGACATCCAGTACTGAAAGGGAACTGCTAGTGCTAGTTTACAAAGAACTGGATTTTACTCAGCAGCAGTTCTTATTAAGTCAAAGTACTAGTCAAAAAGTAACCTGGCCTTTAAAGCAGTTAATCCTCAAAATTAGACATCTATAGATGCAAGCTGAATATAGAAAAATCTGCCACAAGACTGCATGTCACCTTTGTATGATGAGAAGAATTTTCAATCCAAGCTCTCTCAGTTTGTCATCTACTTCATGTGGCAGTATTTGGCAAGGAATTACAGCATCGGCTGACATCCAATGCAGAATGGATGCAACACACATGGAGGTACTCCAAAGATGGAGTTGAAATGTCCATGCTGCTTTATGTACATAACAATAATCCCATGTAAGAATCTACTACATAAGTCTTTCTTTTTTTGCCTGATCCTGCATTAGAATATGATAGATTGTATTTAATTGTGAGAGTTTTTTTAAATCTCACTCAGTATAGAAATAGGATACCCTGTGTCCCTTAGAAAGATGGGTAGTCTGGCCTCTACAGTCTGGAATTCCACTGCATTTTCCTGGAAGTTGTAGAGTTAAAAATGAACCATGTCCAACATGATTTTATGCCTTTCCTTGCCTGACAAGTTTTCTTGTCTGGCCTGGTCTTGCCTTCTCATGCATACTATTGTACTACTATAGTGTACAACTTCTGGGATCCTTTTTACATGAGGGTTCAATAATGACATAAAAAACGCCTATAGGTTAATTTTTATTATATCCAAATAATACTCAGTTTTAAATGGCTTTCTTCTATGATTATGATATCTTATGTACTACTCTCTTACAAACCAAACTATTTTAACTTGAGTTTCACTTAATAACAGTAAAGAAACCTACATGCTGGTGCTCTTTTAATTTGATGATTTAAAAAATCCAAAGCAAATATTTGTAGGATTTTCTTCTGTTGAGTTCAAAGAATGGATTTCAAACTTGTAGGCAGAAGGCTGCATTTGTTTCAGTTATGCAGAAGGCTGTATTTGTTTCAGTTAAGTGCTGACTCCCACTGTACTCATTTAATCACATTCAAAGATCTAATATTTGTGACTAGACTGTGTTTCTCTGATCCACCCTGAGCAAGGGGATAATGAGATCTATACAGTCTGTAAGTACACCAGGAAATGAATCTTGACTCAGAATTTCTCTTGTGTTTGCCTTTCCTGTTGTGTGGGACTATGGGACTACTCCACTGGTCTGTATGGAGCAGATTACTTGCTGTTGTTTAGATGGCCATGTTCTTTGGCTAACAAGTATCAAAACCTCACCCTCAACCCTGTCTGTGGGGAGGGAGAGGAAGAAAATTATCAATATGCAATTTGGTGGACATATTATTGTTGCATCCTGGGATTGGATTATATTACTAATAAGCTTATTCATGAAAAGTAATACTCTGCTGTTGAAGGCTAAACAATTGTCTGTAAAGTACGGTTCCTCACAAATAGCAGCAGAACCTGTCTTTGAACTGTTATTCCAGTGATTCAATATTCCAATCAAGGTATTCTTTGGAAAACAAGGAACGCAGCTCAAACATGAAAAACTTTTCTCTTGAAATTACTTTTTCATGCCTATGAGCTGAATGAATTGAGTATGGTATCTTATGATCTACCATGTCATGTCAATTCTGGTTCTGAATAAAAAATTACTTTGTATTTAATTAAATTGAATATGAAAGCTAACACTTTCTTACACCTTAAGTATTCTCCTATTTCCATATCTCCTTATCTTAAAATTCTTCTTTAAGCACAGTCAATAAAAAGTCATAGCAATGACTTCTCCAGTAGTACAAGGGAAAAAAAAAAAGTTCCAGAACTAAAGTAGTAAAAGAGTACATTCTATAAAAGACAACCTTCATTTTTTGGACAGCTTTTTGCTGCCAACCCAAGCTGAGCAGCAGGTTTAAAAATATCCCAGATTACTCTCTGTATTCAAAGGCCATATTTTCAAATAAAGTGAAAGTAGATAGTCCTTTTATTTGCATGCTGAAAATCATTAAGCCAATGTGAATGCCTTCAGAAACATACCTGCCTTAGTGCCTGTCACATTGTGTTGGATATGAAAATTGCGATTGATATAAAAAAATAAACACATTAAAAGAAAACAGTTCATTTTCAGCTGCTGGACTTTATTAAAAGCTTATGCTAAAGGTGACCTGTAAAGATTTAGCAAAATATACATTGGTACAGGTAGAAAACTTTCCATTGTACTCATAAATATCCTGCAGATAGGCACAGTTGGGCCTTTCTAAACACATTGCAATATAAAATAGAAGGTCAATAGTAAGATTTTCTCTTCTAGATAAGTATAATCGTTCCTACAGGAAGTAACATTCATGCTTTAGAATTCCAAGCATAGATTTAAACAGGTTTGTTTATGTTTTTTTCATTCAGATCCAGACCTACAAGTACTACTTTGCAACAGAAAGCAAGCTGATTGATTTCCATGGGAGCAAAATGCAATTCTTTTCCTTTAACAGCAAACTCTGATTTATATGACTAGTATTACCCCAAATCAATATCAGAGTTAATGAGGACAAGATCACTTTCTATGCAGTATGTGCACAAGCAAATATGCAGATGCTTCCAGATAAATTTTTTTTAAATGCCAAGAAAATACTAATTGAGAGGTGATTGCCCATTACAAGTGTGGGAGCTGGTAAACTGAGCAGCAAGTGTCACAATGCTGGGGGTTTTAATCACCCAAATAAATATTGACACAGGGTGATAATTAGTCCCTTCTTTCAGTGATTAAGAACAAGTGGGCTTATATCTTCTGAGTTCTTTGTAATAAAATACAAAACCAGTCTGAACTAGAAGGAAAACTCAGAATCTAATTAACTGCCAATTTTTAGTAGTGCTTGATTAGTTCTAGTCAGTAGAATCTTTTATTGACTTTGCAAGGGCTGAGAAAGGAACTTAGTCACATCCATCAGAGTTAACACGAAGAAAGAAAGATTATTATCTCTTTGGATTCAGTTTGGTTTTGGCTTTTGCTCTTGTTTCCCAAACCTTTGTTTGAAGCTCAGATGGAAGAAGAGAACTGAATTAAACTGAACAAAGGGAGGCCCATTTTAAATAGAGAGAAGTATCTTGTTGCCAATATTCTTGGACATTAGATTTTTGTAGCTCATGAAAGCATAACTGGTCATCTGAGCAGCTACTCCCACAGAAGAGATACTAGTTCTGATTTTTCTTTGCATTCTTCTGGTAGAAAGAGCTCTCAGAAGAGACAACAGTTTCTGTTCCAGCTCTTCAGAGAGCCCATGGGTACACAAGGCTCCCAGCATGGAGGCTTGCATCTCACTTATGTATAGTCCTGATGGAAATATTTTGATGTAAAAACACCCTTGCTTCTTGAGGTTTTCTTCTAAGAAACCTTTTTATATTGTGAAAAAAAATAGATTTTACATTATAAGAGAGCACTTAAACAGTCCACTTTAACTTGCCTAATAGTGTTTTATTATACTCATGAGGGATGGGCATGTAACTATGCAGAGTAGTTTGCACACTCTCAGCATCCACAGAGTTTTCTTCAAAGCATCATCTTTGTGGCTGAGAAATGATATGAATAATGTAACAGCCCTCTCCTTAGTTTTCATGTCTTGAGACACATTTGTATACATATACTGAATGGTTATGTGATCTGAGGCAAAATTTTCAATCAGAGGTTACCTATGGATTATTTCTAAGACTGATTCAAAAAGAAAAACTTATCCTAAAGGGGGACAGAAGAGCAAAAGAATGACTGAAGAGAAAGAGATGGTAGTAATACAAAACCTATATATATATTTCCATTTCAAAAAGTATGATAAAAATATTTTGCTATTCTAAACATTTTCTCAGCAAAAAGTGCTATTCTGAAACATCATAAAAAAGAATTTTTGTAGAATTGTTGCTTTCTTGTAATGATAGACTAATTTTAACTGGAAATAGCTTTGTAAGTTCACTTATTTAACATAACAAATTCAGGACTAAGTTCTCATACTTTTGGCATTTCAGGCATGAAAACATAGGTTCTGAAACTGGAGACTGAATGGCACAGAGATTATTAATTGTGCACAAGCATCTTCATTTAGACAATAGAGTAATAAATCTTCAGGTTTTCTTTCAGGCCACTTCCTAGCAAACCGAGTCTTTGAGTAATGTCGCCAATAAAGTTATTTTTGTTACTCGTACTCTCATATATCTGCATTTCCATTTGAAGTGTGCCTTTACTTTAAAAATAGGGAAGCTGTTTTTCAAAATGGATATAGTAACTCTATATATATGTAACTATAATGAAATGCATGGAAATTTAAACTCTTATTTACCATACTGTATTGAAATGGAACTTATGGTATTTTTCTATTATTTTGTTCCATTTGGTCAAAAATCATGAAGCTTTACAAACATTAGATATTATTTACACACTATTGGATGTGGCTTGGTTTCTTTACTTAATAATGCTTGTGTATTCTCACCATTGATTCTGCGCATAATTATTTAATTGCTTTCTACCTAAGAGCTTGTTCATGCAAGTCTTCATTGTGAGTGAACTTAAAAAAGTAAATTATTGTGATTGACCAAAATTCATTCAAAAGACAATACACTTATGAAAGAATAACTAATCAGAAGACTACAACAGAAATATTTTTCCAAATAAAATAGATTCACCAATGTTACTAAGTGGGAAGCTTGATGGGATTTTGAATTCCTAGATGGTCCCTTTGTTTACATGGCAGACTTATAGCTAAGGTTTTAATATACTACCTGGTAATTTCATTTCATGAGATATAAAGTAAATATAGAGTGTAGGGTGTACAGTTATTCAGACTAACAAGGGAATAATGGGATAAGTATTAACTGGCAGAAGAACATTCTGCCTTTCTCAGATTTAGATACCTAGGAAAATATGGTTAAGAAATATTACTTCATATCTGATTCGTAAGAACTGTTTTTAAACTTAGTTTCTCTATTATATAAAATATGCTGAATAATTCTGCTAAACAGGATGGTTTTCTGTGTGTGAAAACTAAGAGAGAATTCAAATTTTGCAGAATTCAAAACTGGTACAAAAGAGGTGTCTTTTCTTAGGTGAGATAAACTGTAAGAAAATGAACATTAGTATATTCAGAAGTAATAACTATTTTTATTTACTCTGACAAAGACAAGATAACTTCTAACTGTGAGTTGCAGAGTAGCGTTTTCAATACAGAAGATGGTAGTGATTCCATGCTGGCTCTGTGAATCATGAACCCTTTCTGATTCAATTTGTGAGTGCAAAATAGTTGTGAACCTGCATTCAGTTACATTTGCAAATGCATTTTACTGGATGAAGGTAAATATTGAAAGATGTTTTTTTGAAGTCTAATTCAAAGGAATTTATTTGTCCGTGTCTCATCATCTTAGCATCAAACAGCAATAACTAGAACCTTTAATATCTGATAACAGCAGACATTCAATATGACTGATAAGATGTACTGCAAACATGGTTACTTATTTTCATCTCATAAATAGTAATAAAAGGAAATAGGGAAAAAGCTGTTTCTAGGTAAATTTGTCACATCCTTGCATGTGTCACTTTGCAGGAGGCCACTTGTTTGGAGAGTCTACCAAAACCAAGTTTCTGTGATTCAGTTAATTCCAAACATAAATTTCTCAAAACCTCTGGTTTTTATGGTGATGTATTTTTGCACACTGAAAAGATTTATATAAAAGAGCTTAATAGGAATTTTTCCTGTTGAAGAAAGAAGTTAGTAAAACTAAAATAAAGTTAATAAAACTAAAATAAATCCAGGAGAGATCAAAGGAATAGTCACGACAAAAGCCCATTTGAGAATTAGGTTTATACTTGCTTTGTTCCTCTCTTACTTTATCCAACCCCCCATCAAAAGAAAACAATAACAAAAAACCAAACAAATGGACAAACAAGCAAAAACCCCACAACCCAATCCTAAAACTGCTCCCTATTTATAACATTTATAGGGCACATAGAAAATTGCTCAATTAAACATAGTTTTCTTCCTTTGAATACTTTGGTTTTCCTTACCAAACTTTGGTTTCTGTACTGACTAGAACCTCTAAAAACCAGTTAAAGATACACAAGACAGATAAAAGCACTAGGGGGAGACATGAGCACGTTGACTTAGTCAGTGCATTAACATAATAATGTTTGTCTGTGAGAAATGAAACACTAGTTTTGAAGGAAAACTTCAGATACCAACACTCTAAGGGTTTAATGTATGATTGGTAATAATTTGTAGAGCACTAATGAGTATTACAGATCTCAAAATGTAAGTCAAGTTGCTTACTACCAAGTGAAGGTTCCACTAACGTAACAGCAGTTAGAAGTATTCTTTCAAGTGTACTACAATACACTAGTTGAAAATTTTAACACAGAAGTACAAGGTAAAGAGAACGGGTTCCAAAGTCCTGTACTAGCTCTCCTTTTTAGTTCTGCCTGTATATCTTTTTTCTGTATACAAAGGTCTAGGCACTATTTGAGAAGAGATACAGACTGATGCCAGACAAATATGTGAAATTCCTTGGAAGGAAAACTTTTTATTTTCATTTGCAGAGTATTTTAGAAGTGAAAGATACAGATTTTCCTGTAGGTTTATGATTTAATATAAAAAGTCACCACCTGTTTTTATTTTTATAGTTAAGCATAATAATACATTGTATTTTTATTGTAATTACAATTCTTTTTAGTTACTTGAGAGAGATCACTTTACATCCAGCCATCTAACCTACTAATGTTTTAGGCACATGGAACATGCACAGTTTCTAAGAATCTAAGCTTTAGCTGGTAAAGCAATCAGTTAAGGTCCAGACATTTTGTGACCTGTAATGGGATATTGAAAGATCCATACAATTTGTTTGTGCAAGCCATCTGTATAAAATGCAAATGCCCAAAGACATGTTCAAATCAGATAATCTTCTCAGCCATATTCAGCTATTTGAGACTAAAATGCTGTTTTCTACTGCTTTGTCTGCTTTCTCTAATTCCTTCAGCAACATTGATTTATACATTTACAATATGATTCAGATCAAGTCTTTTAAAACCATAATATGTTTATTTGACATATGTAATACTTTTTTACTGTAATAATTTGGGGTTGTTTTCAGGGTAACAAAAATATATTTGTCTGGTATACTAACCATGTTAAATTTTTATATAAATCAGTGTTTGTAGACAGTGCTGCCCAATGAAATAATAAGGTTTGGGAACTATGCACTTCAAAGAGAAATTTAACTTTTACTAATAGCTCTGTGTCTGGCTTTGGATAATTTTTTAATGGTCTCTTAGAGAAAATTGTCCTAACACTTACAGCTTCATTTCCAATAAAGCAATTTTTGTGTTCTCTGATCTATATATACAGTATGATAATGTTAGGTTGATGGTTGATAATTCCCTACAAAAAGTATTTCTAATTATTCAATTAAAAAGGAAGTAGAAGAACTATGAAAAAAAGTCTCAGAATGCAGTAAAATTATTCAAAATTATTTTAAAAATGCCAGCCCAGTAGAATAAAAGACTAAAATCATATTCTATTCTATTTATTTTCTCAGGCAGTCTACATGCCTGATAAAAAGCATCATGTAAATAATTGTTATGCTTTTTCATAATTAAGTTTATTCCTGTTGTTGACTGTAAAACACTAACTTATAAGAGCATGATACCTTCATGGGCCTAATATAAAGGAGGTTTTCAAAAAATCTGCTCTTTGAATACAGAATTCAGATACTTTTGTCAAAGAAATATAAATATAAATATAAATATAAATATAAATATAAATATAAATATAAATATTATATGTAAAATATTAGCTTTGTGATACATTTTGTTTTCAGTATCCTGGACGAACTGGGATTCATGATTAGTCATATATTCATCCAGTATCCTGATGAGTGTTTAATTATTCATAATGTTTGACATCAGCAGCAGGAGACCCTAAGAACCTTTTTGCCTTCAGTAAATGTGCAGCCAGGCTTCTCAGCTAGGGAACTGCTTGGCATTATATAGAATGGAGGCTTGAACCTTTTGTTCCCATCCAGATGAGTTTTCTAGTTTTATGGTTTGGGGAGCGCGGCGTTGCGTTCTTTTTCCCGGTCCTGGGTGGCTCGGGGAGCCCAGCTAGGCACAGCGTAACATCTGGAAGTCTGGGACTGCCGCTGGTTCGGAGGCTCTAGCGCTGAGCCTCCGCGTGGGCTGCCGTGTTGTGTAACTGACGCTGGGATGAGGTAAAGAGGCGAAGGAGGCACACCCTGTCGTGCGGTTGGCGGGAGAAGGTTTTATTGCCACATGGTGCTGTGGTGAAGAGCAGCGACCGCTCCGAGTGCCCGCGTGGACAAGATGGCGGCGAGACAAAGGAGTGCACAGAGTTTTATAGGGGGTGGGCAGATAAGGGCGGAAGCCCCCTCGCCCAATGGGGACATGCTATGGGGGGGTGACGTGGACCATGGCGACCAATGGGACCACAACAGGGGTGGATACAGGGTTCCGGGATGAATATGGATACGGGGATGGGGTGACTGGCACGGAAGTTTCAGGAATGAACAGGGGGTGGTTACAAGATTGACATGGGGAAGCTTCAATGGCAAGTGACCGGGAGCGAACCACTGTGGGGGGGAACATGGGGGTACATAGAACCGACTAACTAACATTATTAAAATTCCTAACTAAACACAACCGGGGATGCAACAGGGGAGTCCTTCATACTTCCTACTTGGTAAAAAAAAGACCTTCCTAAACATTATAAAAGAAGATTCAGGATGTTTTTGGTAAAAACCACAACTGATAGGAAGTAGTTATTAACAGTCAGGCTAGGTGAACTAAGCCTTACTCTTTGCTACCTTTTATTTCCAAATATTTACCATCTTCCGATGATTTTTTCTTATGTTTTTATTTCATATTATGCATTACATGAGGGGCTCAAATTCTAGTTCAGTATTCAGAATTTAACCTCCATGCACTTCCATTAAACCTTGTACTTTGCGTCTTCCATGCTGTAAAATCAATTACCTAGGTTTTCATATTCAACTACCATAAAAGGCATCTTCAGGTAGCACTAGATTGCATATTTGTAATAATAGACACCTATTTAACAGATACACAATAATCATTAGGGTAAAAATGCACTGTGCTCAGTGGAGACAACGTCTATATCTTTGGAAGAAAATATCCTCCATCTTTGAAAATGTGCATTTCCCGTTAATCTAATGCTGTACAGACAAAGGCTCCACAAGAGCATGGTTGGGCTGCTAGGGTTTTTCATTTATTCTTTTCTAAAGAGGCATGAAAAAAATAAAAAGCTTCTTTAACAAATACATTTTCATTTTAAAAAAATTGTTTAGCTGTGCTTTCTGAATTAAAAGGAATTTCTGTAGTGTCAACAATTCTCACAGTGTCAGTTCTTTGCACAAAGTACAGTATATTAGGGTCCTAGTGTTTTCACTAGGAGGTGGATTCACAGATACCTTATAAAGACCCTAAGACAAATGTCTGTGGTTGGTTTCTGCAATCATGATTACAGCAGGCACTACCACAGTGTGCATCTCACTAACCTGCCCTGTCAGCTCTGGAAAATTGTAATAGTATTGTAAATATTTTGCCGAGATGCCTCTGAGCACTCACGAGGTATTCAGGTGACTTGAGTTTACCTTATGTTATACTATTTGTACCTAATGTATTGCTTAACTGTAACTTCATTTAAAAATGCTTCATAGGAATTGACTATTACAAGCTTGCTTTCATCCTGAAACATAAGTTATTTATTATTTAAAATACCATTTAACTGAAGCTGGGAGTCTTATACAAATATAGGCTGTTGATTTTGGTGCAATTCACAAAAATTTCTAAATTCACTTATTTAACACAGTGGCCCTATAAACTCCGGAAATGTCAGAAAAACTTGATGCTTAATTTGCCTTACAGTATAGCTCTATGTAGGGTCAACGAAATGTCACAAAGACTGTCCCAATTAGGTAAACTCTTGGAGGGGTTACATGCATATTCCAGTCACTTATCAGCCAGAAGAAAATCACTTTGGAGTTTGAGAGCCATAAGCTGAAGACAAGCTAAATACAAGCTCTTGTATATCTCTGACTTGTTGGTAGATTAGACTTACTAAAACACTCTGTAGATTTATAGGGCCATTTTGGAACAGCTGTTTTAAATGCAGCTACTAATCAGCTTGCAGTTGCCTAAGCTGTTATTTGGGCAATTTAGTTTTTTTGAAAACTGGTAAAAAAGATCAAGCTATGTATCATATGCAGGGAATTGCATTAATTAATCTAAGTGTAACAAAAAAGTGCTTCAAATGCATAAAGGGAGTATAATAGTTAAAAATTAATCAAATCAAAGCCTTCAATGAAGTTTATGCTTTCTGATACAGAGCTTTCATAATTTTATGTCAAGGTAAATCCACAGTAACTTTTTGGAAGACAAAATAAATGAAGGCTGTGATAAGGGACATTTCTCCTTATAGCATTGGAATTTCCATGAACAAAATTCTCAGGTCTTTAAAATTAACATTTGAAGAAATACCATAAGTTGAAATGTAATTTTATGACAAGAAACAGTCACAAATCAAGTATTCAGCTTTTGGATTTGTAATTAATATAGCAAACCCTTGACTTTTAATTGCCATGTTTGAGAATGTTAAACCAAAGTTTAGACTTTCAAAATTATGAATTCATCTTGAAAACATCTTTTGATATGCTTTTTATAGCTGATGATTTTTAACTTTTTAAAATCATGGTTTAGCAATATAATAATAACTACAAGGGTTCAAAATACCATTTAATTTCTAAAGAGAGATTTTATATTTTTTCTTGTTGCTGTTTAGAGAGATTTGTAATAAAATAATGAAACATCTTTAAAGCTCCATCGTGAAAAACAAAAAAGACAAATGCCCTTTCTCAAAATACTTACAATTAAAGTAAACAGAACAAAAATCAGCATGAGGAAAAATACTTAGGAATGAAAGCTGTTGATTTCAGGGGATAAATTAAACAAATCAGCAAGTTACACAATTCCATTTTATTCTTAGCAAAAATGACCATGTAGAGTACAAAACTGTTAAGGCTTCACTTCAGTAAAAGAAAACTAGCAAAAATAAAGAAATTGCTTAAAAATAGATAAAAAACTTTTGTTCCTACTGCCTTTTCAGGAGTCCTTTTGAAAATTTGTAATGCATTGGGTTTAAATGTCATGAGCTTGTGTTCATGTTTTACAGCCAAATCTAACGAGTCACGCATTTGTTTGAGTGCCAGAAAAATCAAATGTCGAACAGAAAACTGATAGTCAAGCCCAGTTCAGTTGCTGAGTCACAGGGCACTTCTGTGACTGCACCAGAGTTATAAAGCAAATGAAAATTCTTTAAAAATGTGAAGGATGAAGGACAAGCTCAGATCATACATATATATTTTAGTGATGTCCTAAAGGAATACTCTTGAAGAGGGTAACTGATAATGACAGTTTCATTTGAAGGTATCACTAGCTATCAAGGTCAGTTGCTTCATTTTCTCTGAAAATTTGTTTTTCTTTGATTTTGGTGATGAGTAATTTGTGACACTGTTTCTGTATTCAAGCCTGAATTTAGACAAAAGGACGTTATTATAACATTCAAAAATAATATTTGCTGTCTTGTCTGATGTCACTGGCCTTCTGTGATGCCAGTTTAGCTTATTGAACCAGTAGACATTTGTCTATTTAAAATATTTAAAGTGTCGCTATTCCAGACAGACAAAAGGGCACTGTTTTATCTAGAAATTCTATTGGGAATTCATACTGACAGGGACAAGCCATTAGCAATAGTCTAGATATGAATATGCTTGGCCTTCTCATTGAAAAAGAAGGTAGAGAAGAATATTTACACAGACATACTCCTTTTGTTTCTCAAAAAGAGAAGACTCTTGTCCACAAAAAAGTGTGGAATTAGCATATGAGGCAGAATGTTTAAAGCAATTGGGAATAGGATCTTATGCCTGTAAAAAGTAGGCTTTTTTCTCAATTGACAGTTGTTATTGTTACTTTTACACTTCCATACATTGTTTCTAGATGTTCTAGAAATGTTTTGTATGTCATATACTTCGCATGTTTCATAGCTTATCACGTCATGTGTTGAATTCAAAAATTAGTTGATCATACTTCCAGTTGTTTCCTTGTTTAAGCTTTGACATTGCTTTAAAATGTGAGAAATATCATCCAGACAGTATAATTCATTCATGTTTTGGTTTTGACCCCTGAAGAAACAGTTTCTGGAATTCATAGATTCATGTAGTCCTGTATATTTCAACTTTGCCTTTAAAATTTCTGTCACGTGGAGTTCCTTCCCTGGATCTTTGCCTCTAACTCTGGCACTAAAACCATGTCAAATCACGGATAACCAACACATTGAAACATTTTTATATACCAATTCACTTTCACTTTTCAGTCAAAAAATGTTATCATAAGAATTTTGCTGGATTCTGTGTAGCAGTTGAACAAACAGATGGACTGTTTTTTCATTTGTTCTTTTGGAATGGATAATTCTTTTAATAATGCAAGAAGTATGTTCTATTTTCAGTTAAATTTTTCTGAGTCAAGAGATACTCCATTGTTTGTGTCAATGGGATTTAATCCAATGAGAAGACTACATTAAATGTATTTTTAATTCCTTATGAATTAAGCACCATACAGTGCTGTTTCATGTGCTTTCATGTCTGTCAGACATTTTGTATAAAAAGTAGGGGAGGAATAAGCTAGAATATAAACGTATCCCATTAGAGTTCCGCTTTCCATCATATTGACTTGAAAGCTAGATTATCCAATGTACTATAGAAAATGTTTCCAGAAGCTTGCAAGATGAGGTAATACTTAGCATTTTTGAGGAGGGAAAAATGCACAGATCACCAAAATGTAAATTATTAAATTTAAGATATCGCTGCTAAAATCAAATTAAGGTTGTAGTTGATAATATGATTGCATTTTCTCTACTCCCAAATATTTTAAATTACACTAGAGGAGGAAGATGATGTTTGTTTGTTTGTTTGTTTTTCATTTGCACTAACGGAAAAAAAAAAAATTGCCAGTGAATGAAGTCTGTGTTTTAGTAACTTTGCCACTGGGAATGGATTGTTCTGGGTATTTTTTTTTTCCATACAGATTTCTTGCATGTTCCTTTTTTTTGCCATCCCTAAAATTCATGATACTCACCTATTCTTCTATATACTTCTATGCAAAGATGCTGAGAGTCTTTGACAGTCTTTCTTGACTGATACCACTTTTTAAATGTTGATTTTATCTACAGCATCTGCTATTCATTATGTGACTGACCAAATGTCTAATAGAGTCTTTGACTGACTTTGATGGATCATGAGTTTTATATTGTGAAATAGGAACAAATACAATAATTCCTGAATTCCCTGAAGCATTTATGTTTTAAAATTTGATTGCTCACAACATTAACAGCAAGAAATCTTTCTCTGATAATTTCTGTCAACTTCTTATAAGGTTGGTCTCAAAATTATAGATGCAGAAACTTAGGTCCTTCAAGACCTAAGTTCAAGAATAAGAATTTGAGGCATTTCAATACTAATGCAGCATTAAATAAAGAACCATGTAAAATACTAAGTTTTATGTTGTCTTTCTGCATTTTTTTTTCAAATAATCAAAAAGTCAGATGGGTAGATTGGTATCTGGCAAAAATGTTGCAAAACTTGTTTTGCGCTGCTATTCCCCAAATCCCTGTTATTTGGTGTTAGAGGACCATTCACATATTCGGAAATTAAGTGAAGGCAAGTAGTTGTCTCAAATTCTTATGACCTTAGCCAATAAACACATTTCATCACCATGGTTGCGAAAAACAAATACCCACTATTGCACTGTGTTTCATAGGCACATAAGAATTAGTCGACATGGAAGGATTTGTTCTCTGATACTAGGTCAAAACCTGAATTCTTAAGGGAGAAAGAATGAAAGTAGGGCAATATGATTAGATGAAATCCTGGGTATAATATTTTATTCTTAATGTGGGTTTATATTTGATCAGTTTTGATGCATTCTTTCAAGAAAAAATGTCTGCTCAGAGCCCTACTTTGAGTATACAAACAGTGCTTGAACAGTGACAGATGAACTGTTTCATGACATCTTTTCCAGTTGCCTTAATCATTACATTCTTTGTGTACTTGGCCCCTAGAGGGGAAAAAAGCAGGTAAGATAGAGTAAAAAGTCCTGATGTGGAATCCATGTGGGGGACAATAGAATTAAATACTAAGAGGAGATGGAAAAGGGCAGGAATTAATCTGAGTGTTTGAAAAACATTGCAGTAGAAATGTCAGTGTTGCAAAGTCAGGAATTTTAAAATTAATATTTAGGGTCCTTGTGCAACTTCAGTGGAGCTGCACATAAGTTATGATTCGGATTTTAATTACAGAGAAATACTAGCTTTCCTAAAAAAATTTTAAAAAGTCCAAATAATGTTCAGTACACATATACACAGTATTTGTTTAAATTCCATAGTTTAAAATGGTTCAGAGATTTGTTTGCCAACTTTGGCCGAACCCCTTTTAAGGAAAGCAGACTATGTTTCTCCGTAGACTTTCAGAATACTTATTCCTTATAATAGTTTTGGATACAGACTTTGCACACACACAACTAGCCAAGAATTCCCAGTTTCCAATGCAGACAGAACATTGATTTTCCCACCCAGGAAAGACTTAGAAAAAAATGTAATAAGACAGAAGAGACTGCACTGATCTATTCACACATGACCAGCTCTTTTTTATCCTCTTACCTTTCTTTTCCCACACTTGCTCCTCCCTAAACCATCCACCTCCCCTTTTCTCCATCTTCTTTCCTTGAACATCCTTCAAGTTCTTTTGCAGTCCCAAAACACTCTTCCTCTGAATCCCATGGCATGTCCCAGGACAATGGGCCCGTGGCTGTACCTCAGCCGTCCTGGAGAAGGCCCAGATAAATTGTCTGCTCCTTGGGAGTCTTTAATCTGGGTTCCATTGTGCCATTGTGCCCCTCTGCTCTCCTGGGGCTGGGCTGTTAATGGGTTGATGACTCCTGTGATGGGCCTTTGTCTCCCTGGACTCCTTTGTCAGTTTTCAGATGGCTTTTATCACATGACCCAACAAAGTTCAAAGCAGATGTTTTTAATCCTCTTCATATCCACTCTCTACCTATCTGAACTGTTTCTGCAGACAGAAATAATTTGCCTAGCAACAGACAGCTGTGGCAAAGATGTAAATAATATTTCAGATATTTTTATTATAATCTAGCAGGATTACACAATTCTCAAGTATATCAGTGTAGATGTGTGCCACAGGCAAGCTAGAGGTTTCTAGAGACTCTCTAGCTTGATCACAAATTAAGCATTCCAGTCTTGGGCACCTTCATTGGTACAGTCTTCATCTGTGTCTGAACAAAACAGTGTAGAAGCATCTACAGTAACTCATACTTCTACTGTGTCTGTTTTGGGATATCATACTTCAGGATGACTGATATTTAAGGAAATGGATTTTCTATTATTTTAATAAACCAGTATTCTCTAGATGTTGTAGTCTTTTAAACATTTTTGGAGACATTTAATTTTGCTTGAGACAAGAAGTTTAAATCTCTATATTTTAAAAACTAATACCTGGGTTGTTTATTTTTTCATAAAGACTAAGCAGACATTGAGAGGACACATTAAATTTTTGTTTCAGCTGCTGGAGTAATCTTCTGTGAGCATCTGATTCTTCTTCTACCTACTGAGAATTACTATTTCTGTGGATGTTTGTTGGCCCTCACCTTTACCTATTAGGATTTTACATAAAATGAAAGTTTCGACTCTTTAGTGAAAGAAGGTATGTCCTTTATCACATTTGAAAAATTGGTTATTTTCTATACAAATATAGTTTGAACAAGGCTGTACTAGATGAAAATTGAAACAAAAGACTAAATAAGCTGTATAATGAGCATGAAATACTTAATTAAATGATGTAGTGCTATGAGAAACAGAGGGCATAATGCATGCAGCATGAGTAATGCCCTCCAGGATACGTACATTTTCATATAAAATTATGCTTCTACACTCGAAACAGGGCCTGAGCTATGATGTTCAAAAGGTGTAATTCTCATTTTCAACACGAAGATAAAAACTGCCTAACAGCCTAATTCTAGAAACAAGACATGAAAATATTCCTACCAGTTTGTGGCACAGCAGAATATGGCAAATATAGCCATTCTTCCCTGTTAGGTTATGTCTTTACATGTAAAAGACAAAGTCACTGCTCAACCTGCACCACAGTGGCTTCATGTTCTTTTATTTTCACATCTACTCAGCTGAAAACTGTACCAGAAGATATGCAGAATAATCTACATTAGTCAATATACTATTTTTTCCTCATTTTAATAATGTTTAAAGAGGACAGATGTAGGTTATGATATCCATTTGAGCACTGTATAACACTTACAAGAATGTGGAGGAGACATGGGAAGACTTATCATTAGAATAGTATGGTTTGTGAAGGGCAGAATACAGATGATCAGATGGAAGAGGTCTGATTAGCATCTATTCTTCACTAATAATTTACTCTATATTCATATAATTTTCAAAGCATCCAGATAAAGATCCTGAAGCTATTTTTCTTCACATATTCTACTCTTCTTCAGATATTCTGGTTTTTTTCCATTTGAAATCCACTTGATCATTGTTTTGAATGGATGCTTTTTAGTCAAGTGTATGAACAGTCTACACAAGCCTTCAGTCTGCCTGGTTCCTTTTCTGCTCTTGTGCCATTGTGATTACCTACACTACAAACCCTACAGTCTTTAAAAATTGTTGTAAGAACAGAGTATGAGCATTCTGTTTGCCTTACTGAGCAAACTGTTAAAAACAAGCTAGTGCAAACTTGTCCATAATGCCAGGGATAGAAAAAAAATTATTGATCCAGTATGCTCTGTTGTTCTGTCTCCACATCCCTCACCTGAACCTACAAATATTCTTGTAATACTGCCTTATGCAATTTACACCTCCATTGCCTGTAATATGTTTGTCTGAATAGTGCAATCCAAAAGGACACCAGTGAGAGCTGTGACATAATAAATAATCTAGGAAGAATAAAACGTATTTACAAAGTTCATAAAAAGAAATTTAATAATTTCTCAGTCTAAAAGAAAATAATGCTAAAAAGTGTAAGTTTACGTGCAATGTCTGTTAGCTGAAAAAAAAAGTAATTGTTGAAGAAAATATCTTCAGTGTCCAACTTCAAGGGAAAACATGTTTTACACATTTAGGTGGCAGAACTCCCATAACCAGTTAGGAGTCTAAAATTAGGAACAAATTGTCCACTTGACTTTTTCTAATTGAAGATTATTAACGTCTGGAAATGCTTTTGCTTTTGAGATTATGACCTCTACTGCTGGGAATTTCATTTATGAAGGAAACAACTAGATGCCCTATTGAGGACATAAGAAAGTAAATAACCAGGCAAACATTCCTCATATACAGTCAATAGTGGAGCATTCCTTAGAGAATCAGGCCTCAAGTGTCTAATTAAAGCAATGTGTGAAAGCCCTTACCTTAGAGTTCATGGAATCCTATGGAAAAAATCCAGAGTGTTTT
This sequence comes from Vidua macroura, assembly GCF_024509145.1. Lineage (NCBI taxonomy): Eukaryota > Metazoa > Chordata > Aves > Passeriformes > Viduidae > Vidua > Vidua macroura. Next base: position 38,923,978 of record NC_071574.1, on the reverse strand, counting down.
AACCACTATTAAGCAATGACTGCAAATTACAGATTAGTACATGACTGCTCAAGATTATACTTTTAATGTTGGCAAGACCCAGACAGATATTAAATCTCAAAGAAATAATGTGTTTTATCTCAATTTACTCTTTTAGGAATGTAAATATTTCCCTACTGCTATATGGAAAGATATTAGCATAGGAGTTCAATTTTTCTTTTAGATATAGCAAAGGTAACTGTGAGGAATATAAAAACATTAGGTTAATTTTTCAGTTGGAGGGGCATGGCACGTGTAAACAGGCATAAACTTTTCTCAAATCCCTTAACCTAAAGGGATTGCCTCTAATGAAAGAGGTATTAATCCCAGTACCGCTTCCATTTTAATTTTTCTTTAGCAAACCAAAAGAATTCCAATTAGTTACAAACCTTGTGAATTAGTTTCAGTTAAGCCTGACCTTTTTTCATGTGGGAAATTGCAATGTGTATATAAGTTTATCAGTGAATGTCAAAGATTTAACGAACTGCTGTCTGTCATCTCTGTTAATCCTGTTTTGCTGTTGATGTCATGTGAAAGTCAGGACCAACCCAGAGAGAATACAGCACACATAGTTTTTGCAGAAGGCAGCCTTCTTCTACAGGCTCTTAGAAAAAGGCATGGGTAAATCCATATCTGAATCAGAGACCACTGCAGAGCAGAAACATCACAGTTTTCCTTTTGAGCCATGGTGTACTCCTTTGAACTTCAGATATGGCATATGCATTTAGATGAGTTCTGCTTCATCTTAGAAAATTTGGGAACTGCTTTGAGTAAAAACAATGGTAATGCCTGGAAAAAATGCAAGAGTGTGGTGAAGAAGGCAAGTAATCACTTTCTCTAAATTTTTGCTTAGAAATGACAAAATCAAGCCTATGACTATGCCATTATCTTAAAGAATACTTAGTTAAAGTTACTGAGTCTTGTGTGCAGTGCTGGCTCCCTCATCCCCTTGCTTTCCAACAATGATTCCTGCTAACAAGGTAGTAGTATTAAAAAAGACAGGAGAAAAGTAATAAAGAAGATGGAATGAATAGAACACATAATCAAAGTTATGGAAAATCTGACAAAGATGTGGCTTTTCTGCCTGAAAAGCAGACAAATGCAGTGTGATATAACAGAGATAAGAAGTTGTTGGAGGCTAGAAGTGCAATTGAAAGAATGATTTTTTCCCTATTCTTACATTCTCCTCTGGGTATCTGGTTTTAGTTATTGTCTGTGACCTAATACAAGTACCTGTACGTAAAATACAAACTACTCCGATATAATTTTTTTTCTAGAAGGAGACAGAGTATAAAGAAAAACACTAAATTATTGGTAAGAGAACTACAAATCTGTTTTTGTGTAAGCAGATCTGCAGTAGGATTAATCTGTCAAGCATTTTAGAAGAAGTGGGAGATTATAGGGTCTGCAGACAGATTTCTTCTAATCTGTAATTTATCAGAATTACAGCCCCAGTTTTGTGAATTCCCCTGTGGCACTAGCTAGTCCATCTTTCAAGGCATGAAAGCAGTCAGAGGGAAGCAAAGTCATATTGCTGCCCCTCCTGGATTTGCTGTTTGGCTTTTCAGGGTGAATAGTGTAGTAGTCTTTCAAAAAGTGCATTTTTCTTGAGCATCAAGGGAGGCTAGGCGTTCTCTGTCTTTCTGAAGCACAGGAACTCATGGATTGCATAAGATGCTTCAACTAAATGCAGTTAAAAATGCATATTTAGCTCTGTTTTGTCACAAACCTATAAAGATAAAAGGTAATATTAATATGAAAGATATTGTGAAACACTAACGAGCACTTTAGCCCAGTTAAAGTACTCAGAAGAACAAAAGAGTTCAATTGGACAATTCTTGCATATGTTGCACATTTAGGCATATCATTTGAGGTTTAATAGACAGGGAATAGAAATGTTGCTGTTTCTGTTCTCTAAATGCCTTAAAATAAGCCCATTTGCAAACAACTTAATTTTGTTTTATTTATTCAATTATAAAGGTAAACAGTCATAGCAGTGTATTGCTTGTATGTTTTTGGTTCTTTGACACTTAAAAAAAATCACTCAAAACTGTTTCTTCCAAAATAATAAAATTTTGTGATTAAAATTTTGTGGTCTGAAGACATAAGGGAAAGCAAACAGAATTTTTTTGCTATTCATGAGAAATCTCCATTGATAAAGCAATATGCTCATTATCTATTGATTTAAAAGATGAAATGAGGTATTCAGGTTACATTCCTGTTTTGAGTGACTCAACTGTGACTTGGTGTTTCCAAATGCATTTCCATGGTCTGAATTTTCTCCCCAGTCAAAAAGTTACAATCCAATCAGGACTTAAATCTCAATGATGCTCAACTGTATGTATGTAGCATTGATTGCTGTATTTCTTGGCTAAATCTTGAGCTTTACTTGACACTTCTGCTTCATATTTGTTTCAAATGCAGTTGCTGTCACAAGTTCTGAAATATGGGCTAATCCTATTATTTTTTGGACTTGAATTTATATTGTTTCTGTCCAGCTCCTTAGGCATGCTCTACCATCACCAAAAATGTATTATGTGAACCACTTCATTTTCTTTTGAGATCTCATTCACCCTCCTTACATCATAAGGAAAAATAGCTCATACTCTCCTTTTCTGAAGCTGTTGTCTCAGTATTATGTTTGACTATCTCTCCTCTTTTTTGCATTCACTTTTTAATATTGCTTTCTTTTTAAAACAATTTTGCTATTCTAATAAATCTATTCCTGCTGTCAAAAGTTCTGGTTAGGGATCGTATGAATTTTCACTGCAGTGTATTCCCTATTTCACCCATTGCCATGCTATTTCAACCCCAAACTACATGAAATATTTTCAACTGTACTTCTCTTTCTTGAAGCTTTTTGATTTTGGCAACCTCTTTATGACAGCTCTTATTGAATATATACAGCTTGTTAAATAGAAATCTACAATACTCAACTGTAGATTGAGAATGTTAAAATATTATCTCACTCATATTTTTTATGCAAGGCAAAAGAACATTCCCTGTAATTTGATTCAGCTTGGTGTCCAGACCTTGACAATGGATACATGATCACACTTATGAAAATGCAGCCATTTTTGTTTTCTACATTATTCCACTTGACCATATAAAAGTAACACTGTACTTTTTAACTGCTGAGGCTTTTCTTAGTGTGCTCTACCTACTGCAGTATCCAGGCAACTGACAATTCAAGAAACTGAGCCTCAGAATATTTCATTATGCTAATATAAATTTGTTTTGGAAAAGATGATTGATTTTTATTTTTATAGTGAGTATAGAGTAATTAAAATTTCATCATTTAAAACAAACAAACAAATAAATCCCAAAACCCACCAAACCCAAACTGTTCAATTAACTTGAAGAACAAATAAAATAACTCTTGACATCTCAGCAGAGTTGACTTGTCCAGAAATTGCAGAAGTAGCTATTTGTCTCCAGGACATAGGTTTGGCAGTCAAGGTTTAACTACTCTTCTGGCTCTTTCTTAAACCATGTTGTGATCTTGGGTAATCTTTTGCAATTTTTTCTCCATCTATAAAGTGAATGTAAATATAAACCTTTTTGTAAAATGACACATGATGTACCGATGGAAAGTGGTATGTTAAAGCTAGCTAACTGTTATTCAGATTATGTATAGCCTACCATTTATTGTTTTATACTTTACCATACACTTACTTTTCTGCATTCAAGCTAACTGCAGCATCTTCCCTGCCTACCAATCACATTGGCAGGACAGCAGAAATCTTGTTTTTGCCTAACACTGGGATAAAAGTTCACTGCTAAAGCAACAGTACCGTCTAAAGAGCAGAGTGTGCTGGAAGCAAAGGAAATATGTTCCATGATCAGCAGTCTCCCAGCAATCACATAGGTCATAGAGTCCCAGTCAGATTTTACAATACAAAAAGGAAGTTGCTCTCTGATGACAGTAAATTACATTCTTTTTTACTACAGGTTTGTCTGTGAGGGAAAGTTGGATGACGAGTGACTAATTCCAGCTCATTTTTTTCACTAGTATATCAAGAGTTTCCAGAGCATGCATTTGAACAGTACTGTACCCTGTGTCAGGACACTACTGATAGGAAGAGTCTGGACCTAGAGGGCTGGGTTACAGCTAGCTTCCCCTGACCACTAGACATTATCTAAAAGAAAAAATTGAAGCCTCTGTTAAAAGGAGTAAAACATCTTCCAACTCCCACTATTAATCTGGAAAACTACTTTTATATGTGTGATTCAATTGCCTTCACATAAGCATTTAGTGCCCCTAGATGTACTAGGGTACCCTAGAGACCTTCAGCTGCCACTCCAGATGGCACAGGAATCCCAAAACCCATAAGCCTAATCTAACAGTGCAGCAGTAGTACCTCAAATATCCTAGGGAACAGAATCAAATCCCATGTATTTTTCTTTACCAAAATCACTTGTCATTTTAAAGGAGGAAGGAAGTGCTGTGCTAGTTCCTAACACAGTGGTATATTTGGTTTAGTATCAGTCACATCCAGCAGATACAGCTGAAACCAGAGCTCAGAGAGGCATCTTTTGACCCTCAGCATGGTTTACGTTATGATGGCATGGTATCTTCTCCTGAGTAGTTCTATCTTTCAATTTGTCTCAAAATGAATCTGTAATTTTCATTTAAAACTGTAATGAATAATAAAAGTCTAGCAACCTGAATAGAATAATTTAAACAGAAAAGCACTGATGTATAAGCACATGGTATAATACAATTTTAATATAGAGAGGTGTACACTGAACCAGCAGTAAGTTCCCTTATATTAGACAGAGGTATTCAATTAAATGGTAGCAGGTTGCTGTCATGTCTAGAAACTGAAGAATAGCTACATGCCTGTCATGTCTTTGTCCTGTGCTAGAGAAATATGTGTGAATTCATCTGCATGCATTACATTTGGAACCAATGTGGATGTGATTTTATTGTTGTGTGCTTTTTAAAAAACAGATAGAAATATTTCACAGTTTAATTTTGACTAAGATTTTTTTTCAGTTGCTAAGTATCCCAGTCTGACTTAAAGTAGTTTAGCATTTTAGATAATGATTAGACCTTTGAAGTCAGAACAATTAGTGCTTAAAAGTTAGCAGACTGTTAGTACTTTTCAATGCCATGAAATAAGTTTTTAAATAAACTTTATCTTAGTAAAAGAAAAGCCCATTTCTGGCAAAGCTTTTCTCCATTCATCTGTACAAAATCTGCAAAAGTGCAAGTGTACACAGACAAAATTAGGCAAGTCAAATATTTTCAGAATATGGTTAAAGAAATCTAAGATGCTAAAAAAACCCTTTACAATGTCACAGCTGGTACTTTGCACTGAGGTAATAAGGCTGAATAACTAAAATTTATCAGATATGGCAGAGTGCCTGACTATTAGCACAGGATTATTTATGTTGTTTTAACTACTGTGTTTATTTGTGGTTTCTAACAGTTAATCATTTCTTTGTACTTTTTTATATTTTTAAAAGCTGTGTTGTGCATCAAGAAATGATATTGTGCAACAAAATTAGTTCTGAGTAAACACGCAGAGTTTAAACTAGTAATGCATGTGCTTTTCTGAGGTTAGTTTGCTTTTCAGCATACTCTGTTTTCTGTAGGATAAACATACATATGATTTTATGTGATGATAGATTATCAAAACAACATCTCTACTCTTACCCTTGTGTTTGTCAACATTTTTAGTAAATGCCAAGTTTGGGGATCTATTATTCCAATAGACTTTTAAAAAAACCATTAATAGAATAACTACTTGTTGAGAGGGGAAAAAAGTTATTTACAGTTACCAAAAATTCTGAATGTTGAAAGACAGACAGAGACAAATAAAAGTGGGTGAAGTGGAATGTTAAAAAATAATAAAAATAATTGATAAGAAATGAAAACAATTTAAAAAAATATTATTTTCTTCTAATGTTATGTAAACATTTCAAATCCAAAACAGATGCAACTGATGCCAAATCAATTTTTGTACATCTTTTCCTTTCAGCAACTTGGAAAGTGATGTGGTTTCTGCTTAATGAAAATGAATATTGGTCCAAGAGTAGAAAAGCTATTTCATACGGCTTTAAATCTCTGAGCTGTTCCCCAACTCTGACTGATTATACAAGAATTATCTGAAAGAGCATTGACATAAAACGGTGTTTGTGCAAAGAAATCTGTTAAAAATTGTAGATTATTGATAAAGAGAGCTAAGCGGAAGGTCAAAACTCAAGTAGACTGGCTGTAGAACACAAGCGGGACCTAATCTTAATACAATTTTTAGCAAATAAATTGGAATCCTTGCAAAATTAATTTTGACAAATTGACATATTCATGCTGATCTGCTATGGGCAATAATTCTTTTGATTGCTTTATTTAATCGAGTGTGAATTCTCAACAGAATAACACAGGGAAATGCAGAGTTTAGTAGTAGAAATATTTCTTAAAATTTATTCTGATCAATCTAACCAACAATTGAGATTAATTAAGGAAAAAAAAAGACATTTTTTGATGTATTGCACACACTCCCATAATCAGTCATTTTTCTCTTAAACTCTTCTTATAGACAAAACCGCATATTTAAAGTTTTTGTTTATGAAACTCTGATTTCATGTATAAAAATAAATGTACATTGTTGTAGATTGGGTTGATTCAGTCAGGGATTTTATTAATGTTAGTTAGGTTTGTTCCTTGTACTCCCCTGTTTTCCCCTCACAGTGGTTTGCTCCAAGTTGTTTACAGGAAAGTTCCTGCCACTCAGACCTGTCAATCTTCTCACCTCTCCCAGTTTTCCCCTCGTTTGGTCCTGTCAGTCAGGGGTTGCTCACCCCCTGATGAGTGTCAATCTTGTAACCACTCCCTGCTTCTTCATGAAAGTTCTGTATCAATCACCCCACCTTAGCCCTTCTATTCGTCCCAGAACGCTGTACCCACCTCTGTTATGTTACCATTGGTTGTTATGATCCATGTCACTCCTCTATCATTTGTCCCTATTAGGCAAACCAGGTTTCCACCCCTGTCCGCCCACCCCCTACTTAATCTGTTGCAAGCTTTTGTTCTCTGGCATTTGTCACTGCACTCCGTCCAGAGAGCATCCCACCACGCATGGGGGAATAAAACTTTTTAGGGCTCACAAGCAAAGTGTCCTTCTCTCGTCCCTTCGCCTCCTCTCAGCGTGTGAAGCTACCAAAGCTGCGTTACCCACACCGCAGCACTCAGCGCTATCAGGCTGTCAGACGCCATCCCCTGGAGTGCCCGCACTCACGTGGCGGCCACCCGGCCTCACACAGGCAGTGCTAGCCAGCGCTTCTCGACTGCTTGAGGTCATGGCAGGTAGCTGCCACAGTACATATATAAAACATAGCCTGATAATTACAAATATCGTACTTCAAAATTTATCAGTTCAAGCAAGCACAGTGAAAGGAGATAATTGATTAACATTCCAGAGAAAATTTTAAGTCACTGTAACTTTGCCATTTTTACTTTATTTTTTTCAGTTTATTTTGATCAATTTGTTTAGCAAAATGGGATTAAAAATTCTGCATTTTGAGTTGTAAAAACCATTTTGTATACAGAAGAAATAGAAAAGTCTAAAAAATGTAGAAATTACTAAAAAGAGTACTTGAATGCATGTAGATTGTCTGTGAATATTGAATAGCCTTTCCCACAAAGAGATCATTGAGAGTGCTTTTGGAGTAAAAATATCAGAACTGAATGTAAAGTTGGAGATTGAACTGGGACAAGCTGCATGTATAAAGAGTATGGAATCTTCTAAGTTGAGCATGTGAATATTTTCTCTCACATAAAATCAGATAAATGATCTACATTGTGTTAGAATGGCATGCAGTTATTCCTAGATGATAAGTGTAAATTAACAAATGCTGATAACTCCAAAATTATTCTAGATTTTCATATTTATTTAATCTTGCCAAAATAGACACCAGTGTACTTCACATTTGAAGCACATATGTTACATACATCAAACAATTCTGATTTGCAAGTTTTATTTTTCGGTATTTTCTTGCCTTAGACCATGTTGTGTGTTGCACAAATGTTGAAGATAATCTCCCCCAATATTCATATATACTTATATATATATATATATATGCTTGTATACTTATACACATATAGTTAGCCTGTTACGTGAACCTGTTTTCATAGACAATGACTGTTCAACATCATAGTCAACATAATTGTTGAGTTGGCAGCTATATTTTATTAGGTGCATCACACTCTAGAAGTACCTGTTTCTTTCACTGGAACACTACAATAGACGTTGGCTGTGCTGTGCATGCCTGTGCTTCAGAGCAGTGATTCTGAGTTTTGTGAGTGGATCTGTAGTTATATGCAAACGTTTGACTTGACAGAGATTCTACAAAACATTAATTGGATGTTTGGTATATGTCCTGTCCAAGTGATCTGGGTACTCTCAGTACCTCAGAATGAGCCCACAGGATTTACTGCATTCACACAGACTATTCCCATTGTATATATCAGGTTGAAGAAATACAAGATGCTAAAGCCCCTTGATATCAGCCAGGCACCTTGTCTACATATGCTCAGAAAATTTGTCTGGCATTTCCTGATAAGCTGCAAATGCTGTATCACCTGAAACATTGGACATCCCAAGTAAATGTCCCTGTTGCCATGATCTTCTCAGGCAAAATTACCAAAAAGAGAACTTACAGAATCCCAGAATCATAGGATGGATAAGATTGGAAGGGACCAGTGAGCTATCTGGTCCAAATTCCCTGCTCCAGCAGGGTCATGCTAGAGGATTTTGCAGAGAATTGCATCCAGACTGTTCTTGATTTATTCTGGGGAAATCTAGAACTTTGTTAACTCTAATAAATTTCCTGAAAAGCACACCAAGTACAGATACTTCAATTGCACTCCAGCTTCCAGCAGTGATTTCTCACAATGCAATATAAACATAATTGCATGCATATAACAAGAAAGGAAGGATTGGTCTTATGAAAAAAGTAGGTAAGGTAGTCATAAGTCCTCATAACTAATTTTTCAAATTGGTTTTATGAACCACTGGAGCTGAAAAGCCTCAGAGACCTCTTTGCAATTTCTTGGCAGAAATAATACAGTTGGCTGAGCCTAATAAAACACAAGGTATCTCAACTAGGTATGAAATTGTTGTTATTATAAGAAAATCACTGGCCATCTGGTTGGGCATTTTGTGCAATAAACTATAGACTACTGGTGTAAAATTAAGCATTATAAAGAATGTATTGAAAATAGAAGAACAAAATATAGGCTACATCATCAATATTCATAACTAGAGAGAGAAACTTTTAAGGTCTGAACTCTGCAGTGTGAAAGTTAATAGAGGACAAACAAATGGATCTGTTTACTTGAAAGAGTAAACAAGCATGCAAGCAAGGTGAAATCCTCATTTAACTCAGATACTGAGGGACAGTACAGTAGCACTTCAGATATAATTTAAAACACTTAGTATAAAGTGATTGTGGGCATCATCTTAGAAGCTATGCCAAGATAATGTGAGTCAGAAAGAGCCCACTTTTCTGAAAAAGAACAAAAAGGGTACAAGAAAGAAATTTCCTGTTTTCTTTTTTTGCAAACTTTACTTTTAGAGCTTTAAGTGGTCTTTGCAATTAAGGCAGATCCATGGAGCCATATAGCACCCAGGTAATGCAGATGAATTTCAATATTCATATCCTTATGGCAATCACTTACAAATAATGTCTGATAAATTAATGCTTGCAATTAATTCTGTGAGTTAAAAATGTGAAGTATTTGTATCATAATCTAAATTACTCTAAAACTACACATTCCTTTTTAAAACTACACATATTTCTTTTGCTTCTAGCTGCCTTCAGTGAATTTATACAGCTATGTAATGGAAATTAACAAGAAATTGCTGTTTATGTTGAAAGGCCATTTGGAACTCAACAGAAATTTTATTATAATTTTTGTTTGATTTAAATAGGTCAATGAAGAAAGAATAATTTTCAGGAAATGGAAAGTTAGAAATTATATGACTACAAAGAATTGCAGTCCTGGAAAATCTATAAAGCATATGGTTTTTCTTCTGGTCATTTTTAAGTTTGGACACAGTGGGCAGATTGTTGACAGTCTGAACACATGTATCCAGGCATTTCATGTTATTCAGGGAGGGGAGCCTCTCTGGCTGTGCCTCCTGTGCCAGGCAGGAATACTTTTCACTCTATTCAAAAGTCCTTTTCTCCCTGATTACTGTATTAGGTACCTGGCTGGATCACCCTACATCTTTTGAATACACTTGCTTTAATTTTTGATGGAAGCTGGAATATGTGTATGTGTTGGGGAAGTACAGAGGAAAAAGAATACACAGGTCTCCTTCCAGAAGCTGAGAAGCATTTTTGTATTCCAGAGTTCTCTTTTCTCTTGTGAAAACCCAACTCTCCACAACAAGAAGAGAATATTATTATAAACCTGATAAAGATAAAAGGTATTAGCTATTGCTGTCATTATTTCAGAGTCAGCTCTTAGGGATAAAAACCATCTGGGTCTCATATATGAAATCTGAAGTGAATGGATCTATTTGAGCAATTTGTTAAATGAAACTGAGGCAGTTACAACAAAAATAAAAGGAATATGCTACCTCCCTGCTGTATAATACTCGGCATGTCTAAGAGTAATTTGTCATTTTCCCCCTTGGGAAATCAATACTACATGAAAGGGAAATTCATAGCAACTAAAGAGCAATTTGTATGCCAGCATTCACCATATATCTTGAGATATAGGTAAGTCCTGCCAGGCATCAGCATTAAATAGCTTGTAGCAAAAAATATTTTTCAGTGTAGCAAAAGGCAGAAGGGATGTCTTTTATAATTTAAAGGGGAGAACTGGGTAAATTTTCCTTCTGAATATTGATTGTAGTTGCTTTGGGCAAAGGATGCATTCAGTAAAATATTTAGTTTGTTGCATTTGAATTTATATGAAGGTGAAGCCACAAGCTACACAAAGGATAAATAGTGAGGAAATGTAGATTTCATAAGGAAACCCAAAGTTATCTGTCAATTTTCTATTATTTGCTGTCTTGCTATATACTCATCCTATGTTAAGGTGAAGATCTTTGAACAGTGCTAAATGTACCAGTATCCAAATCATGCAGATCTAGTCCCCATTCACAGTAATTTGTTCCTTTCATGTATATATTTAACTGATCAGCGCGCTTGTTTATTGTTACTAGGATAATGTTAAAACACCCAACCACTGAATGCTGTGGACTAATGAATTAACTTTATCATGTCCAGAAGTGTCCTTTACATAAATAAAAGAAGCTTGGAGTGGGGTGGTAGGGTGGTGTGGTAATAGTTCCGTCAGATGTTCCACTCATAATTGATGCAACATATTCCTACGCTTCTTTATTAGTTCTGTTAATCAACATAATATTGTAACATAATATTGTAAACATGTTCTGTTAAACAACATAATATTGTAAGCACAATATATTGTACCATATATGTGCAGGCAATCCTACACATGCACAGACATATACATCAATGTGACAGAAAATAGGAATTTTCTGAAAATTAAAATAAAATTTAAAATTCTAAAAATGAAATTAAAAACATGGAATAAGGAATACAGAATGCTTTTAAAGCATCAAGAACATAAGAAATCACCAGATTTTTGAGGGGGTTTCTGTATTTTTAGTTCACGAAGCACATACATGGTTGTTAAAAAAAAATTGCTCTAGGATAAATTTCTGCATGTGATCTACTGCCATAAAAGCATGGGGAGATATTTTAGTAATCAAAGTAAGGTAATCTTGGTCATTGATACAGACAAAAATAGCTAGATTTGAACATTGTTATAATGGATGAGACATTTAAACCTCACGAAGATGTTTGTATTTAGCAAGAGACACGGGATGAAGGGCATATCCAGGGTTGAATACTAGTAAAAATAATTGTTCATTTGAGGTAAACAAAAAGACATAATTTGATTTGTCATATGCATAGCGAAGAATTAATTTGGTCACGATTTCAGGAACAGTTAGAATTTTATTTTGTTTTATACAACTGTGGTGTAACAGAGATTAGTCACAAGTAGGAACTCTAAAACTGATCCAAAATCCTACACCTAATACTGATGGAAGTATTTTTATTTGTGAGACCTGGTGCACCACAATACACCGTTGTCTTGTTCACTTATAATTTCCTGATGGGTTTTTAGAAGAATTTTGCATTATTTCACTGGGGAAGTAATGTAGTTTAAACACTTTGTAGAAACTACATTGCTCTACAAATTGTAGGTAGATATTTTAATAGATTACTAATTCTATTCTCTAAGAAGCATAAATATAAAAGAAAACTGCTTTAATGTCTGAGCAACAGAAAAAAAAAAAAATAAACACTACAGAGAGCCACTTAGTAGTATTTCTCTAAAGGACCCAACAAAACGCTAAATAAAAGCAGGGAAATATAATTATATATTGCACCTGTTTCCTCTGTCATTCAGAATATAATATTTAGTAATATTTCAACACAACTGGAAAAAGATCCAAGAAAAATAAATGCTACAATTTGAATATGTACAGCACTTAAAATGTGTGTCTTAGCAAACCTTACAGAGTGGTTCAAATCAATTATTAACATTCTTTCTTACTATGAAAACCAAAGGAATACTGGAATAAATTTACTGGTGTATTGTGTGGGTTTCTCTAAGTTCATATTAATAAACATCAGTTTTAAATTTGACATTAGGAGTGATATCTTCTACTATCACAGAATTATCTAGATGGAGTCTAAAAATTGCATTTGTTTTGCCAACACACCTAATGTAACACATGGCTAATTTCTAAGGTCCCATTACAAGTATTTGTTGATAAATGCATATTGTTGCAATTATTCATCTGAGAAAATACTTTGTTTTATATGTTTTCCCAATATCTTCTTAGCAAAAGTATGAGTGAAATAAAAAAAAAAAAAAAAAGCAGGATTTTGTAGTTTAAGAAACTCGCCTTGTGCATCTCTGCTCTTGATTTATCTATCCTGAGTACCCAGCATTGCAGTGAGTCCAACTTCACATCACCAAGTGAAGGGGTAGCATGTTTGTGTATGCTTTTCAGGTGCAAATCAAAAGCCTGGTATTACCTGCTTTCTCAACACATGAAGCCTAGGCTAGGACATATTCCAAACACATTTCTAGCTTGTAATCTCTCTTCCACCTCTCCCTTCCCCTTTCTCTTCCCCCAGTCTTTTTAGTTCTCAGTCTTAGAACAGACCCAGAACAGAAGGAAAGTTCACCCTCACCAAAATTCCTGCATCGGTGTGTCAGAGTGATACTGAGTTACAGAATCCCCTATGTATGGCTGTAAGTTGTTTTAACTTATAGTAGCAATCAGAATTCAGAGAGGATGATCTTGTGGCAGAAGTGATTAAAGGCTCTGATTGCTTTCCCCTGAGCAAGTCACATTACACTTCATTTCTTCACTCAGAAAACATGGAAAATATCTTTCTCTTGTGCTTTGTTATGAGAACTAAAATACAATTGTTGTAGGAGTATAGAATAGTCCATACAGAAGACTGGATAAGTGTGTGTCAGTGTGCTTGTGCATGAACACAAATATAAGATATAGTGATGTACATGGACTCACGAGTTTTACTTGGCATAAAAGACACTTCAAAGGTTGATTGAAGTAGTCAGAATTACTTTATTTAGCTTGGTTTTAGTCAAGGTAAGTATAGTTTAGAGGACCAAATGTGATTTTATTAGAAGTAACACTGTTTAAATGCAGAAACAATTTCAGCAGAGTGAAAAGTCTCCGCCATTCTAGGGGAAAAGAAGAAGCAGAGGTTTGGGGAGCAATGTCCCAGCACTATGCTACCCAAATAACAGCACAACATATTTTGTAGAATGTACATTTATAGGAATATTTACAGTTGTATATACAGATACCTATTCACTTCATTTCCTCAGGCAGAAGAAGAGTTATAAATTCTTTGTGCTGCCTTTTTTCCCAACTTGCTGTGTTGCCACCAATACAGAGAGAATTAAGAAAATGTTTTATGGGCATTTTTGATGAAAAATATTTTAAGGCTGCCAAGTTCATAGTCATTTGTGCCTTGAAGGCTAGATGAGAAAGATTGTCAAGGAAACACATAATGATGAGTTCCAAAAGAAAATGTTGCCTTTAGAAAATCAGGGAAATAGGAGCCAAATATCTACCAGGCTAATCTGTAATTGTGGCTTTCACAATAGAACAAAACACTGCATGGATACCCCAGGTTTTCATGTAGAAAGTTTATTTGTAAGTGCTTTAATGAATTTTCAAGGAACATTAAGATGATGGGTGTCAAAAGATGGTTTTTACATCATGAAGAAAGGAATGCAATCATTTTTTGAAATGTGTTCCAGTAACTGCTTGGGTCATTTCTACGCACATTGAAGATTTTTTAAAGCAATAGTGTTATGTGAAGAACACTTTATTTTTTCAGTCCAAGCTGGAATGTGATGTGATTTTATGGAAATTCTGTGAAGGCCATGTGAATTAATTCAATAGGAAGGGATCATATCTTTTATGTACTTGTTGACTGATATTTTCCAGAAGTCTGTTAGTTTACCAGAGGTTACAGAATCACAGAATGGTTAAAGAAGGGTCCACTTGTTGAGTCATCTGGTCCAACCTCCCTACTCAAGCAGGGTCATCCTAGAGCACAGGATTTTTTCCAGATGATTCTAGAATATCTTCAGTGAGGGAGACTCCATAATCTCTCTGGGCAACCTGTTCTGGTGCTTGGTTACCTGCACACCTTCCCCATGCTCGGGTGAAACTTCCTATGCAACGATTTCTGCCTCTTGTCCTATTGTTCAGCACCACTGAGCAGAGCCTGGCTCCATCCTCTGAAACCATCCCTTCAGATACTGACAGATATTGATGAGGTCCCCTTCAGTTCTCCCTTCTCAAGGCTGAACAGGCCCAGCTCCCTCTGCCTTTCCTTGTGAGGGGTATACTGCAATGTCTTAATCATTCTTATTGCCCTCTGCTGGGCCTGCTTCAGGTTCTACGTGTCTTTCTTTGTACTGGACACAGCACTCCAGATGTGGCCTCACTAGGGCTGAGTAGAGGAGCAGGATCACATTCCTTGCCCTGCTGGAATGCTCTCTCTAATGCACCCCAAGACACTGTTGGCCTCTTGACCACACGGTCAGACTGCTGGCTCATGGCCAGCTTGGTGTCCACCAGGACCCCCAGGTCCTTCTCCACAGAGCTGCTTCCCAGCAGGTTGGTCTCAGCATCTCTGATGCTTGGGGTCTTTCCCTCCCTAGGTATGGGACCCTGCAGTTGTCTTGGCTGAATTTCAGCTGGTTCCTCTCTGCCCATCTCTCCAACTTGCCAAGGTCCCTCTGAAGGGCTGCACAGCACTCTGGGGTATTGGCCACTAGTCCCAGTTTTCTGTCATCAGTGAACTTGCTCAGGAGGCACTGTTTATTGACATCAGACTTTATGATATTATTATATTATACATCAAGTTTGAAGTGTTTAACAGAACAAAAAATTTAACATTGATATAAAGGAAACTTGGACATGCTGCCCTCTTCTCTTTACCCAAAAATTTCCTGTTTAAAAGCATGATCTTATTTAGCAAAGAGGTTCTAGAAGAGGATTTTTGTTTGTTTAAGTAGTCATTGTAAGATCTGTTGGTGGGCAATTAAACTAAAATAACCTTTCTATTTCATTGAGTCAGAATGGAACCCATGTCTTCCAATTAAATGGCTAAAATACTGTCAGGAGCATGCAAAGAAATCCAGCTGCTGTAAAAGAGAAAAATAAAATCTTCATTTCCCAAAAGAATTGATGTTTTATAAATGAAAATGCTATTACTTTTCTGCTTTGTTTATTTTGCTTTTTAATATAGATTATATACTACCCCCCTGAGAGATTACCATTGGAAAGAAACAATTAAAATGTTTCTGACTGAAACATACAATTCTTTTTTCAATCCACCTTTCAAAAGTAACCAAGTAGGGTGTTTTTGTTAGATACCATATTTAGGTTGCAAATATAGCGCACAGGTTCAGCACAAGGAATAAAATCAGCTGGAAAGGCAATATACACAAATTAGGAGAAAATTGACATATGGAGAAACATCTACATTGAATTTCTAGTTCGTAATTCAGTGTTGTTGTCACCCTTTCTTGCATCTAATAAATCTGAATCAATATGCATAATCATAATTGAGATCCATATAACTGGGAAGAATTTTTATACAACCTCTCTAATCCAAGGGGGACCATAGTGGTTTTCTGGAATTAATATTTACATGTTAGCCCTGCAGGCTGGGTGTCCTGAATCAGCCGCAGGAGCCTACATCTTTTTGTCATCCAAAAGACTTAAAGAAAAATGATGTAAGAATTGCTGGACCTACATATATCCATACATTCAGACAAGTCTTTTAGAGCTGCTGAACCAGGCCTTACAGATGTTGTAGCCAATAAAATGGTGATACAATGTCAGTAACTTCAGAGCTGTAATTTGTCAACTGTCTAACTCTATGAACTGCTAGTCTGAGAGCCGTGAGATATGGAAAGTTCACAGACCAGCATCTAGGCTGTAGGATTTTGGTCATATGTGATTTCAGTTAAATAAAGTCAGTGGGAAAAGCTCTGGCCTTTTACTCTTTCACTGTATGACAGCCCATATTGATTTAGTACTGAAAAGAAAGGACATAGAAAGCAGATTTTGCACTACCAGAAAGTTTTGTGTCAAGTTAGTAATTTTCCTCCCCTGATTGCAATGGAGGTGGGATTAGGTTTGGCACTGTGAGGTATATGATGGCTTTTCACTGATTATCACTTCCTCTTTTCAATCCTCCCCTGTGACCTTGTGACATATTTAGGAGAAAGATATTCCAGATACCATCAGAATGTGAGACTAGGAGGAGAGCATGAACCCTTTAAGAACTGTTATATGGAGCAGTGGTTGTCCAAGTAGCTACCACTTGATCACAGAGGCAGAAATGTACTTGCATCCAGCTGGACTATCATGCTAAGCTTGCTCTCATCTATATTTGGGGTTATTTTTGATGACACAGCTTTAGTTCCTTGTTTTGTCCTGAGTAACCATGACTTCTCAGTAGTTCTTTCACTCAAAAGCTGGAATTGAGGGCTTTATGAAGTCGATGTACTTGTGTAAAAATACTGACTTTGCTCACAGTCTACCAGCCAAAAAATTGCTTTACTTTTCTTTTTTTTTTAAATAATTAATCTAGCTTAAAAATGGATTAGTGTTGACATCTCTTCTTAACAATAAGGATAGAAACTCAGAATGAACAGCTGTTTGGACAATCTTGGATGAAAGCCTTTCCCTAGGCAAACA